>NC_142501.1:138003787-138317001 GCF_057876585.1 Rhinolophus sinicus
TCTGTTTTGACAGAACCCAGACAAAAGATATTTATAAGATGCTACAAATTACTCTAATAGATAACATGTCAAAAGAAAATAAGAGACTACTAAACTTGTTATATAAAAGAGAGGCTGAGAAATCATTTTTCTGCAATAAATGTTGTAGTAACAGGATTTTCCTTGTGTTTAGTAGAGAAATATCCAGAGATATGAAGAGGGAAGACTGTCATAAATCAGTACTGAATAATCAAACCAAACCATGAAAAAAATGCCAACAAGCCCTAAACGCATTTGTCTGCAAAGCTTTAATAAATGCAGTTTCATAAATACTATGCAATATAAGATATAAATTATGCTGCGTTCTCTCAAAAATTAGTTTAAGTGCAAGCTGGAAGAATTCCCTGTGCTTAGGCTGATATCAAATTCAGTAAATACAGAAACTTTGAAGGGAAAGAAAATAATAATAAAGACTTCTAAAGGTTATGTGAATACTCTAATTATCTGTGCATAAATGAGAACATTTTATCTTTCTATGCCCAAACAGGAAAATGAATACCAAAACAAGTGTTCCCAAGAGAAAATCAGTTCCAAAACCATTTTGAAAATTAGCAGCATTTCCCATATATAAACAGACATCCAAGTTAAAATTTATAATGAAAAGAACATATATATATATATATATATATATATATATATATATATATATATATATATAAAACGTATTTCTTTAAAAACTTTTAGATTTTATGTATACAATTACATATATCTTCCATATTGAGTAGTATGTAGGTTCAAAAAGCTGGTTAAAATAGAGGCTCTACTTTAGTCATTGACAGAAAAAAGATTATATGGAAACAATTAGGGAAGAATATATAATTAAAAGTCAAAATGGTACTTGGTAGTTACAATAAAGGCTAATAGCAGATTGAAGTTAGTCAGACTGGAATATAAATGCCTGCTCTATTTCTTGCTACTAGCTATATGATCTTAGGCAAGCTGCTTAACGCTCTTCATAAGAAAAATCAGAATAACAAAATTTACCTTACAGATTTGTGAGAATTAAATGCAGTGATATTTATAAGTACTTAGAACACCATCTGGTGTATAATTATATTTTCAGAAAGTAGCAGTTCGTATTACTATTCAGTAGTAATATTAATGCTTAAATTAAGAATGCCACATGTATAAATGAGGTAAGGAGATTACAAGAGCAGGCAAATTATAAAGTTGTTCTTCTGCAACATGGCTCAGGTCACCTAGTATCCACCTCTATGGTAACAGCACAGATAACAGAGCCATCACTGTAATGGCTTTTACTGGAGCTCACTGTAATGCAGACACCCTGACTCTGCAAACTCGCCCTCTGGGCCCATTCCTGACTGCTGAGCTTCTCTCCCTATCACACCAGTAGCTCATTTTTAAATATAAAACTCCAAAATTACCTAGGTGACACCAAATGTGATATACTATTTAGACAACAATGTACAAAACACTTACTGAAATGGTTCTTATCATAGAAAATAAGATGAATTGCACAAAGGGATGAATCTATTTGGAAAAATAATTAAAGTCGTAAATTTCTAAACCCCAGGGGGAATCTGGAATCAGAGATATCTCAGTGGGCTGCAGAAAAGCAAATATGGCTCTATTTTTTAAAAAATAAATATCAAGGGATATTCTGAGAAAAACACACAGACTGATGATACAAAAAGATGGGCTGATTTTCTTCTTCTGCTTTCCTATCTTTGAAGATGGTCTACAATATCTTGTACATAGTAGGCATTCAATAAATGCTTGTTAAATGAACATGCCTTTAAAGAATCAGCACTAGCTTGCTAAGAGTAAAGAATAAAATTTACACAAGAATTCCAATTGGAAGAAATTTAAAGATCATTTTAATTTAATTTGAATGCTTAATATATTATACTGAAAAAGGTAAAGAGACGTGTTCAGGGTCACTCAGCTAATTAGTGACAGAGCTGAAAACAGAAATCAAACCTAAACTCTCAATTTAACTGGAAGACATACGTGATTAGAATTAAAATTGGAATTGTAAAAATATGTATTAACTATACCATATCAAGGATTTGCCAGTTGACTCAATCAAGTAAAGGTTATTGATAATAAAAGTAAAACCTTGTGCTTCTATTCTAGAGGCAGTGAAAAGAGTTCTGAAGGTGTTTAGAAATCTTACTTTTAGTCCTGATTCTGTCCTAAAGGCCTACATGGTTCTCAAAGAAGTAAAATAAAGGGCTTCACATGAATAATTCAATCTAATTTCCCCCAAAAAAATGTATGACATATCCACTACATCTCACGCACTGAGATAATAGCCAACAACACAAAGAGAAATAAAACACAGGTCCTGCTGTGAGAGGCCCATTATAGTGGGAGCAAGGATGTAGAATATTCAGCCAAACTGTGTGTGTTCTATTCCTGGCTCTGCCATTTACTAGCTACATGACCTTGAGCACTTGTTTTAATCTCTCTTGACCGCAGTGTCTTCCCCTCTAAAGTGGAATAATGATAAATAATAATAAATTAAAAATAAAATATTACTAATTAATTTAATTAAAATTAAAGATGAAATGTAAAGTGGAAATAATGATAAACCATACTTGTAGAGTTATGAAAATTAGGTTATTATGTGTATAGCACTTAGAATAATACCTGTCACGGATCTATAAATATTAGTCATTATAATTCACCACAAGGAATCTATAATCTAACAAGGAAAAAATTTATATTTATATGTATATGCATATTTATATTTATATATTTAAACAACCTAACATAATGTTAAGTTACCAAAGTAAAGCATTAAACTCTATCATAAGAGTTTTAGGAATTACTTTATTCCAACAAAAAAAGGTAGGAATTGGTGTAGCATTCTTTCCCTTTGAAGGAAAGGTGACGATAAAGTCCAGAGAAATTACCAGAATGAGTTATGAAAGTGACCGTTGCATTTAGAAATCTGACCGTCTAATGGTCATTTTCAACCTTTTGAGAAATACATTTCCATGGAAAGGAGAGGCAAATCAAGAAAAGATTGTAAAGAGAAAGAAGGTAAACAAATACACACAGTCAATATGGGCCACATTTTTTAAATTTATCTGTTGACTCACTCTCTAGTTAAATCAATATGAGGGCCTACTACGCACAATATCCCAGCGCTGTGGCATGTGTCTATTTATGTTGTCCACTCCTCAAAAGTAGGCAGCCACATGATCCCTGGCCACCTGTATCTTAGCCTGTATGTAGAAGAGGATCCTTGGTAGAAGAATAACAAATGGGAAGGACCTGAGATGTCTAGTATTAATGTAAACAAAAAGAAAAGACCAAGCCTTAAAGTGGGCTCTGAGTGTAAACCATAAGAGAAATGGGATACTGGGGTTCAGCTAACTTCAAGAGGTAGAAGAAGTATATCAGGAAAAGAAAGAAATGTGGTTATGTTAAATATGAGTTCTCACAAGGCATAGCAGAAGGAAAGAAAAGAAGGGAAAGGAAGAAAGGACTGGTTTTAACTTAATAGGGTGGGGTACAGTCGAGTACAAAAACAAGTGGTGGGAAGAAGGGGTGGGAGCAGGAATGAAAAGAGGGTCACAGACAATCAGGATCTAACAGGACAGAACACGTAGGGGACTTGTAGCAATAGAATTCTCAAGTAATCCCCGAAATCCACCTCTGTTCTTTGATTCCATGATTTCCTCAAAAGAAGAAAAGTGATTGCACATCTTAAAATTTACAACATATATATCAAAAATGTGTGTAATTAATGAGCAATATCTATCCTTAAGGCGTGGCCATTTAGATTTGTAAGTTTCTGGTTTCTGTAATTAAATACAGCTGCTCAACCTCAATTGTCAAACCTAGGAAGAGCCTCAGGAGACTTCTAATTAGCATAACTGCTAGAAGTTGGTGAGAGTTATGACAAGTGTATGCTAATATTTTCCAAGACTGATTTCATCATTGGAGCCCTAGCAAGTAAATTTAGTTTTCAAGAACAGATTTAGTAAGGAGACAAATTGTAAAAAATATGTCCTGAAAGCACATGCAGACACTATGATAATAAAGTATCTTGTTTGTAATTGTGATGCTGCGTAGCTTACAGGATCCCCATGCTGGAAAAGTTATTCAATGTCTGCCACATACCAGTCAGGTTGGTCTCATTATAATTGAGTACCATAATTTTACACTTGCCACTATTAGAGCTGCAACAAGGAGCAGAGCACATTAGTCTCATGTCACAGGGCCATATGTTCCTTATGATGTACAAAAGGAACTTCTGCAAGAGCTAAAGAAGATCCTTACAGGGTGTCTGTCAGAGTCATTAGGGTTATTGATAAGGGCTGTAAACAACATCAGCAAAGAAATCTGAGATTTGGTTCTCAAAGTGGGAATCCCCCCGCCCCCCACCCCCCAAACATGCACACACATACAATACTGGCAAAAACACACATGCACAAAACCCTTACTCGTTTGACTATACATCTGAGCAAACCAGAGAACACTTTATAAGGAATTATAAAGAGGACAGCTCCCTTTCTTTTATTTTCTCAGTAATCAACTATAGAGACCATAGTTCCAAGCAAGATGTAACAATAGTATGTTCAGACTATGCTTATGCTGCAAATACTACTGTCTATGCCAAAGCAATAGCGAGAGCGGTGGAACTGAGGCACAATGAACTGAAACGTCGGAATATCAGAAAGTGGAGAGCCTCTGGGAGAGAGCAGGGTATTACTCAACATTGTCTTCTGTAGCAGGGTTGCCAGCAACCCTATTCTGTGGGGACACTTGCCAATTCTGGGTGCAAGCTGAGGATGGCTTGGCCCACAAAGACATGCTCTTCTGGGGGAAAGAGAAGTTGGAAAAGGTTTTGACAGTCATGCAGTACCAGTATAATAATTTGGAGATGCCATAAACCCTAAACATGCAATTAGATTTTCCCCATGGTACATTTATTATATTTCAGGAAGGAAATATTGACTCACCAGACTTTCAGTAAAAAGCCTAGATCAGACATATCAGAAGAAAGAAAATTCAAACACAAAGTCTCAACAAACCTGAAATCCAGCCCTGATCCAACCCAGTCCCAAACTGTTATAGATTGAGGCAATGAGCTCCTCACCCTGCCTGCTTAATAAAAGAAAGCCAAGACTCTCAGATAAAATATAATGTCATTTGTAGAGTCAACATAATGGCTCTTTCAACACAAAGCTCATCATACGATTAAACATTAATAGACATACAAAGAGATGTGAAGTGTGACTGATAATCAAGAGAAAACCAAACAGAACAAACAACAGAAACAAACTCAGTAATTGTGGTAGCCAGGTGCCAACATAGTCTCCAGCAGTGCCTGCCTCCTGGTATTTCACCCTTGTGTGGGGCTCCTTTCACACTATATAGAGCTGACTTTGTAAGTAATAGAATATGGCAGAAATAACAAGAATCACTGTGAAGATTAACTCATAAAGGACTTCATAGCTTCTGCATTACTGCCTCTTGCATCATTTGCTCTGGGGGAAGCCAGCTGCCATGTCATGAAGATTCCCGAGCAGCTGTGTGGGAATCCATGTAAAGCCTCCTGCAAACATCCAGCAAGGGACTGAAGAATCCTACTAAATGCTATGTGAGACAGTCATCTTGGAAAAGGATCCTCCAGTTCCAGTCAAAGCTTTAGCTGACTGGAGTCCTGGCTGATATTTTGACTGCAACCTCATGAAAGTTACCAAGTTGGAAACATTTAGCCAAACTAATAGCTCTTGAGTTCCTGACCACCACTGCTGTGTGAGATAGTAAATTTTATTATTGTTTTAAATCACTAATTTATTACCTTGTTTCCCCAAAAATAAGACCTAGCTGGACCATCATCTAATGCATCTTTTGGAGCAAAAATTAATATAACATCCGGTCTTATTTTAATATAAGACCAGGTCTAATATAATATAATATAATATGATACAATACAATACCAGATTTTGTATTAGTTTTTGTTCCAAAAGATGCATTAGACCTGATCGTCCAGCTAGGTCTTATTTTCGGGGGAACACGGTATGCGGCAATAAATAACCAAACAGATTTTGGTATCTTGAAGTGGAGTTCATCTATGACAAAAGCAAAAAGTAGGGGAGTGGCTTTGGAAAGAGGGGAGTACCCAGGAAGTAGACCGAAGCTGGAGGGACTGTGAGGGAACTGTTAGTGATATCTACAGAACTTCAAACAGACAGATAGTAGAAACCTAATGGTCTTTACAGAAACTCCCAATCTAACTTTCTACAAATGATATTAAACACTTCAGAAAACCTGCATAAAGAGTCTGCAGAATGCTATACAGCCACCGGAATCAGCCCAGCTCCCTGGTACCCTTACAGAAATACCAATGACTCTAACCATTCTTCTATGCACAGAAGACTGGCTATCCCTGGGAGAAAATAATTTCAAATCATGTATCTGATAAGGAGTTAATATCCAAAATACACGAAGAACTAACTCATCCCAAGTATTTCTTACCACAGTGGATTTCCTACCAGAACCATGCAGCAGCAACCAAATCATTGCTTTGCCTAAAACAGGATTTTCAATGGAGCAGGGGAAGGAGGGGCGATTTGGTCCCTCATGACACATTTGATCTTGTCTGAGACATTTTTGGTTGTGGCAACTGAAAGGGTGTTGTCATCTAGTGAACAGAGGGCAGAGATTCTGCTAAATATTTTATAACACACTAGATAGCCCCTTACAACAAAGAATTATCTGGCACAAAATGTCAGTAGTGCCAAAGGTGAGAAATCTTCACCTAGAAAAATCTGTAGTTATCCATTTAGAATTACAGCTTACTCATTATTATTTTTTTTTTTTATGTCGTGCTTTTGTTATATTTTACAGATGTTTGCCAACAGAGACCGAGTTATAAGGACATTTCTACTGAACAAGGGAAACTTCAATTCTAGAAACCCCACTCTAAGGCCACTAAGGAGCTGCCAAATACCACCTACTTCTAAATAGAATTTCACACAGTTAAACTCAGATTCAGATATCTCTTCTATATTGACTTCCATTTTCCCTAAGTTAACATGATGGCAAAGCCTTTGAACTAAGTATGTTAATTCTGGGCACTTGTACATTATAACTGAAAAAGAAATCTTAAGAATTTTTAATTGAAATATTATCAGCATTTTTTACTCATTCTGAAAAGAATTGTTTCTATGCTGCAAACTAATTTGTACTTAAAAGACACTGAACTATTGTCTAGTTCATCGTATGTGTTTATTGATAAATATCTTATTATATCAATCAATGATTCACTCTAGCCCAATAAACGGACATATAGACATAGTCATTTTACTGCTGTCATCAAAATGAGTTCATTTTAGCTGTTTATTAGGGACATTAAGTTTATGTTTCCTAAGTGTAGGCGGAATTAACAAGATACAGTGCTAATTACACTACATAATCATTTTACTAGTGATAGCTATACAAGTGACATTTTATTTGGCCTCTGTATATATAAAGTTTTTTGGTTTTTTTTGTTTTGTTTTGTTTTCTAGTGGCTAATTTCATATCCATTAAGAGAAAAGAAAGATTGCATGACAAGCAATGTGGTGAACTCTTGAGATGCAATTATGGTAAAAACATTTGGATTTAGAGAATTTAAAGTGTAGCAAGATAAATTTAACACAATATTTTCCAAAGCAAGATATACCAGTCTCTTGCTTTATGTCCTTACAATAAGAAATGGGGATAATAGGTAAATAGAAATCTGGAATAAAGAAGGACAGTTTCAATAAATTTTAAAAAAAAGTTATAAACTGATGCTATGTACACACATAGAAATTGAGTTATTTCCTATAGTAAATTTATCTAATGTTGCATGTCATTACAGAATCACAGATTTGTAAGAGATCAGAGATCATCTTGTCTTACTTCCTCATCTTACTAGTGATGACATAAATCTGATAGAAATTACTTGACTCAAGTTCTGAAATTCAGGCAGAGCCAGAATGATTTAACTCATGTTTTCTTCCCAGTAGTTCATTAGTAACTTCACGTTGGGATAAAACATTTAGGATACTTAATTTGGAGACTAAGTTTATTCAAAATACTGACAAATTTTGGGAGGGGACTTTAGGTAACTTTCAAGGTAGTATTAAGACAGTGAAGGAAAAAAAGAGTTGGTTCCCCACATGAGCACAGCAGCAACTCTTCACGTAGTTTAGGAATCAGCTCCCTGGGCTAGGAGGTTATGAGGGCCAAGGCCTCCAGTTAAGATCAATGCTGGTATTCAAAGAGACATCATAGAACAGTAACTTCGCATGCTAGCAAGACTGAAACCAAGGTTATTACGCTCAAAGTGTTTCTATTAGAATCATCAATTCTAATTAGTACTTCAATTAGTACATATAAAAATATATGTACTCTGATGTTCACTGTAGCATTATTTACGATGGCCAAGACATGGAAACAGCCAAAGTGTCCTTCGATAGATGATTGGATAAAGAAAATGTGGTACACATACACAATAGAATACTACTCAGCTATAAGAAAAGATGAAATACTGCCATTTACAACAACATAGATGGATCTAGACATATTTATTTCCCAAACTCATTCCCTTTCCAATATTTGTAATCAAGGAATATTAGATCAACCAAAATTCAACTTTATCAGCCCCTGGTGGATAGATTCCATGGATGTTTTAACTAACATTTGAATTCAGGGAAATAAATAGTAAAAGCTGCTGGAAATTATGTTAAGGAGTGACATTTCTTTTATGCAAAGATGGGAATCATTTACAAAAGGAATCTGTCATTGCTTCTCCTTCAGAACAAAAGAAGGCAGGTTTTATTTTAATTTGTTTCCTCAGATATTAGTGACCAGAAAGCAGCAACGATGAAAAAGAGTTATGAGAAAAGAGTGATTATTAAAGGGCAGTTTTGTCATTTACCATCTTGTGCCCAGATAAAATAGTATGGGACAACTCCAGGTAGCTAGTGGTTGAGGCTGTCTACAGAGATAAGGCTAATGAGTCCTCCTTTATTACTGTCTGGTGTTTTGTTGTTGATAAGACTCTTACGCCTTTTAGAGGTCAAAAAGGAAGCTGCTTTTGATGAAAGCCTTCATTCTGGCTACCAAAACAATAAGCCAAAAAATTAAAATACAATCTTCTGACAAATTACTCAAGCAATATCAACTAGACTGTTTTGATTCCTTCAGGTTCAATGCCTGGATACATATTTTCCATGGAGACAAGCAATACATGTTTGGGTGTCAGACACATGGATTATAATTCCAAGTCTGTCGCTGATTAAATGTCAAATTATTTAATCTTAGTAAGCTCTAGTGTCCTTAAGTTGTTGATAAGTGTACCTAGAACAAAATCTGTGGCAGAATACATTTAAGTAATCACCTTAAAACAGTGCCTAGTACATTATAAATGCTCAATAAATATCTGCTGTCAAATCCTTGCTTTACAATCTCTCAGCTACTAATTTAGATAAAACTCTTCCTTGTTACTTCATGAACAGACAATTGAAATAACCTCCTTGCTAGTATTCCTACCTTCACTTTTTCTCTTCTCTCCCCTTTTCTCCTTTACATTTACATTCTGTAAGAACATTGTTTAAGAAAGAACACAGAGAAATCGAGAAACAGAGACAGAGATCAGAAGGAACCAGAGGGAGATTTTTAAAAAGAATGATATATAGCATGTATTAAGCACTTACTTTGTGACAGGAACTTTTTAAACACTGCCCAGGTATTTATAAACTTAATTCTCACAATAGCCTAATGAGATAGGATACAATTATATTCCTCAGTTGAGGAAATGAGGCACAGATACAGTAAGTAAATTATCCAAGGTCATATAACTGATCAGAGTTAATATTCAAAATATATAAAAGCAACATGGGCACTAACAATCAGAACAGAAAGAGAACCATCCTGCTGTGTATCAGTCAACTCTCAGGCCTGATCTAATGTATGGGAGAGTTGGATTCAAACCCATGCACTCTAGATTCAGAGCCGCTGTTCTCAACCATGTTACCAGAAATGATATCATCAATGTCAGGGAAAATCATCCTGTAATTAATGGGGCAGGTCAGTTTCCTTCTTGAGGATAAGAATCTCTCTAATTATGTAGCTAATTCAAAGGATCACACAGTGAGGGCTCAAGAGAGAAGATTAATTCTTAATCATTTTTTATGAAAACCACTATGCATGTACTGAAAATAGCATGTACTTCTAAACAACTAAGCAATTTTCAACCCACACATAAATCTGTCTTTTTTCAGTTTCTTATTTTAACAAAAATGCAGTAGGAAAAAACTCTAGTTGAAGAAGAAAAAATTCACCTTGTACTTTAATATTGTTAGCATCAATACTTAAAACAAGGTATCTTGACAGGAAAAGAGCTTTCTGGAACATAGACTTTCTAACTGTTTTGCTTTTTGCCTTTTGTCATTTAGTAGAAGTGGATATACACAGATTAAAGGTATGATTAAATGGATACCACTTTGCAATCATTGCCACTTTGTGTGCTATTAACGTTTGTAGCACAAAACTCATATACAGACGTATATTTAGAAGTTATAGAATGGGTCAAGTGTAGGATTAGACACTTATTAATTTGGACATATGCTATGTTTATTCTAGAAATTAAGGCATTTAAAAAAGGAGATCTAATGTATATACATAAACACATGCATATCAATTGCATATATACTTAAGCTTAACCTATCTTAAATAGAACTAACATACACTCAAATAAGAATCATATTTCTTAAACTTCTGAGACTGGGTATGGGCAGGTTAGAAAGTGATATTAAGAGCAAACAGCATTGGTGAAAAATAATTGTGAGTATGTTGGAAGCAACCAACAAGGCCCCAGATACTAGGCAATTGCCAGCCACCACATCACTTTTGAGGTTCCCAGTTCCCCAGTGACAGCCAATATTTATTTAACCAAGACATGCAAATGGCCAACAGGCATATGAAAGATACTCAACGTCACTAATTATCAAGGAAATATAAATCAAAACCACAATGAGATATCATCTCACACTGGTTAGAATGGCTATAATAAAAAAAAAGATAAAATACAACAAATTTTATAAGTATGTGAAGAAATTGGAACCCTTGGACACTGTTAGTGAAAAATGCAGATTGGTGCAGCCACTATGGAAAGCAGTATGGAGGTTCCTCATAAAATTAACTGGATTACCCAGCAATCCAACTTCTGGGTATTTACTCAAAAGATTTGAAATCAGGATCTCAACAGAAATGAACACTCCCATGTTCATTGCAGCCATTATTCACAGTAGCCAAGATGCGGAAACAACCTCAAGGTTCATCAATGGATGAATGGATAAAGAAAATGTGATATATACAACAATGGAATATTATTCAGACTTTAAAAAAAAGGAAATTCTGCAATATGCAAAAGCATGGATGAACCTTGAGGACATTATGATAAGTGAAATAAGCCAGTCACAGAAGGACAAATACCACATGATTCTGATTATATGGGGGTACCTAAAATAGTCAAATCACGGAAGCAGGAAGTAGAATTGTGGTTACTGGGAGGGAGAAGCACATAAAAAGTCGCTAATCAACGGGTATAAAGTTTCATTATGCAAGATGAATAAGTTCTAGAGGTCTGCTGCACAAAATTGTGCCTGTAATTATCAGTACTTAAAAGACCTGTTATGAGGGTAGATTGCATGTTAAGTGCCCTTACTGCAATAGAATAAAAATTCAAAAAGCAAATAAGGAGGGAGGATAGCAAGCTTGGCAATCAGGAAAACATTGCGATGTGGAGACAGTCTACACTCAGCTGCACTATCATTAAAAAATTGCTTAACCTTTGCTTTCCCTGTCACAACCTTCCAGCCAGAACTTCTGCCCAAATTTCAGGTTACAGAAAAATAAAAGTGTTCACGTAGAACTAAGATTGCCAAAGGTAGCTGATAAGATAACACTGAGCTTTTCCTTAGAAGAAACTGCTATTGCCCTCAAATATTCACTAGTGTAATTAGCTTTACTAGTTAATTAATTGTTTTGAATATCATTAAAACCTCAGACACAATTTTAAGACAAACATCATCAATAGGAGTATTATTTATTAATTCATGCCTAACCCTTAGAAGAATACAATATGCTTTCATGACCATCATTTCACCTAAATACTAACCACTATGAAGTAGAGTTATTTCGGATTTACAGATGAGGATATAGGCTACACAACTGGCCAAAGCTAACCCAGATCTAAAAGGTCGTTTAGCACTCATTTTAAGCAAGTTCCATCGGTTTTGGTTGTCTTCTGTTAGGGCCTTTCCTCATATCCATTCCCATTAGACTCCCTTCTTCCTACCTGCAATTCAATGTTTTTATGTTATTCCCCAGCTGCCAAGGATCTCCTTGGCTCTCCATATTCAAAACCCATGGAGTCCTGCCCTCCAGGTCTTCTCTACTCTTGTACCGTAGAGCATGGCCTTTTTGTGTCCTGACTCATGAGGTCTCTGCTCTCTGCTACATGAAAGATATATATTTTCATGAGTTTTGAGAGGATATGGCCTTATGTATCATTCATTTCAGAGTTCACACTGGCACTTGAAGAACTTTCTGTGAACAAAAAAAAAAGTAACATACATAAATAGTTTAACTTTTAAAGTTGTGGTAAACATTCTAGTTATAACAGTGCTTCCTACTCCTAACTGAACTTTAAAATTATTAGGAATGCCATTTTTTATTTCATTTATTTAGCCATGACAATTAATCATAACAATCCTAGGATTTAGGGCGTATACTTCCATAACTGATTTTTTGATGCTAATAGGTCATATGAGTAGTATTGTGTAACACACATAAGCAGCAGCCATATTTACTCTAATATACTTCTTGGAAGGCTTCCTATTCGAGTCTGGGTCTACATCACAGCCTCGCTTCCCAAAAGACTCTTACTGTAGCCAGCACCTGTACAGAAATGGTTTAATACTCCAGACTATTGGCTAAAAGACCGGCTAAGTACTATGAATCCATGTGCATTACAAATAGAGAGGAAGTAGGATGAAAAACAGTAAACTTCTATGTATATGAAGGTATGCATGTACGAAGAAAAGAATGAAAATCAAGAAAGACATTTTTATAACTATAAATAATATTTTTGTGTATGTGGAAGAAAGAAATGGCCTCTGAAGTGTATTCGAATAAAAAGAGAGTTTTTTGTTTTTGTTTTTTAAATCTGAATAATGCTCACCTTTCTGAATTAAGTTTACATCTTCCGTGAATTATGAAATTTAGAGTTTTGACGTTGGAGAATACTTAGTATGCATATTGTCCAGCCTCGCATTCAATATAAGAATCTGTAATATCTGCTATTTAAGATCATCTCCCTTAGTTCTGACACCTGACACTAAAAAAATAAATCAAGTCCTTCAGTCACATATCAACATTTCAAATGATTCAAGGCAATTATCATTTGCCTCTTACAAAGCTAAAGTTCATCATTTTCCTCCCACCACTACAATCTTTGCAATTACTTCCCCCATTTCGATTTATAAGCTTCGGAATATTTATTTTGCAAGCAAAACAACAGAAACTCTTTTCTCTGAAGTCAGTCATGTTAAATCCTTTAAATTTCCTAATGAAAGAAATCAACAAAGAACACTTTTGGTATTTGTATTATGTTTAAAACACTATAGAAAGACTTGATTTTATGGGCTGAGATTTAACTCCCCATCTGTCAGTGCTATAACTGAGAAATACTACATTTTGTGTGATATAAAAAGGATCAGTGAGTCAGAAAATTCTAAGTAAACATTGGCTCATACCTTTAATAACAGCTATGTCTTATGTGATATTAGTGTGATATGAAGCTGTTAGCGTTGCAGAAGTGATAACCAAAAAGGGGAGGTGGAGAAAGGTATTTGTTTTCCAATACAAAAAAAAAAAGGAAGCAAGTTAATTTTTCTTTTAATTTGTGAAATTATTTAATTAAATAATGACAAATAATACAAAATCACAAGTATGCTGGAATAGGCAATAAGACATTTCTGTTCTTTTCTACTCCCACCTCATTCACCTTTATTTTCTTAGTCTATGTAGCATATTGGCATATAGAATATCAGGTTATTTCTCTCTTCTATTTTAGTTGAGAACCTGATTAATTAAGGACCTCAGTCCAAATATGTATACATAATAAATACATAAACAGATGATATATATATATGCAGAGAGATGTGTAGATGTGTGGAGGATACTTGGATAAACATATAGAACTATTTGTTGTATCCAAATCAAAAAAAGAAAAATTATGGTTTAACATTAATACATCCTTTAGACACTCAGGATTTAGTTTTTAGAACATGGCTTTAGAGGATATAAACTTCACTTTAAATTGGCTTTCACTTCCATGAATAGATAACAAAGATGATGTAGGTATGGTTAACATATTTGTTGTAACTTCGATACTTCAAAATAGCAAGCTATGCTGATTAAAAAAAAGACCGTGTACTGAAGATTGTATACTGTTTATTTGTAACTTTTTATATAGAGAAAAAATAACATCATAAAATGCATCATTCTAAAAATCATACATTTTTTATATCCATTGTATAACTGAGTTTTAATAAACTTTTATTTCTAAAACTTGGAATATCTTTTAAAAGAAGAAAATTTACTACCCTTAAAATGTTTTATTTTTGAGTCAAATTATGCATTTAATGTGCTAATACTTCTAATTAAATTCTTCTTAGTTTAATGCAGATTGCATTCTTTCTTAGGATTATGCATCCATTTTTTTTATTTTTTTCAATTATAGTTGACATTCAGTATTATTTTATATTAGTTTCAGGTATACAGCATGGTGGTTAGACATTTATATAATTTATGAAGTGATCCCTGCAATAAGTCTCGTACCCACCTCACCCTATATATAATTATTACAATATTACTGACTATATTCTCTATGCTGTACTTTACACCACTGTGATTATTTTGTAACTACCAATTTGTACTTCATCCCTTCCCCCTTTTCACCCAGGGAAGCAAGTTGATTTCCAACTTGACCTTGCCACGTGGAACTTCACAACTTCATAAGAATTTCCCGTTGAAGAACTTCTATGACTATAGATAAAAAGGCAAGTCGTTTATGGACAGATTTTTGTTACTATGAACAAAAAAAATGTAGACTCTCTCTTAGTTATGAAAATGTAAATATAATCAAAGTAGGCAGCCAATACAATACCCTGAAGAGAGTATATAACACAACATTTTTCTCCTATAGCTTAGGAAATGTTAACTTTGAATAATCTCTTTGAGTGAGGAGATGGGATGGGACAGAGCGATGAAATCTATTTACCAAAATGTCCTTGATTCCCTTTAGGTTATTCTTTCTTTTTTTAATCATTGTCTGAGCCACTTTTGAGGAGGAGCGTGAAGACTATGCCCTCCTTGCTTGTTGAGCCGCTTCACCAGCTGCTTCCTGAAAGCTTGAATCTCAGTCTCGGTCTTAGTACAAGTTTGCCTTGCTATGCTATTGTCAATGTATTCTGGACAATTTAAAAACTCACAAATCATTTAAACACTTCAACATTAATATACAACACACAATGGTTCTATGGGTATTCCATGAGGATGATGAGACCTCCTTGTAACTCCTACTCATTGGTTCTAATTCAGTGCTCCAGAGTTATTTATTGTAGTAGACATAGTAACTTGGTAAAATACTTACAGTGATGTATTATATAGAAACATTCTCTAGCTCTTCTATTCTGTAAAGGTGAATGTGCCTGTTAACACATGAAGGGATATTAATGTAAGAAATAATCGACCAATGTGGTAAAGGGTCTTTGGCGCCATTTTTTTTCAAAGTCACAACCAGCCTTTTAAGTATTTTAAAACATAGATGGTTTCTTAATGACCTATTTAGTAACTCATAAAAGTCAAAATTTCACCTTTGAAAACAGGAACGATCCTATGTTACTTAAACCTAGGACTGATTAGCATAGTGTTATGTTGCTCAGGTAATTCTGAGGAGCTGGCCAAAGTGATAAAATGAAGACGGCCAATAGACAAAGTTAACATTTTAAAAATGCATTCATTGAGAGCTCATGATGTACAAAATATTATATGAGTAACAAGCATTTTTCTCCAGATTACTTTTTAGAAGAAATTCTAGAGGGGGATAATTTAATTAATATATGCCTTTCCAATGGACCAAATTACATAAATTTCAGCTATTAATTTCAGAATTCCACTTTGTGGAAATTATGATAATATTTTACTTAATCTGACATGACACCCTCTCATCCTTTGAGTATCTCCAAAGACAAATAACCTAAGAATCTAAGAAGTAGTCTCATGGTTGCTCTCAGCATTGCAACTTTGGTTAGAATTCTTAGGCATGGGCAGCCCATTACAACCGCAGAACACCCTCATTTATTCCCCCAAATATATATCTTCTCTCAACACTGTGTTTACAAAAGTAGTGATTTCTGGTGACTGGAATTCCTTAAATATTTTAGACAATGATGTAATCCTATGAATAAATTATTATTCAATATCAATATGTTAATATGATATAGGTTTCTAAAATATGCTTAGTAATAAAGTATCTTAGATTATTTAAAATAGTAACTCATACTTTTTAATTATATTTAAAATTTAAAACTGTTATTTTATACTAAAACATCAATTTTCATTTTAATTTGACTTGATTACTTCAAATGACAGATTTTTAAAATATTTCTGTTTTTTTCCAAACTTAAGAGAATGTCTGGCATTATCTTTTTTTAATTTTTATTAAAATACAGCAAACATACAGTAGCGTATTGGTTTCAATGTACACCATAGTTATTCAACATTTACATACCTAAAGAAGTGATCACCAAAAGTCCAGCAACTATCCCAAACCATACCATGCTATCACAATATCACTGACTTTATTTCCTATGTTGTACATTACATTCCCATGACTTATTTGTTCTCTACCTGATAATTTGAACCTCTTATTCCACTTCACCTTTAACCCTCTTTTTAAATTTTTCAATTACAGTTAACAGTATTATTTTATATTCATTTCAGGTGTACAGCATAGTGGTTAGACATCTATGTAATTTAAAAAGTAATCACCCTGACTAGTCTAGTACGCCCCTGGCACTATACATAGTTATTACCATATTATTGACTATATTCCCTATGCTGTACTTTACATCCCCGTGACTATTTTGTACAATTTGTACTTCTTAATCCCTTCACCATTTTCACTCCACCTCTAAAACCCTTTCACATCTATCAGCTCGATAAATCTAGTACCCATCTGATACCATACATAGTTATTACAATATTATTGACTATATTCCTTATGCTGTACCCTACATCCCCAGGACTACTTCGTAAAAACCAATTTGTACTTCTTAATCCCTTTCTTTTATTCCCCCACCCCCAAACCTCCTCCCATCTGGCAACCATCAAAATGTATCTATGAGTGTGTTTCTGTTTTGTTTGTTTGTTAATTTTGTTCTTTAGATTCCACATATAAATGAAATCACGTTACATCTGTCTTTTGCTGTCTGACATATTCCACTCAGAATAATACCCTCCATCTTGTCACAAGTAACAAGAACTAATTACCGTCTATAGACAAGCAATATTCCATTACATATATGTACTACCTCATCTTTATCCATTCACCCAGGCTGCTTCCACATCTTGGCCATTGTAAAAAATGCTGTAATGAACATATGGATGCACATGTCTCCTCAAAATAGTATTTTGGGTTTCTTTGGGAAAATACTCAGAAATGGATTACTGAATCTTTCTTTGCCTCTTGTTATAGCCTTTGTTTTAAACTCTATTTTGTCTGATACAAGTATTGCTACCCCAGCTTTTTTTTTCTTTTTTCATTTTCATGAAATATCTTTTTTCATTTACTTTCTGTCTGTGTCTTTAGATCTGAAGTGAGTCTTTTGTAAGAAACATATGTTAAGGGTTTTGTTTTCTTATTCATTCAGCCCTCCTATGTCTTTTGAATGGAGCATTTAATCCATTTACATTGAAAGTAATTGTCAATAGATATGTAGCTTTTGTCATTGTATTATTCATATTTTTAGTCCTTTTTGTTTGTTTTTCATTTTAAATGGTCCTTCTAACATTTCTTGTATAATAATACTTGTTTGGTGATGATAAACTTTACCTTTTTCTTGCCTTGGAAGCTCTTTATCTGTTCTTTGATTTTAAATGATAGCCTTTTTTAGTAATCTTGGTTGTAGGTTCTTGCTTTTCATCACTTTGAATATTTTATGCCAAGGAGAAAGAGATACTACTAGGTGACACTAAATTTAATTTATTCCAAAAGGCGCATAAACACCTTACAAAAGCTATTATCTTCAAGGAACTAGAAAAAACCTATTAGCTCTCAAATTAGAATAGTCAAACCATAAGCAGTTCCACAGAAAGCATCCTTTCTGGCCTGCAGAGTTTCTGTTGAGAAATCAGCTGACAATCTTATGGGAGCTACCTATAAGTTATTAGTTGCCTTTCTTTTGCTGCTTTTAGGATTATCTCTTTGTCTCTAACCTTTGGCATGCTAATTATAATGTGTCTTGGGTTCATCTTGTGTGGGACTCTGGCACTTCCTGGGCTTGTATGACTATTCCCTTCACCAGGTTAGGGAAGTTTTCCATCATTATTTCTTCAAATAGGGTTTCAATTCCTTGCTGTCTCTCTTCTTCTCCTGGTACCCCCTGATGTGAATGTTGTTATGCTTAATGTATTCCCAGAGGTCTCTTAAACTAAACTCAGTTATTTATTTATTTATTTATTTATTTATTTATTTATTTATTTATTTTTATTTTTACTGTTCTGATTGGGTGTTTTCTGCTACCTTGTCTTCCAAATCACCAGTTGAACCCTCTGCTTCATCTAGCTGCTGGTGATTTCTTCCAGTGCATTCTTCATTACAGTTATTGTATTCTTCACTTCTGACTTTTTTTTTTTTTTATGGTTTCTATGTCCTTTTTTATGCTTGCTATCTCTTTATTGAAGTTCTCTCTAAGTTCTTTGAGCATCCTTATAACCATTGTTTTGAATTCTGTCTCTAGTAGTTTGCTTGGCTCCATTCATTTAGCTCTTTTTTCTGGAGTTTTCTTCTGTTCTTTCATTTAGGATGTATTTCTTTATTTCCTCATTTTGGCTGTCTCTCTGTGTTTGTTTCTATGTATTAGGTAGTTCTGCTACATCTCCCAGTCTTGGCCATGTGGCCTTATGTAGTAGGTGCCCTGTGAGGTCCAGGGGCACAGTCTGCCTAGTTATCTGCTCCCGGGGCTCCAGGAGTGTCCCTTGTATGGGTTGTGTGTGCCCACTTCTTATAGTTGAGACTTATTGCTATTGGCATATCAGTGGGTGGGTTTCACCCTCAGTCTGACTGGCTGTGGGGTTTGGCCACATCCACCCCTTACAGGCTGCTGTGCTAGGGGTTTACCCTACTGAGTGGGACTACACCCCATCCTCCAGTGGGCTCTAGTGTCTGTTGAGACCAATTTTGTGTATGCGACTTATGAGGCTAATTTGGTGGTGTCTGCTGTGGTCTGAAGCTGACTTTTAAGTATGTTTGTTCCGAGGCCTCTTGGGAGGGTTCCAGCGCAGGCCCAGGTCATCTACTGCTTGTAACCTGCCAGGGACTAGTTGGTAGGAACTACAAAGTGGCCTATGGTTGTTCACTGTCTGTGCTAAACTTGAAGGTATGTAAGAGAGGCTACACAGGGAACTGAGGATGGCTGTTACCAGTACCGGGTCTGGGATAACTCCTCAAAAAGCCAGGACACTCCAAAGCTTGCTGCTAGCTGTCAGCTTCCTTAAGGTTCAGCCACTGATAAAGCCTTGAGCAGTCTGCAAGTTGGATGAGATGGGGTCTCAGGAAGTCACCAGATTAGACTCTCGTTTGATGCCAATACTGAGCCTGGAGCTACTCAGCAAAAGTCTCAGAGCACACCGAGGCCAGTCATCACCTGCTTGTAGACTGAAGACCCCAATAGTTTTCCAAGAAAAGAGTGCAATGCAGGTGGGGCTTGAGGCTCACTGAAAAATTGCCTCTGGCATTGGGCAAATTGGGTAGAGTGGGGTCCCTATGAAGCTCATCAGACCAATTCAGATTCAGATTTAGATTCAGATTCAGATTTGACCAAATCAGCTTGCCTGCTGGCTGCACAAAAGGAGGACCCCACACAGGAAAAATGGTAACTGTCCCTCCAGTCCTTGCCCCAAAGCCACATGACTCAGTTTCTCCCTGTATGTCTTCCACAACCCCCAAAGTCACTGTCCCTCCACCAGAGCCCAGGGTAAGCATCTGCGAGTGAGTGAGGCTCTGGACAGGCCATTGAAGAGGACATCTGTGTTTCTCACAGCCTTCCATTCCTTTCAAATGATCAGAATCTCTACCCTTTTTCACAGCCAGACGTTGTGGGGGTTTCTCTTCCTGACAGCAGTATTCTGGGCCGGGAAGCCTGCGTTGGGGCTGGGGTCCCTTGTTCCACCAGGGGGAACCTCTATGGCCAAGACAACCCTCCTAATTCTCAACTGCCACATGGAGGTTTGGGGCCAGCATGTTCCATGTCTGTGACCTGCCTACCAGTCTTGACATGGCTTCTTTACATTCTTAGTTATAGGACTTCTGTTCAGCTAGTCTTGAGATGATTCTCCAGATCGATTGTTCTATACTTTAGTTGTAATTTTAATGTTTTCATGGGATGAGGCAAGCACAGCCTTTATCTAGTCTGCCATCTTGGATCTTCAAACACTTACCTCTTTTAAAAATACCATCTTTTGTCTACTAGGCTATGACTGATGCATCCATTTTCTCCAAATCTACAAGTCCTATTAGCTGTACTTCCTTTCAAATCCAATTCAATTTGAAAATTCATTTTTTTCAATCTCTGTCTCACCTACATTCTTAACCACCTCACCTCCTAGTACTTGCAGTAGTGTCTATTCAGGAATTTTTCTAAACTTGAATCAAACGAATCATGTTCTTCATCTTTTATTGTTAGCCAAGTGGTTGAACATAACATGAAAATAACATATTCAAGCATATTGTAATTATTTAAGTAAAGAGGTTATATATCAGCAGTCTTTAGCTAGAGAACTAAGGAGATCAGAAATAGTCAGGATAGCCTTCTTCCTGCCTCCCATCTCTCAGAAAAGAACCCAAACAAACAAAGTTATGCACAGGGAACTATCCTGAAACCGAGCTACTAAAACTGTGAGAAATATCATGGATAACATAGAACAGAAGACAACTTAATATTAAGCCACTAAATACTAAGTTTTGGCTGCTTAAATATCCCCTCTTTGTGGTCAAGGGGATCCTAAAGCAGAAGTGTTGATGACAAATGGTGGGATTTGATAGTGAAAAAGAGAAAAGTGGTAGGAAGAAGAAGGAAGAAAAGGCAGATAGATCCTGTATGAATTCATCAGAATCTGACATCAATTTCTAATGATAGAACATATTTGAATTCTCTTAAAATAATTAATAAATCACAGAAGATTCAAGGAGAAAGAGATACTACTAGGTGACACTAAATTTAATTTATTCCAAAAGGCGCATAAACACCTTACAAAAGCTATTATCTTCAAGGAACTAGAAAAAACCTTTTAGCTCTCAAATTAGAATAGTCAAACCATAAGCAGTTCCACAGAAAGCATCCTTCCTGTTGATCCAAGCATGTCTTTTAACAAAGGTAATCATATCCATAATATTTGTAGAGATTTCGGTAGGCGTGGCTGTGCATTTTTATTAAAAAGGTAGTGAAGGTAGTGACGTCTGCTCCCACAAACTAATTTGGTTGCCATATAACTAACATGAGGTAAGTTCATTTTGTTTTTCGTAACTAACACAGGTAGGAATATACTTCAGTCATTTCATTTATTAGGAGGAAAACAAAAGCTTAAGGACCAAAGAATCCTGGGAACTACATTTACCATAAATCTTTTTTGTGTGGTTCCTATTTAGATTTTGCCAATGAGAGGTACTTGTTGGAAAGACAGGCCATTCTCTTAATCCAAGTATTTGGTCAAACAGATGGGCTTTAACAGATGGAAAGTTTTCCTAAAGCCTCCAGGTTCTCTACCATAGATCACCTTCATTAGTATTAAATATAGCTGTGCCCATATCCTGGATGGTTTTCTGAATTTCCTGAGCCAGATAACAGGAGTGACTTCTAATTTACAGAAAACAACCAAAGAACCTGAGAGTTAGTGGTAGCCTTCCCTGACCATTACTCCTCTAGCTTTTCCAGTAATTTTTTGAACAGTTACTCCCAGTATTAAAACCCTTCCTTCTCAAAATACTTATAATAGTTTGTTTTCCTGACAAAAATCCTGAGAGAGTTAGGTTTTCTCCCCATGATCACACAGCTAACCAAATTCTTTCTTATTCTACAGAAAAGACTTAAACAAGTATGCAAATACTAAAATAATTTACCTCTGTCTTGCAGCTTATAGGGGTGGAAAGGGACTGTTTCAGTGGAAAAATGGGGCAGAGAAGGCAGAAAAATTAACTGGCATGCTCTCCCTAAAAGTGGATTGACAATCAAAGACTAAGAATGAGCAGAAAATGATAAAATAAAAATAAAATAAAAGTTAATTCTCAAGCAAACTTGGAAAACAAACAGAGTTATATAAATGTCTAACCACTATGCTGTACACCTAAAACTAATATAATATTGAATGTCACTATACTTGAGTAAGGAAGGAAAGAAGGAAGGAAAGAAGAAAAGTTTTACATGGAACAGGGAAAAGAGTGCTTAATTCAGTGGAAATAAGCAGGTGAATTAGAGTGTTGAAATAAGCTGTTAAAGGTAAGATAGCCCTGGAGTCAATACACAACAGTTTAGATGTACATTTCTCTCCTTTGGAGTTCTTTGCCCTAGAGGTAAATTATCCAAAAATTTTAAATGGTGTAACACAAACACACACACACACACACACACACACACACACACACACACACACCAGGAAAAAAAATTATCTTTTCATCGGCAAGTGTCTGGAAAAGAAAAAAATAACATACAACTCTTTCTGGCAAGGTAGTAAGAAATTTGGTTCCTGGGGCAAGCAGAACTAGATACCGTAAGTTACCATTTTTTACCTCACCAAAGCCCTCTGCAAGCTAAACAGTTTGTTGTGTTTTCTTGCAAAGATCATTTATGTATGTTCCCTGTTGCAGGTTGGCTTTCCAGAAGCAGACACAGAGAAAGAGTTTGGCGTACAGGATGACTATTAGAGCACATGGAAAGAGAAAGAAGCGGAACTGAACAGCAATGCAGTTCCAACAAAGCCTCAGCTCACCCCAGGCAGAGCTCTGGAGTCTATACATACAGCCCATTCTTTGGTGGACCAGAATGGCTCGGCCTTTATACCCACCATGCATGCCCAGTCATTTGGTGTGGACTGCCCCAGGAAGGCTATCCCTTGAGTGAGGCAGCTCTCTGCAGCTTAGGCAAACACTGAAAAGCAAATTATTGGACGCTGTCTGCTGACAGCTGGAACAAGTCCTGCATTAAGGGTGATGTGGCCAGTGCTTTTCCATTTCACCACAATCCCTCCTATGTATTAGTCACAGTTGTTGTTCAGTAAGAATTAGAATTCAGTGGGAGAGACTTCTAGTTACTTTTTACCTTCAAGTTCAGAATCATTTAATTTATCTGGTTTGGTCCCAAATGAAACACAAGGACATCTAATCTCAGAGTCTATAGACTGTTTAAATTTTCAGTGTCATTCCCTTTATAATTTGGATACATAAATTAATTAAAATGTTATTAAATTCCAACCAAATGGGGCTCTTAAGCATGCCTACATTTGAAAACAAGTTTAATTTGAATGCATTTATATATATACATGTGGCTTCATGTGGTTTCACTGAATCTACTCTTGGCTTTGAAACCTAGATTTGATGTATCACACCTGTCAAGTCCAAGATATACCTCTCTTTTTGAAAATAGTTCTGTCTTGAATGATGTGTGGAGCATGATTTACTGGGTAATGTCATCAGCAGTAGCCATTGCTGATGCTAACTCTGCAGGATTTTGTACCCTGAGGGTTAGGTAGGTCCAGCTTGTCTACTTCAAAGTGATGGCAGCACACTAACAGACTGTACTCATTGGCGCTTGGTAACTGTGCAACCAACAGTGGACTGTAAGATCACCCAATGGAAAGAGCCAGAGAGCATCCTTTTAATGACCTTTTTATCAGAACATGTTTTGATAAAGCAGTTTCAACATAAAATAGGTTTGTGTGTGAGTTGGGCAAGATGGCTAGGGTCTCTCCTATTGTTTTAATACTGGTCAAAAAATTACATTGTTTTTGTTATTGTCTCCATGTTTGTTTGTTTGTTTGTTTGTTTTATTTAGAACTCTACTTTGAAATGTTCCCAATTGAATGGGAGTTATTTCCAACTTTTCCAAACATCTCTCGGTTCATAGGAACACTGTCCCTGTCCCTGTTGTAAATTTGTGTGTTTTATTTTTGTTTTTAGTTTTGCCAAATCCATTGTAATTATCCTTGCTTGGTTGGGAACGTGAAAAACAGACATTGTTGTAACCCATGGTCCAATTTATATCCATTTATTATAGTATGACTATTCTTGGGAGCTCCTCACCATCTACAGTATCTCCATATGATGTGATACTTCCTTTCAGAAATGAAGACTCTTTATTTAATTCATTCTGTGAAATATCTGACCCAATTTACTCTTTGCATTTTGGCTATAGAATGCTTGAGGACATTAGAAAGCTGGTAGATTCTACCATTTTTCTAAATCAAATCAAAAATGCCATTTATGGTAACATAAAAACGAACTTTAGAGATGTTAATATATGAAAAACTGAGGAAATTTAGTATTATAATACACGGTTGCCCTCGAGCATCATTTTTTTTTCCACAATACATTTTAATTAATGAAGCTCTTACAAGGAGTTTTATATGTACAATCTCTGATTTATTGCTGCATATATGAAACTCTTACAAAGGTAGAGCAAACTAAAAGTTGTCCTGCTGTGACAACTGTATGAGCAGATATACCACAGCCAGTCATGAGAGCAATAAAAATTTCAGTAGAATCCAGAATCAACTGACCTAGAGTAATAATGATTATTAGAACACAGTTATACAAATTCTCATTATAGAGTAACACTAAGCAGACTTTGGGGTCATTAGTGAAATATGAAGCAACTACATTTATTCTGGTGACAGCAACAGAGTACCGCTAGACAAAATACGGGCTGAAAATATTTAAATTGTCCAAAGTTTTCAGAAAAGGAGTACTGATTTTTAGTACTAAGGAGAGCTCCAGAGAAGCTATTGCCTTCATAAAAATATCAACTTACCCTCTCAAAAATAGGGAAGGAGACAGAGAGAAGAGGTGACACTCTTTATACTGGGTGTTTAAATCACCCATAGTAGAACCACCTTGCTTTTAATGACCTGTAGCTACTTTCAGGAAACATTAGCTTCCTAGGGAATATAAATGTCCCCTCTTCTTCCACCCTAGAGTATTTAGTATACATGTCTAGAGAGAAATTCACATTGTCACTTCTTTCATGAAAGTCAAGATTCTCAGAGACTACATTGGACTGGATTCTGGGAAAGAAATAGTTCTGGCTTCCTAGAATGAGGTCCTGTCTCTTCAATACCAGAGCCCTCATTACAAGTGAGGAAGCTGTCCTCTGGGACAGGGCCATGGGTCTTTGTCATAAGAATCCTAATAATAATTCTCTTAAAGCATACATGTAAGGAGCTATGCCAGTGTCCATATGGCTCAGTAATGAACCATGAACAAACATAAAGAAACATTTTCATCATAGATGCCAGGAGTGGCATCAAGACTCACAGAAACATCTTTGTCTCCAATTCCTGGGGACCATCTAAGCAATGACTGTGCATCTAGACAAAGGTGATTTAACCTTATGACAATTTAAAAAAAGCTCAGTATCCTGCAATAACAAAGCAGATAACTTATCACAATCAGTTTTATTTACCTATAACTAACTAATGAAAAGGAAATATTTAAGATAAATTACACAAACTATATTATTTTACTTCAAATAAGTTTGGAAGAGAAAAATATCAACATACCAATTAAGAAAAAAAGAAGAGACTACAGCATAAGATAGTTATGTACTTAAGTCCTCTGCCATGAACAACTGAAATATTTCTACTGTTCTTTGATAATGATATGTGCCTCAAAATCTTTCTGGGAAGCACTGAAGAGAAGTTATAAGAGAGCAAAATCATGGATGCTGTTTGGACATTAAATGAGATGAGGAACAATGGCTTTGGAGAGTCACCTTTTGTGACCGCTACGTGTCTGCGGTAGTCATCTCAGCTTGTGTTTTAGTACTACCTTCTGAAAGTGTCATGCCATGGAGATGAGTGAAGAAATACAAAGAAAACAGTCTTTAAAAAGAACAACTGAAAGAGAAAATTTAATTGAAGTTTTTTTTTTTAATCCCTTCTCATAGAACCCCCACCTTCTGTTTGATTTGTTTTCCAATATCCCCATACGAGTATAAATAGGAAAAGTGAGATGTTTTCTATTATACAACTGTTTCCATCAATATCTTCTGTAGAGTATTTACTGCTTTATATTGTCATTTTATCTCTGAGCATATAAAAGAGCAAATAAAACGTGGCAACATATTACTTTAAGGCCAGTACTTAAAGGACTACAAATGCATCCCTGTGACCAAGGGGGGAAATTGTCATAAAACTGTTCCTATTGACTCCTCTCCTTTTCTGTCTTAAGTATGTCTAAAAATCTTTGTAAAAGAAGTTCAAATGGTTACTTGTAAGATTTTTGTAATAAAATATCTTCATTATGTAATGTTTGCTCTTTGTGCTAAATTGATGCCAGGTTTCACAATTAGATGCATTTTCCAAAGTTACTGAAAGATAATTAGATCCATTACGCTGTAAGTGTTCCTATTACAGGGACTCTAATTCAAATCAATATTTCAACCAATATATCCTTCTCTCTGTTAGAGTTTATCAATATATAGCGAACTCAAAGTTTTACGGAAAAGAAAGTATCAGTCAGGTCATAATAATGGTGACAACAATGTCATTATTCAAAAACAACACAGCATTTTTATTTATATTTAACTGTTGTCTAAACAAGGCGATTATATTTAAGATATTCTGCATTATTTGATGTGTTGTCTCATCCTTTATATTTATGAACCTATTTATATTAAATTCACAGAAACCTGTGTACCTGCTACCTATGCTAATCCATCTAATTACCATGCATAAACATGAGCAAACAAGTATCACTAAACATGATTTGGGAATCTTCTTATGCAAAAAATAAATTCCAACATGAGCAACCATAATAACACATTCTAAATCAAAAGATCATTTGAAAGAGAAAATCAAACTTAAAAAAAAAATTCTCAGTGAATGGCTTACCATAAACCTTAGTTTGTTGGCATGGTAACCAGGACTCTGTGTCTGTTCTGGCTAGCTTCATCTCCTAACTCATAGCGACATACATATATCCATCTACACCACATGAGCCAGCCCGGTGCTCAGCAAGCAATTGACTTCTGAGAGCTCTACTGACTGGGACATGCCATCTAGCCAAGTAACTATTGCAACTTAAGGGAGGTGACTCCTTTATCACCTTCAGTGAGATGGGGGATAGGGAACTTTTCTCCAAAGCAGTGTTTGTAGACCTGAAACCTACTTTTTTTTTTTTTTTAATTTATTGGGGTGATAATTGTTAGTAAAATTACATAGATTTCAGGTGTACAATTCTGTATTACATCATCTATAAATCCCATTGTGTGTTCACCACCCAGAGTCAGTTCTCCTTCCAGAGTCAGTTCTCCTTCACCATATATTTGATCCCCCTTACCCTCTTCTCCCATCCCCCACCTCCCTTACCCTCTGGTAACCACTAAACTATTGTCTGCATCTATGAGTTTCTGTTTCTCATTTGTTTGTCTTGTTCTTTTGTTGTTTTTGGTTTATATACCACATATCAGTGAAATCACATGGTTCTCTGCTTTTTCTGTCTGACTTATTTCGCTCAGCATTACACTCTCAAGATCCATCCATGTTGTCACAAATGTTCCTATATCATCTTTTCTTACTGCCGAATAGTATTCCATTGTGTATATATACCACAACTTCTTTATCCATTCATCTATTGAAGGACATCTTGGTTGTTTCCATGTCTTGGCCACCGTAAACAAAGCTGCAATGAACATTGGAACACACGTGTCTTTATGTATAAATGTTTTCAGATTTTTGGGGTAGATACCCAGGAGAGGGATTGCTGAGTCATATGGCAATTCTATTCGTAATTTTTTGAGGAACCTCCACACTGCCTTCCATTGTGGCTGCATCAGTCTGCATTCCCACCAACAGTGTATGAGGTTTCCTTTTTCTCGACAGCCTCTCCAACACTTGTTACTATATTTATTGATGAAGTTTGTGTTGACACTTACCACTGGCTCTTCCACCCTGAATAGCACATCACTTTCAAGAAAAATTCTGCCAATATCTATGTGCAAGGGCACTGTGCCATTGACAGTGAAATTCTGGCTTAGACTTGGACCAAATTCACAATTTGGCCAATGAGTTCATAGTTCTATAAAAAAAAAAAAAAAAAAAAATTCTTGGTTTTCCATGTCTTTGTTGGTAGAACAGATTCTGGGTTTACCTCCTGTTTATGGAAAGTTTATGATGAATAACGTAAGAAATCCAGGTTCACATTTTCCATTTTCTTAGACCCCATAACTGTAACTAAACGTCATGTCCCTATAACTCTGTCCTCACCACTCATACCACCCTGGGTCACTGAAAATGTGCTTTCCTATAGAAATACATATCTTCAGTATTAAGTGTCCAACCTACACTAACCTTAACACTCTTATAAGATAGATAGTACTCCATAACTGTCTCTCTCAGATTTTAAAATCACTTGAATATAGATCTGCCAGAATTCCAGACCAACAGTATGTGCTATCAATGTATTCAGGTCTCTCTTGCCACATAAGCCCCAGTAGTCTCTGCTTAGAAGCTCATGATCAACACCTTTGTGTAGGAGAGGTCTGCAGAGCAAGTCAAACAGATGGTGTCATATTACCCTCACCATAATAAATACATAGATTAGGAGACAAAATGAAACTCTTGCCATATTGTGTACCACGGCGTTGTGATTCCCCCAAAATGTTTATTCTGCCCTTTTCAAAAAAAGTATGTCATCCAGTTTGTAGATTGATACCCCACTGGCTTCCAGGTTACTATTAGTTACCAGATTCAGACTGATTCCTGGAGGAAACTCGGCCAAGGTACAGCCATTGCTGAAAATTAGACCCACCTGGATCATAGGTGTACTCCACTCTATTCCAATCATGCCTTCCACTGTGAGTAATGGGTTGGGGAGGGAAGAGTGTGCTGGGCATTTAAGAATACTGCTACCCCAGACAACGATAATGAGGAATGTGGTTCTGTTAATGGAAAGAGAGGAAGAAGGAGAGGAGTACTAATTAGCCTTCCTTTCTGTCCTACACATATCACATCCACAGGACTTCAGCTTTCACACTGATGGATAGTATAAGTATTTATTCATATTAGGTTGGTGCAAAAGTAATTGTGGTTTAAAAGGTTGAAAATAATGGCAAAAACTGCAATTACTTTTGTACCAACATAATAGTCTGTCCTCACTTTCATCCATAATCATGTCTGATTTTCCCATGTGTACATGTAAAACTTTTACATCATATCTCTGAAATTAAAGTTTTTGTAATAAACATATAATTAGCAATCTTGGCACTATTCAAGTAGCTACTGAAACCATAAAACTAGTGGATGCCACAATAAAGGAAAAAGTAGAAGAAAAGACAAAATATTTTTACATATTAGAAATATAACAAACTTAAAATTTCAACAGAAGGAAAATATAGTATAAACATATATCAAGACAAAATTACTGTTCTCCAAGACAGAACTGAGGAAATCACTCAGAAAATTCAAACTAGGAAGTGTTAGATTCTATAATATAAGGGCAGGAATTTTTGCCGGCTTCCTATTGTATTCACAGAGCCTAGAGCTCAATATTTACCTAGGCATTATTCAATAAATATTTATTGATACATTAATAAATTAATAATTACAAAACAAAAGGACAAAATGATGTAAATTATTAAAATAAAGAGGCAGGGATAATCAATATAGGAAGGACAGTATCTGTCTAAGGGAAATTTTAGAAATGAGGACAGAAAATGGAAGTGGAAAAAATGATTAAAATATGCATTTCCTGAGCTAAAGGAAAGTTAAATCTCCACAATGAAAGATGCTACCTGGTTCCAAAAATATGAATGAAAAATTAACCTATACAGATGCATATCTTGGTAGAATTTCAAATACAAAATAAAAAGAATATGCTTAAAAGCTTTGGGAAATGAATGTAGATTACCTACAAAGTCAGAAGAATCTGACTGGAATCAATCTTCCCATTAGCCAAACAGAAGGCTAGGAGGCAATGGAACAATGACTTGGGGATTTCTGAGGGAAAATTAGTTAGAACCTGAATTTCAATATGCAGTCAAAATAGCAAACAAATTTGAGAAACTAAAAGCATTTTGAGATCTTCAACATTAAAAATAATTATGTGGTTGCAGACATCCTTCAAAAAACTTGAGTTTGTATTCCTGAAAAGTAAAACAGGAAGTCAAAAAGGAGAAGCACATTTGGTTTCACTGGAATTATGTAATAAAGTCTGTTCAAATGAAAACAGGAAGTGAGCAAGGTCTATAAAAAATTTCCATTGGTCTGTGTGTCTGTTTTTCTGCCAGTACCAAACAGTTTTGATTATTGTTGCCCTGTAGTACAAGCTGAAGTCAGGGAGTGTGACACCTCCAGCATTGTTCTTTTTTCTTAGGATTTCTTTGTTTATTCAGTGTCTTTTGTGGTTCTATACAAATCTGATGATTTTCTGTTCTATTTCCTTAAAAAAGGCCGTTGAGATGTTGATGGGGATTGCATTAAATCTGTATATTGCTTTGGGTAATATGGCCATTTTAACTATGCTGATTCTTCCAATCCATGAACACAGAACGTCTTTCCATTTATTTGTGTCTTCTTCAATTTCTTTAAAAAATGTCTTACAGTTTTCAGTGTCTTTTACATCCTTGGTTAAGTTTATTCCTAGGTATTTTATTATTTTTGTTGCAATTGCAAGAGAAATTGATTTTTAAAATTTCTTTTTCTGAGATTTCATTGTTAGTATATAGGAATACAATGGACTTTTGTACATTGATTTTGTAGCCGGCAACTTTACTGTATTCATTTATTGTTTCTAATGGCTTTCAGGTGGAGTCCTTAGCGTTTTCTATATATAACATCATGTCATCTGCAAAAAGTGACAATTTAACTTCTTTATTACCAATGCAGATTACTTTTATTTCTTTCTCTTGCCTGATTGCTCTGACAAGGACTTCCAACACTATGTTGAAAAGCAGAGGTGATGGGGACAGCCCTGTCGTGTTCCTGAATGTAGAGCAAAGGGCTTCAGTTTTTCACCATCAATCATGATATTAGCAGAGGGTTTGTCATATATGGCCTTTATTATGTTAATGTATTTTCCTTCTGTACCCACTTTATTAAGTGTTTTAATCATAAATGGATGTTGTATTTTGTTAAATGCTTTTTCTGCATCTCTTGATATAATCATATGATTTTTGTCCTTTATTTTGTTTATGTGGTGTATCACATTGATCAATTTGCATATTTTGAACCATCCCTGTGCCCCTGGAATAAAATTGAGAACCCAGAAATAAACCCACACAAATATGGACAATTTTCGACAAAGAAGTAACAAACATAAAATGGAGAAAAGAAAGCCTCTTCAATAAATGTTGCTGGGAGAATTGGAAAGTCAGCTGTAAAAGAATGAGACTAGATTGCTGTCATCATGTACCAATATTAACTCAAAATGGATCAAAGACCTAAACATGAGACCTAAAGCAATAAACTGCATAGAAAAAAACATAAGTAGTGAACTCATGGACCTTTGGTTCAAACAGGATTTTATCAATTTGACTTCAAAGGCAAGGGCAGTAAAAGCTAAAATAAATGAATAGGACTATATCAAACTAAAAAGCTTCTGCACCGCAAAAGAAACCATTGACAAAATAAAGAGGCAACCGACCGAATGGGAGAATATTTTTGCAAACAATGCCTCCGATAAAGGGCTAATACCCAAAATATTACAAATATCATACAACTCCACAAGAAAACCCCCAAACAATCCAATTAAAAAATAGGCAGAGGAACTGAATAGACATTTTTCCAAAAAGGACTACAACTGGCCAATAGACATAGGAAAATGCTCAACATCACTAATTATCAGAGAAATGCAAATGAAAACCACAATGAGATATCACCTCACCCCAGTCAGAATGGCTATCATCAACAAGACAAATAGTAACAAGTGCTGGAGAGACTGTGGAGAAAAAGGAACCCTCATACACTATGGGTGGGAATGCAGATTGGTGCAGCAGCTATGGAAGCCAGGGTGGAGTTTCCTCAAAAAAATTAAGAATAGAATTAACATATGACCCAGCAATCTCTCTGCTGGGTATATACCCCAAAAATCTGAAAACATTTATCTGTAAAGATATATGTGCTCCGATGTTCATTGCAGTTTTTCTTACATCGGCCAAGACGTGAAAATGACCACAGTGTCCTTTGATAGATGAATGGATAAAGATGTGGTATATATACACAATGGAATACTATTCTACCATAAGAAAAGATGAATGCCATTTGCAACAACATGGATGGATCTTGAAATTATTATGCTGAGCAAAACAAGTCAGACAGAAAAAGTAGAGAAACATATGATATCACTGATATGTGGTATATAAAACTGAAAATAACAAAGGAACAAGACAAACAAATGAAGAAACACAAACTCATAGACACAGGTAATAGTTTAGTGATTACCATAGGGTAAGGGAAGGAGGGCTTGGTAGGTGAGGGTAAAAGGAATCAAATATATGGTGATGGAAGGAGAACTGACTCTGGGTGGTGAACACACAATATGGTATATAGATGATGTGAACCTATGTAACTTTACTAACAATTGTCACCCCAATAAAACTTTAATTAAAAAAAACATTCCTTAAGGAGAAGATGGATCCCATTGAAGAATCTGTATGTTTAAGATCTTGAAAGATTTTACCCATATGACTACATTTATAAGGTGTTATGCTGCCAGTAACAACAAAGCAATAGAACTAGAAACTCGTTGGAGAACCAAAACCTGTATAAGAAAATCGGTAGACCACATATTGAACACATTAAATATAATACGATTTTGAGCATTAAGAACTTGAAATGTTCTCTTTTGTTTGTCACAATTTCAATTATGTATGATTACATCCTCTTTTTAATGTGTTCCATTACAGTACTTTGAAATAATATTTATAGGTTTTCAATAATATAATAATTTTAATAATATTGTTTATGCATAGTATTTATCACATTTACAAAATGTTAATGTTTTATGAGGTTCATTGATTTCAATTTCTTCCACAAAGATTTTATTAATGAAATTCAAAATGTAATAATAATTACTGAGTACAGTTTTTTAATGCAGACCTAATAATGAGAAGAAATGGAATTTTGGGAGGCCATAAGGTCTTGCTTAATTGTGGTTTAAAATTAGTGTTTCTTTTCATTAGAAACAATTGCAAGTGTTTATCTGTTAATAATGTTCTGTAATAAGATTTACATATTTCATCTTTGAAAATATCTTTTCACACAAATAGCACAGCCAAATACTGATATCAGTCCTTGAGCATGTGACTTTAATTAAGCTTGAATCACTTAAAAGGTGATATTTAAATTCTACTTGATTCTTCTCTTACTATTTGCCTTTAGAATGTTGTCATATTACAGATTAGCAATTTCCAATTGAAGGGTAGTTGGAAGCCCCTCAATTGCACAGTTAAATGGATTTTAAAATATGGAAATTTCCTTTGCAGTTGCATTGAGGTATAAAGAAAGCTACTTGAAATTTAGCCTAAACCTGGAAAATATGTCTGGTGCAGATTTGTGCAACCTAAAGTAGAATTTGCTAAGATATGCTAAAATTGTTAGTGTTTTCAATTTTTTTAATCAATCTTAATTTGTTTGTTTGTCTTGTTTATTTGTTCTTTCAGTTTTATATCCCAAATGAGTGAAATCATATGATTCTCGAATTTTTCTGTCTGACTTATTTCACTTGGCATGATCATCTCAAGATCCATCCATAGATACAGATAACAGTTTAGTGGTTACCAGAGGGTAAGTGAGGAAGGTGGTGGTAGAAGAGGGTAGAGGGGGTCAGATATATGGTGATGGAGGGAGAATTGACTCTGGGTGGTGAACATACAATGTAGTACATAGAAGATGTATTATAGAATTGTACACTTGAAACCTATATACACATAATTTTACTAATGAATGTCACTGCAATAAATGTAATAAAAAAATAAAATTAACCTTTATTAGAAACATAGATGAATAGCATGGAACTTGAAAAAAAATGAAACAATATAAGTTGGCAAAATCAAACAGTGGTATGGCTGGCAGAATTTAGGTAACAGAAAGGGCAAGGAGAATTAAGGGAAAATGTAAGTATACTACTTTATCATATGTAATGTGAGGTCAACAAGTACTCATAAATTACATGAATCAAGAAATACTTGTTGAAGCATGTTATTCAAAGTCATAAATATAATACTAGAAGAATCATGAATAATACTAATTGGGTACTAGAAAGAGGAAAGGTAGAAGTTAGCATAGTAATCTAAATTCAGTAGATGCTGTCTAAAATTGAAAAATCAAAAAACAGAAGTAAAAGCATATAATTTGGAAAACCAATGATAACCATACATGAACTGAAAACAAAAATTCTGGAAGGTGATAACAATTTCAGATTAAAACTAGAAGTGAGGACAGAGGGAGGAGAAAACTTTCCTTTTTAAGATGTCCTTTTAAAATAAATAAATAAATAAATAAATAAATAAATAAATATTTCCTCTTGAACTATCTTAAGATATATATAGATAGACATAGAGATGGAGATGATAGAGATAAAGAGATACAGACTTTTCTCTTATTGTTTCCTTTCTACAAGAAGACATAATGATTTCTCTTAAAGTTATCTTCACACCCCTATCACTGACCAGTTCTTCTGTATTACTCAATTAATTAGAATAGCGATTCCTCTTGGTTATTATTATAATTATAATTATCCCTAGGTAATTTTTATAGCATTCTGCAAAAGTTTTTATGCACTTTCACTCAGTTAATCTACAGAGTAAGGTATTATCCCCATTGTATAATTGGTGAAACTCTTTTAGATCAGTGAAATAATTTCCTCTAATCATTCAATTTTTCAAAAAAATGTGTGTGTCAGAAACTGTGATAGGCACAGGGCAGTCAGTGATTAGGGGGTGTAGATAGTCGAGAAGGAGTGGCCAATATTAACCACACAAATAATTAAATATACGATTTAAAATGGAGATAAGTGATCTAAAGGAAAGCAACATGGTTTCATGAGACCTATTATAAACTAATCTGTTTTAATTGGGACGAGTGGAAGTTAAAAAAGCAAGGAAAGGAGTGGTGTTTTAAAGAGACACATAGTATGGACAATGGTCTTGAGAAAAGGGGCATTGTCTAGTAAATGAACTATGGCTGCAGTGGCTGAAGCAAACAACAGAAGGAGAGTAGTACAGGACAACGAGATTAGAGACGTAGGCAGAGCCAGACTATGCAGGGTCTGTCGGCCATATTAGACTGCCATTTTTATCGTAAGGACAATAAGAAGCCATTTAAAGGACAAGGAGATACAGTATGATCAGATTTGCATTCTAAAATAAAGATTCTGGTTGCAGTGTAGAGAAGCCAATATTTTGAGGGCTGGGGTTTCGGTGCACATTTTCAGTCTCTAAGTCTAGTTTTCTTTCCACTAGAACTACATTTGTTGAGTTATAGTCATACTGGACAAATAAATCACTTATTCAGATATTTTTCTTTTAGCACAACTTCCAGCAGAATTTGAAGAATTGAATGCCATTGTCATTAGTAAATATTGTCCAGAACACTACCTTGCACAGAGAAGTAAATCAGTAACTGCTGGGTGAATAAATGAATATATTGATTCTAAGTAACTTTTTAAATAACTATGCCAAAAAGATGCCATCCATATATCTCTTTGACATTTATTTATTTCCCTTCCATGGAATATCAATTATTTCTCTTTGCTCCTCAACTCTCCCAAATAAGGAAACGTCTTGCATATTGTCAACCCCACACCAGTGAAAAGCTTTCTGTAAAGTACTAAGGAATGACTTGGGAAGAAGGGAAGGAGAAGAATGGGACTCTGAATTCTCAAATAGCCATGTACGTTAAGAAGGGCTTACGTGATTGAAAAGGGTTATGTGAAACTTTTATTGGGATAATGAGGTGAAAGAGTGATACAACATACTAGAAGTGTGAGGAAGTAGTAACTAGTGATCATGGAATGAAATAGATATTTAACAAAGGGACATGTAAGAAGACACAGAGACACATACAAGGCCCATACAGATAATAAAACATGCAAATATATGCATATTTATGCATGGCCACAGGTGTTTACACAAACCTGCACATTTACAAAGCCCAATCAGCAGTCAGAACATAGTCATTACAAATGTGAAATGAACAATCACCTAGCTGGGTGCCAAAGAGAAGTGATAGTCCCAACAAAAGTTCATGTTTACCTGTGTATTCAAGGGTGTTTCAGGTGACATAAATACCTACAGCAAAACTCAGTATGTAAGCAAAGGACAAGTGGCAGCTCTTTTATTTCTTCTGAGGATTTACTGAAATTCCATCTTCACATGAAATACGGTCAAGTAGCTTTGACCTTCTTAGTCTCTGACCCATCATGTTACATGTGATTCATTACGTGGACTAACAGATTAGATACCAATTAATAATTTAGGAAAAGACCTCAACACGTTAATTTGGTGGGAAAAAATGTTTAGGAAGCACCTTACATAAATATTCTTATATTTGCTTCTCAACCAATGGTGTCTTGAACACACCCACACACTTTTAGTTAACAATGTGCCAGAAACAATTATCCTTGTTTTTACCTTCCCACACATAATTGCATCCCTTCTTCCCCAAAGCTTGTTTTTCAGGTCTTAAAAAGATTGGAACACAATGCCTATTCCTATTAGCTTTAAAACTAAACTAATAAGACATACTTCCAGCTGAGAAAGTATATTTTAGAAGTTGGTGTTCATGGTTTCTCATAATGAAATCAAGAAGACCGGATCATTTGAAATGGATTTACATTAAAGAAATTCTTTTCAACAAAGGAAATGTATTGAATACATTAGTATGTAGGACTCTTTCAGCATAAGAGACAGTCATACTTTTATAAAAGTCTTTGATTTTTTTCAGGATATTTAATGAAATATCGGTACTATATAGCATATAAGATTGAGAGATATTTTAACTATTACATATATGGGACTAAATCATGAGTTTAAAATGTTAACTAAATTAACAAATTCCCTATGAACAGGACCCCTGTTACTAATAAGCCCAGATTTATAAGGAACGTAGTCTTTTAGTACTGAGTCTGTAGTGGCAGGACCTCACAAAAGAAGAGGTAGAAGCTGTCTCTAATGTAGGTCTCCAAAGTCCAACTCAGAGAACACATGTCTCCCTGAGCAAAATGATCCAATTGCCTGAGAGACCAAGAAACTACAACAAAAAAAGCTTCCTGACTTTTTTATCCACGTAACACTACATTTTATCCTTGGGTGGAAGAGTACTTAAAAGCTGATTTATCAATTAGGACTTTCTGATAATGAAGAAAAACACTAACTCTGCTTTATCTAAGAAGATGGAAAGTTCTGAAAGAACTGAATGCTTAAGATGTGAAAAGAGCAGGAACCAACGAAGCAACAGAAATTTACAGACCATCCTCCTATGTATTTATTGGATGATTTAGACAGGTGATCTTTTGAGTTTATATGTTTCCAGGAAGGAACGAATATTCTGGGAGTGACAAATGATTGTCTGTGGGTAGGTCACCTTCCTACTTTTGTAACTCTAAGGGCAGGTGAGTTCAAGAGGTAGGTTACTGCGGAATACAGAAGAGGCATAACTACAGAGGAAGGGAGGGTACTACCAAAACAGAGAGGCTGGAGGCAGAAACATGTTGTGTATACATGACTATGGTAATCAGTGTCCAAAATGGTCCCTAATAAACCTTACACTTTGTCTAGTCTCCTGTATGTTGACTAGGCTGGTCTCTGAGACCAGAGAAAACAGCAGAAGTGAAGGTTTGTGACTTCCAAGCCAAGGCTATAAAAATTACTGGAACTTCCACACCGATCTCTTCGATTGCTTACTCTGAAAAAGCTGGTTGCTATGCCTTGAGAACACTCCAGTGTCCTGTGGAGAACCCTGTGCAAAGAGGAACTGAGAGCTGCATTCAACAGTCAGCACCGACTTACCAGCCATGGGAATGAACTACCTTGAAAGTGGATCCTCCAAGTCTAGTCAAGGCCTCCGATGACGGCCACCCCAGCCAATATCTAACTGCAATTTCCTAAGAGGTCTGGACAAGAACCTGCCCAAGCAGACTGTTCCAAATTCCTGACCCACAAAAATGGTGAGAGACAATAAATTATTGTTGTTTCAAGCCGCTAGGATTTGGGATAATTAAGTTATGTAACAATCGATAACAAATAAATTAGCTTATAGCCACTAAAAAGGAATATAAATTTGAGAGGTTTCTGAACAAGTCAAACCAGCAGAAATTAGGGCATAGATTTAATTAATCAACACATATTTATTGATATTTGTAATATTATTAATACAAAGTAATATTGTAATATTATTACTTTGAAAATAGTGAGGCAGTATTATGTAATAAGTAAGGCTATGGGCTTTGAAACTAGACTGCCAAGGTTAATATCCTTACCACTCTACTGTGGGAGCTTCAGCAAATTACTTACTGTTTTGGGAGATAATATCATTTTTTTTCTTATTTATAGAATGTAAATTATAAAAACAGCACTTAAAGTTAGTTGTGAAGATTATATGACACGATCAAATAAAACACTTAGAACTTTAAGTGGCAAGAATAACACTTGTATATGTAATATATAATATGAACATATTATATGCATACCTACATAGACATACACATACACAGGCACTGGCATACAACTATATACTCATTTAATCCTTATAACAACCTTATAAAATATGCACTACTATTTTCCATTTTACAGATGAGTAAACTAAGCCATAGCCAATAAGGTATAAAGCCATGCTTCAGATCTAGACAGTTTGTCACCAGAGTTTTCACTCTTAACTGTTATGATATAACATCCCCAACCTAGTTAGGACATGCTTCATAAATGCTTGAGAAATCATGCTTGTTGATATTGGAAATAATATGTCGATTATCTTTTTTTCTTAAGATGGTTACATTTAGACTAGCTTGATAATAAGAAAATCAAAGATTTCATAGGAATATTTTGCTTTATAGAAAAGAAATGTAATAAATTTCATTATGGAGAATAAAGTTAATATTTATAAAATGGTCTCTAAGTGCTAATAATGGGACAATGCCTCCACATACATATGTTCTTGATAGAACAATTATGTGTATACATTTGGGGCCTCTGACGTGCATAAAACATTCTGTGTTTTAGAGTTTTCAACCTTTCTCTCACTGTCGAGTGATTAGCGAGCATTTCTCATTGTTTTCCACGTACAATTTCAGAACTTTCCCTAACCTGCCCCTGATTGTACTCATAATTTTGTTTCAATTGAGAAAAGAAATCGCCAGAGTTGAATAGTGTTCTCAAAAATGTGTGTTTCCCCAGAACCTAAGAATATAACCTTATTTGAAAATAAGATCTTTGCAAATGTAACGAGTTAAGGTAAGAGGAGGTCATCATGGATTACGGAGGGCCCTAAATCCAATGACTGGTCACCTTATAAGAAGAGAGGACACACAGAGATACATGTAGAGACCCACAGAAAAAAAAAGCCATGTAGATAGAGGCAAAGTTTGGAGTGATGCAGATACAAGCCAAGGAAGGCAAGCCTAAGATTGCTGGGAGCCACCACACGCCAGGAAGAAGCAGGAAAGGATGTGTTCCTAGAGCCTTCACAGGGATCATGGCAGTGCCAACACCATGCTTTCAGACTTCTAGATTCCAAAACTGAGAGAATAAATTTCCATTCTCTTAAGCCACCAAGTTGAATGGCAGTTTGTTAAGGCAGTACTAGAAAACTAACATAGCAACATCACAGAAATTGTGTTAAAGAGGATCATTAATATGCAGTAGTGCACTTCTCTCTCTAAATGTGAGTTAAAGAACCCTTCCTAGGAAAAACACCCATCGGGTTCTTTTGAAACTCTTTCAGGAGCTCCAAACCCTCTGTTTATTCTGGGCTCTAAGTCAGAAGCCAGAGAGTGGAATTGTTAAATTGTCAGGAGAACAAGGGAGTCCTGGAAACCAAGGAACCCTGCCTTGGCTGGTAATAACGTAACTAGTCCCTGAGATCTCTTAAATTATACAGGAAAATGAACACGTAATTCCACATGAGAATATCGTTACTTGAACAAAATACAAGTGATAATCCAAGGTCAGAGGGACAACAGAAAGAATAGACTGACCCCAGTTGGAATCTCCAAGCACCACACGAGTCAAAGGTCCATGGAACCACTTTTTTCATTGGTGAATCATGCTTATCAGCAACAGCAGGTTAGATTATAGAAGTTAGTGGTACACTCTTGGTCACTGAAAAGAAAAGGACACTTCACAATTGATGTAATTGTATCAAGCTGTGCTCTACATCCGATTAGCTCACTGCCGATTATTAGAAATTTATAAATAGAGTAGCACAGTAGCATGAAAGTCATTCCTATGGAAGTTGGATGCAATTTGACTTCTTTCTATAAAGATAACTAATATTTCATGCTTCCTGAAATTCTTCAGTTGGCTTTTGGTGATTCACAGAATCACATTGTAGCATGAGAACAAGAAACTGCTGAGTTTATTTCCCCGACCTTTGAGCAGAGAAAATCTGAGGAAGATGCTACTGTTCAAGTGATATAACATATGCAAAGTGCCAGGAACACAGGGTAAGTACTCACTAAAAATTAGTTCCTTCCATAGTTACTTGAAAATCTCTTCTTTTCAATTTTTTTTTATTTTCTTTTTTAATGTAACAATAAGAGGAAGATTGCCTTGGCAATTATAGAGACTCACAGCTACATATTCAAAGAAGCATTCCTAAGTTCTTGTCCATTTCCCTTTGAACTGTGATTAGTTGTACTAGTTCTAACAACTAAGATATAGCACATCATATACTTTAAGGCAATTTTGTGTTCCCTCACTTTTCCTTTCTGCAGAACATAGAACCTCACCCCTTTTCGAATTCCTTCAGGAGTTTGTTGTTTTATTATTTTTCGTGTTCTCCACTAGAACCACTTTAAATTTTTCACATTTTTGTGAGGGCTCAAAAAAAAAAAAAGAAATCCTACATTGATGGTGGCAGTGGCATATGTATCAAAGAGACACAAGAGTTGTCTAAAGGAGGTCCCAATGGGCAAAGCTGAAAGAGTTTAATAAAATAAATAGAGTAATATTGGATTATAACCCAAAGTATAAAAGAAATATCTCTGAGTTCACACTGATATGTATAAATGACTGAATAAATAAATTGGGAAGAAGAGACAAATCTCCCATGCAGAAGAATATCAAATAATTTATGTAGATACTGTGCCTTCAAGGAGATGATGCATAATCCCCCACTCAGTTTAGTGACTTCCTTTCAACAAATACAGTATGAAAAAAGGGAGAAAAGTCACCTAGTGGAGAAATCTGACAAACACTATCTAGCCAGGTGATCAAGGTTAACATTAACCATGATACAAGTTCATAGCATGTACCCGTGATGTTATGTGATGAGAATGGCATTTTATTTCTGTGGTCTTCCTCCCAAAACCTATAACCATAGTCTAGGCATGAGAAAAAGATCAACCTAACTCAAATGGAAGGACAGCCTACAAAATATTTTGAGAAGTACCTGACCAGTACGTCTCAAAACTGTTAAGCTCATCAAAAACAAGAAAAGTCTGAGAAACTTTCAAAGTCTAGAGAAGCCTAAAGAGACATGACAACTAAATGTCATGTGATATCTTGGATTGAATCCTGGGCCAGAAAATATTAATGTAAAATATTAATGATAGAGGAAACTGGATGTGGGGTATATGGAAACTTTCAATATTATTTTTACTTTTTTTTTGTAAATCAAAAACTACTCTAATTATTTTTATTTATATCTAGCTGGTTTCTATTCTTGGTTTCCTAGCTATAGCTAGGTAGCTTCATCAGGAAGCTCTCCCAGCTTAGCACCTGGTTAAACCTCACAAAATTCTTATGTGATAGATTCCATTATAATAGCATTTTTACACATAAGATAACAAACAGTAAAAGTTTAAATAGCCTACAAAAGTACCTGCCCAAAAAAGGGGCAGACTAAGAATTTTAACTCAGACATTCAAGTTCTAGAACTTAACTCTTAACTACAATCCCATACTTTCCCATAAGGTGAGTGTATACATAGAAAATATAAAACAATTAACACATGCAATTTTAGAATTGATAAATTATTTTAGGAAAGTTATTGATTTTAAAGTCAACATGTAATTTTTTTTTTTTTTTGTATTTTGGTAAATTACCACAAAGAACTTGCTACTTAGAGTAGCATTAAAATTATAAAATATAACAAATGTAATAGCAGATGTGCAAAACCTCTAGATAGAAAACAATAAAAAAGACATCAAAATTACAACTAAACTACAGAACAACCATCATTGAGAATCAGCTAAAGTCTAACTGAACAGAAATCCTATAAGTAAGGATATACAAAAGACTGAGAGGAGGTGAGAGATGGGGAATGGGTTGGTCCCACAGCAACAATTAAAAATCATGAGGAATAGCTCAGCTGCATAGGTCCTCCCTGAGAAGTGAGGGGTTCCAGTTCCTACCAGGCTCAGCAGCCCAGGATTCTAGGGCCAGAAAAAGAAGTCCCTATAATTTCTGGCATGAAAACCAACAGAAATTGTGGCTGAGTGAGATGGAGGGCAAATGGAGTCACAAGACTTCCTCTTAAAGAGCCCACACGTGGATTACTCACTGATGGACTCACTCACTTTGTGCTCCAGCACTGGGGCAGCAACTCAAAATGTCCCAGGAACATATGGGAAGGAACTAAATTGCCTGGCTTTAGGGTAAGGTCTGGAGAGGCCACTTTCTCCCAGACAGAAGTCCTGGCAGAAGCCACTGTTCCTTTGTTGAGCTCTCTCTTCTCCTAGGGTGCAGACCTAGGGGTGGGTGCCATAACTAAGTCTCCATCAACCTGGCTAACACTGTTCATGCTGCCCTGGTTATTTCCTGAGACTCTACCCCCAACTTGTGAGACCACCCAAGCCAGTTCCAGCGGCTTTTCCATACAAATGGCCTGTCTTGGTTCATGCTGAAGACTTTACTAAAATCTCTCAAAGGTTCACAAACCCCAAACAAGCAGCATCTGGCCTCAGCATGGTCTGTAGCCCTTGCAAAGCAGCCCCACGTCCCACACTACTGGCAGCAGGCCATTGTTTGCAGCTTAGCTTCTCCCAGGTACCTCACAGCCCAGCACAGGTAGAAGACATCTGAGGAACACTCTGCAGCTCATATCAAGTAGCTCCAGGAAGGGTACAGGAAGCAGCTGACCTCAGCCTACAACAGAGCCTTCACAAGAGGCCCTAGAAACAACACCCTGGTGGCCAGCTTCAGACCACACCAACAGCACCACCCAACCACCTACAGAAATGACACACACAAATGGCAGACTCAGCAGGCACCAGAGAACCACTAAAGGAAACCTGTTCCATAGTGTCAGCCCCTGAACAGCAGTTCCTACCCTGTTGTTATAGCCAGTCCTCACAACCAATCAGCCTCAGGGTCAATCCCGCCCAATGATGTGCAAACAGCAATCGAGGCTAAGCTGCAACAGGAGTGCAAACACAACCCACTAAAGGGACACACCTGAAGTACCTGGATCAGGTGACCAGGGACACTGCGCCACTGGGCTTCACAGAATACTTACCAAATAAGGCCACTCAGCTAAGACCAGGAGACATAGCTGAGAAAACAGAGAGGCAGCCAAAATGGGGAGACAAAGAATCATGTCCCAAATGAAACAACAGAAAAAAAGCTCCAGAAAAAGAACTACACAAAATAGAGACAAGCAATATACCAGATAAAGAGTTCAAAACACTAGTTATAAGGATGCTAAGTGATCTCAGTGAGAATTTCAATGAAAAGATAAGAAATATAAAAGTGAAGATAGAAAAACCTAAAAAAGAACTAGTCAGAAATGAAGAATACAACAACTGAAATGAATAATACATTAGAGGGAATCAATAGTAGATTAGATGAATCAGAGGACTGAGTCAGCAATTTGGAAGATAAGGTAACAGAAAACACCCAATCAAAACAGTAACAACAACAACAAAAATGAATCCAAAAAAATGAGGATAATTTAAGGGGTTTCTGGGCCAACATCAAGTGTACCAACATTAACATCAAAGTGATACCAGAAAAAGACAGAGAGTAAGGAGTTGAAATTCTATTTGGAGAAATAATGACAGAAAATTCCCCTAACCTGGTAAAGGAAATAGACATACAAGCCCAGGAAGGCAGAAAATCCCAAACATGATGAACCCACAAAAGGCCTCCACCAAGACACATAACTGAAATGCTGAAGGTTAAAGACAAAGAGAAAATCTTAAAAGCAGCAAGAGAAAACCAGTCAGTTAACTCGAAGGGAGACCCCATAAAACCATCAGCTGATTTCTCAAAGAAACTTTGCAGGCTAGATGGGATTGGCATATTTAAAGTGATGAAATGCAGGACCTACAACCAAGATTACTTTACCCAGCAAAGCCGTAATTTAGAATTGAAGGACAGATAAAGAGCTTTCCAGACAAGAAAAATATAATAAAGTTTATCACCATCAAATCAATATTACAAGAAATGTTAAAGAGACATTTTTAAGAAGAAAAAGAAAAAAAAAAGATTTAAAAATATGAATAATAAAATGGGAATAACTACATACCATGTTTACCAGAAAATAAGACCTAGCCCGACCATTAGCTCTAATGTGTCTATTGGAGCAAAAATTAATATAATACCCGGTCTTATTTTACTATAATATAAGACCAGGTCTTATATAATATAATCCGAGTCTTATATTAATTTTTGCTCCAAAAGCCTCATTAGAACTCATGGTCCGGCTAGGTCTTATTTTCGGGGAAACAGGGTATCTGTCAACAGTTACTTTAAAAGTAAATCAATTAAATGTTCCAATCAAAAGACATAGGGTAGCTGAATGGAAAAGAAAACAAGTCCCTTAAAAATGATGCTTAGAAGAGACTCACTTCAGGTTGAAAGACACACACAGACTGAAATTAAAGTAAAGGGATAGAAAGAGATATTTCATGAAAATGGAAACAAACAAACCAAAAATCTGCTGTAGCAGATTTATAGTAGACTTTAAAACAAAGGCTATAACAAGAGACAAAGAAGGACACAGTAATCCCACTTCTGAGTATTTATCTGAAGACACCCAAAACACTACTTTAAAGGGACATGTGCATCCATATGTTCATTGCTGCATTATTTACAAGATAAAGAGGCAACCTGGTGTCCATCATTGGATGAATGGATAAAGAAGAGGAAGTACGTATATAAAATGGAATATTAGTCAGCCATAAAAAAGAATTAAATCTTGCATCTGCAACAAAATGGGTGAACCTAGAGGGTATTGTGTTGAGTGAAGTAAGTCAAAGACAAATGTCATATGATTTCACTTATATGTGGCATCTAAAGAACAAAAGAAAGAAAAAGTAAAACAGACACAAACTCATAGATACAGAGAATATTTTGATAGTTGCCAGATGGAGGGAGTTAGGGGGTGGGTGAAAAAGGGGAAGGGATTAAAAAGTACAAATTGGTAGTTACAAAATAGACATGGGGTTATAAAGTATAGCATAAGGAACATAGTCAATAATATTGTAATAACTACATATGGTATCAGATTGGTACTAGATATATTAGGACGATCACTTTCTAACTATATAAATGTATAATTACTATGTTGTTCACCTGAAACTAATATAATATTGTATGTCACTATAGTTTAAAATTTTTTTAAATATTAAAATAAGAAAACAGTAAAGCACTGAGAGAAATTAAAGAAGACCTAGATAAGTGTAGGAATATAATATGTTTACTAATGGGAAGACTTGATATTATGAAGATACGAATTTCCCTCAATCTTCTAAAGAGTCAATACAATTAGAATAGAGTGAGCGTATTTGTGTGTAACTATACTAATTATCCTAAAACTAAATTGAATGCAATGGACTTAGAATACTCAAGATATTATTAAAGATAGGATAAGAAGAGGAAAGTTTTGCTTTAACACTTGATATAAAGATTTATTTTAAAGCACCATTAATAAAGGTGGTGTGATAGTAATGCCAGAATATACAAACAGACACTGGAATTTAATAAATACCAATATTTAACTTACAATAAAGGTAGAACAATATGAGAAACGTAGACTTTTCAACAATTATCCCTTAAACAATTGGATAAAATATGGGGGAAAAAAACCAAAATGTACCCCTATTCACACCACATATAAATACCAAAACTTAATGCAGCGTAGACATAAATGTAAAAGACAAAACAAAAAATTTTCAAAATATAATATGAGAATTTCTTCATGACTTTGAGGTAGGAAAAAGTTTTTAAACAGGACATATAAACCACTAAACATAAAGAAAAAGTTTTAAAAATTGGACTACATAAAAATTAAGAATTTATGTCTTCAAAATATATCATCAAGAGAGTGAAAGGCAAAACCAATGTACAGAAGAAAATATACATATCTGAATGTATTAAAAAACAACAACAACACAACTCCGACAAATAAAAAAGAAAAAGCTAGTCAATTCAAAGAGAGAATAAGCAAGAGTGAAACAGGTACTTCATAAAGAAGACATCCTAGTGGCCAATTAATATATGAAAATATTTTCAATTTTAGAAGAAATCAGGGAAATGCAAATTAAAATCATAGAGAGATACTACTAGAAACCCACTGATGGCTAAAACTAAGACTTATACCCAAGTGTTAGCAAGGATGTAGAGTAATCGGAACTACCATACATTACTGGTGAGATAAAAACTCAGACAAAAACTTTGAAAACAGGTTTAAATCAGCTGCTAAAATTGAACATATGCACACAGTATAATAGGAGTTCCACTGCTAGATCTATGTCCAAGAAAAATATGTGTAGCAAAAGACATCTACAATTATGCATATGATTTATAAACATCTTAAATTGGAAAAAGCCCAAATATAGATCAACACTGAAATTGTGAGAACAAATTGTGGAATACTCAAACAATAGAATACTACACATCAGTGAAAAATGAACCAACCATATCTACATCAACAACAGGGTGAGTCTCACAAACAGAACATCAAAAAACGAAGCCAGAGAAAATAAAATATTTATGGCATGGTTCGATTTATATGAAGGTCTACAACAGGAAAAACCATAGTATGATTATTCGAGATCCGTGCTTCTTAGAAAAAAAAAAAAAAACTACAAAGAAAAGACAGCATACATTATGAAAGTCAAAGAGTGATTACTTTGGGGACATGGACAGTGATCCAGGGTTTAGTAATTGGTAGCAGGCATGATGTCCTGGTTTTTCATTTCGCATTTTATAATAATGCATTGAGTTGTACATTTTTCTATTGTATGCTCCTTCACAACATATATTTTAAATGTAAAACTACAAATTATTACATTTTTGCATTTAAATACATTTTTATTTCATATATTTAAAAGTTTCATAAGGGACACTACAATGTTATTCTTTCATTCTTGTCACAATAGATGGAACATGAGGATCCCATCCCCAGTTATACCTAACTTGCAAAATATTTAATCAAAACGAAAGTGAAATAAAATTTTATACTAGAAGAAAGCTGTATTTACCAAGGATGACTAGAACTTTAATTACAAACTACACATGGTTTCCAATAAAGCCTTCTTGCAGAAGGCAAGCCTATAATCACTGTCAGTACTATGCGGTGTCCCCAGTGTGCTATCAGACAGGATGGTAATTAATATGGTCACAACGATAACTGTCAAGCATGAAGCAATGCTGAGTGTGTTTCTGACCAGCTGCTGTCCGCAGGGGGTAGAAGAATTGAAACCGTTGCCAAGAAATCAGTCTCTTCCATCAAAACTGATACGATCTGAGCACTAGTTCAGTAGTTTTATAAGAACATACACAAATATAACTCATTGTTACCTAGAAAACTAATGTATTCTGTATTTCACCCATAGCTTGTATGCTGGTGTTCTAAGTGCCTGCCAAGAAAGTAGTGCAAGGTGTTTCAGGAAGCAGGAAAGGGGTGAATGGCATCTTTCTGACTACAAGAAAGGAATAGATGTCAACTGTCAAAACTCATTATAATCAGGACCATCCCTTTATTTGTGGAGTTTTTCTATTACATAAGCCTTCCCAGTTCTCGAAATTATGAATGAAGGTGACTGCAACACCTAGTGGGCTGTAGTGGGTCATTGACACAGGAGGAAAACAATCAGATATCAGCAACTTTAGCAGAATTGTGAGGGTAGAAACCAAGAACTTGGCTGGATTGGATTGTCACCTAGTGTCTGACTCTAGGATGTGCAGTGCCCCAAGCAATTTTCTTTTGCAGCTCCCCTTTCAATAAAAACAATTTGATTAAAAATACATTCCAAAAATCTATGAATCTATGAAAGATATAGGAAGCAGAACTGAACACAGGAAAATTTTAACTACAATGCGGGCCTGAAAATGTCTTGTCCAACTGGGTGTGGAACTCTAGAGAGAAAAGTCTTCTGTTAGGCAAAAAGGTTGAGGCCTTAACTACCTCACGTATTCATTCCCCAGTTATGGGCTTCCGAGAAAGGGTGTGACCCAGGGTAGAACAACTTTGGGCAACTGTGGCAAGTCCTGAAGGAGCTGGGAGCTGGAGGCTGTCTGCTGAATGCAATGCCCATAGCTGAGCAGCAAGTTCTCCTCTGAAGGGATACCTGTGTGATGCATCTCTGTCACCACAGCCCACCCCTGCTACTACCCACGGACTTCTCCATAAACATTCAGAGGCCAGCCTCCCCAGGATTGTTGCAGGCCTCTTTCCCTGAAGGGAATCTTAGATGAGGGAGGATATGGAACTTATTCTTAGGAAGGCAGCTGATATTCATTCTTTCTCCTTTGCTCTCCATTCTAGAGTCCCCTCGCCCTCTTCTACCAACTCTGCTGACCTTGAGAGCTACCTTAGTCAGCTTGGGCTGCTGTAACAGAATACCACATACTAAGTAGCTTAAACAAACATTTATTTCTCAGAGACGGGGAGGATGTGAACTCCAAGATCAAGGTGCCAGCCAATTCAGTTCCTGGTAAGGGTGCTCTTTTTGGATTTCAGATGGTCATCTTCTTGCTGTGTCTTTGCATGGCAAAGAGATTGCTCCGGTGTCTCGTCCTCATCTTATAAGGGCACGCATCCCATCAGGAAGGCTTCATCCCCATGCCCTCATCTAACTCTAATTATCACCCAAAGTCCCTGTCTCCAAATTCCATCATATTGGGGGTTAGGGTTTCAACATACGGATTTTGAGAGGACGCCTTTCAGTCAATAGCAGTGGCTTACCTGAAGTCATAAGGCACACACTCATCACTGAGGTCCCTGAATCATGGTCACCATGTCCTTCTCAGTCTCACGTTGCTTTAACTGTCCACTTATAGTCACAAGAGGTCAAGAAAGAACCAAGAAGCACTCAGATAGATCACATTATTTTATCCAGGATCACCCCGACAGCCACAAAAAGGGCAAGTACTGATACTGGTGGGTACTGGGGGGGGGCCTGGACTAACTGTTTGTGCAGATTTTTTGTACCTTCTGAATTGGTGCTCAATCTTGGGTATAACTCTTCCATGTTATAATAGATTATTGTTGTTATTACCTGATTTTTATGATTTGGTGGGACATAAAGGAGCCAGCTCATGATAATTACTTCTGTCCCATGCTCAGGCCTAGTAGTTTACCAAGAGTTATTTTTCAAAAGACATATAATTCCCCAATGCAAATGTTATACATTTCTCTGGACCCTTGGAGCTATATTATAATTCTACCACTGGTACTTGCCACAAAATCAACACGGTACCTCTTCCTACCATTGATCTCTCCAACAGACAGGTACTGACAGACTGCGTAGTCCAAAAAGCAGGGCTGTTTGTTCGACAGCTTTGACTTGCTGAGAGACCTTTTCTGCTCTGGCCATACTCAACACTAGCAAACTTTTTTCATTCAGTCTAGCAGCTGAGATGTACCTCTTGGTATGAAATATGCTTCCTCTAGAAGGTAAAGAGGTCCTCTAGACATTGTACTCTCTTATTCATGGTAGAAGAAACAATCCCTCTCCTGGGTATCTACCCAAAAAATCTGAAAACATTTATCCATAAACATATATGTGCTCCAATGCTCATTGCAGCTTTATTCACAGTGGCCAAGACATGAAAACAACTGAAATGTCCTTTGATAGATGATTAGATAAAGAAGATGTGGTGCATATACACAATGGAATACTACTCAGCCATAAGAAAAGATGAAATACTGCCATTTGAGACAACATGATGGATCGTGAGATTATTATGTTGAGCGAAATAAGTCAGACAGAAAATGTAGAGAACCATATGATTTCACTTATATGTGGGATATAAAACTGAAAGGAACAAATGAACACGATAAACAAAGAAAAACCCACAGACACAGATAACAGTTTAGTGGCTACTAGAGGGTAAGAAGAGGGGGGGGTGTTGGTGAAGAGGGTAAAGGGGGCCAGATATATGGTGATGGAAGGAGAACTGATTCTGGGTGGTGAATACACAATGCAATATATAGATGTATTATAGAAATGTACTCTTGAAATTTATATAATTTTACTAACCAATGTCACCCCAATAAGCTTAATAAAGATAAAAAATAATAAAGTTTTTATTATATTAAACTTTTAGTAACTCTTGATTTTTGTAATTCCTGTTCTAGATTCCTGCCTCTTTTATTATAAAGTAAATTTGCATAGTAAATATTTTTAAATGTCCCAAGCTTTTATAGCATAATACAATATGTACAAATTTACTCTGTGTAACATTATATATCTATTTATGTCTCACTTTTCTTGAAATGAAAGTGATTACATTTCTGCTGAGATTTACTTTTAGAGCTAATTGGCAAATATATATCCCACTTCATTTAGTCTTTTATGAAATACAGCAAGATTTTTTCAGAAATTTGTTTTCTTTTGCTTTTTAAAAAATTATTTTTAGTATGCCCTGCTCTAAAGAGACATTCTCTTTCAAAAAATCACAGACAACTAAAAGATGTACTATAACCCCATATCAATAATACAATTGCAACTTAGATGTTTAGGGTTTTCTTGGATGGCTCAATGACAAAGAAAAGCAAATTTACTACTTTGAGCTTATTTTTCAAGAGAGTAACTATATTTCACACTACAAAAGCAGTATCTTACTACAGAAAAGCCGTAATCAGTCATTATTTCCTTCAGATATTTTTTGACAGGCCTTAAAACTCATAAAGTCTAATCAAGTAATTTGGAAATTGTTTGATTTGCTTACTGATAATTATAAACAAACCCTTTAATAATTTAAAAGTGTCCTGATCTTTTCCCCCTCAAGTCTGGCATTTAAAGAATAACATTGAAATTTCTATACTTCTAGTTGGTTTGGTGTATTGTGCACTTTCAAACACCATAAAATTAAAAAGAATGTGGGGGAAATATTTGCAGTAAATACGACAAATCACAATCATATCTCCCTGGGAAATGTACAGAAAATTTAAAATTAACATTTTGGTTCATATGACCTCATCTGCCTTTAGATGATGCTCTGTATTGGTAATACCTCTTAACATTGCCAAGGGAGCAATATAAAGATATTGATTCAGAAGTCTCTGAGTTTTAGCATGGTAGATTTCTTGGAATGTAACCTTCAAAAACTATGGTTTGTTTTCTGAAATATGGCAAGCTGGACAGCCAAAAACAAGAAACTTAATGGAACATTTTTCTGATATTATTTTCCACCAAGAGACTTGGACTTTGGAGGAACTGTCTGTTTACTTTCATAGTCTGGTGGACTTTCATAGTTTTGTCAACTCCAGCATTCAGAGAAAAGAACTGACAAACAGAAGGGTACTTTGGCCATCTTTATCAGTGTCAACTGCAAAGGGACTGTCACCTGAGTTATACCACTAAAGGCTCTTTTTTCTGATCCCAGTTCAGTTCCCTGGCAAGCTATGTATGGTTTGTTTTAAAATGTACATTGGCTCTGTCAAGGTACAAATCCACTGCTAAGGTATAAAAGATCAGTTTGACGACATTTAAATTTTTATTTCCCATATTCCTGGAGGGTGTTAGCTGAACCTGGGGAAATGCACATCAGGATTGGGGATGAATCTTGTGGGTTCCCTATCAGAGGCTATTTTCCACAAGAAACCGCCACTCATTTCCATGCAGAGATAGAGGGTTTCTATTAAGATATAAGTCTTTTTCGAGCTCCTCAACTTGAAATCTTCTTTTAGCCCTTTCAAAACATGAGTTTTGCACTTCATTCAGCCAATGCAAAAGGGCATACTGAGAGATTATGTTGATTAGTGGGGGATCTAAAAGTGAAACATATCATCTGGCGATGTCATAATGTAGTAAACTATGAGTAGATGAAGAATGAAGAGAGGTGTTAGCAAGTGGACATGAGACATAATTATTTATGAAGTGTTCATGGAGTCCAAGTAGAGTTGTATTGTTTAGTTCTGACCGAATATGGAAGTTACTTGTCAGCTTTGTGTATAGATCCCCCATCCTTTCACCTCAAATGGGCCATGTACAGGCAGCTGAGGAAACGCTGATATAAACAGGAGGCACAGAAAAGGGAGGTAGCAAGTCCAGAGAGAGACAGATAGAGATAAAAGTCAGTAAATAGATAGAAGCCAATCCAGACTATTTCAAGGCCTCACATTGTATTGAATGGTTCTCCTTAAGTTCTATGAAAGAACAAGCATAACCAAAACAAATTATAATACCCTTCTGGAAAACTCTGATTTAACAGATTTATTAATGTGCATTAAGCTATGAACCTTTATTCACAATTCATTGTGAATGAGTTTATCAGATAATTATTTTTCCAAGAACAAGGGACTGATCAAATTAACTGATAGTCAATGGAGGTTTTATCAAGAGCAAAGTTCATCTCTACAAAGGATGAGATTCCTGGGTGAGATTCCACAGCAGTTTACCATAGAGGCAGAAAAATGAACAAGGATAGTGTGTATCTACCCAGAAGGCCTCAAGAGTAGATGAGAGAATTCAAGATTTAAACATCATGAAAGAATTGGAACAATGAGCTCCAATGCCATCATCTTCTTTCTCCATTTGGTGTCTGCTTCTATCTCCAGATTTTCCTCTTTTAGGATCTTCCCAGAGACAAGCTTCATCTCCATCACAGTCATGTGATGAAATAAACAACCAATAACCCACGGGTCTCCCATATTATAATCTTGGAACCAAGGATAAATGGGTTCCATTTTTCACCAGCATTCCTAGGGAATAAACGCAATAGCCCAAAAGGGTCAATATCTCATCTCTGGTCCAACCAACAGTGACAATGGAGGATAAAATGATGTAGCAATTATATAGCAACTCTCACTGCAACCATGTGAATGGATGCAGAGAGGGTTTCTAGAGAAGAGATTTTTAGCAATAATACAATAGGTGGGTACAGTGGAATATAATACAACTAGCAAATATAATTATAGTCAGCATACACCCACCCTGTTCTCTTTATCTCCAATGCAGTTCAGGCAGTCCTTTTCTTCACTCTGTATTCACCATGATAGATTCCACATGATTGATTTAAATGCTGTGTACTATGGTTAATTAGGTTGGTGCAAAAGTAACTGCAGTTTAAAAGGTTAAAAATAATTGCAAAAATCACAATTACTTTTGCACCAACTAACATATGAAGGCTGCTAATAATACTTGGAGGAATTGATTACACTTATGTCGATGGGAAAGTCAATAAGAAACTTACAGAAATAATTTGGCAATTTTTATCAAGAAACAATTGTTACCAGGAACACATTTATTCTTTAAATCATTATAAAGAAAAAAATAAGAAAAAATAGAAGAATAGGAAAATAAAATAAGAAGAAAAAGAAAGAAGAACAAAAGAGTAAAAAGAAAAAAAGCTAAACAAGAGTGAACATGTCAGTATTACTGGATCCTTGCACTACTCACTTTCCATTACTCTCAAGGAACCTTGATAATTTCTCCTCTATGTCTCTTTCATGTACTTCTGTATGTTCTCAGAAGTCTTGGTCTTAACTGAAGCCCAATGCCTCACCTTGTACCTTAAACTTTTACAATATATTCTTACAGGCAATTCCTTTGTAAAAGGGATTTTAGTACCTATTCTTAATATTATTTATGATTATAAAAGAGTGATAAAACTAAATTGTCAACCACTACAGAAATAGGCTGCCATAGCCACTAATGAGATCATTTTAAAACTAAAAGGAGCATATAATAATTCTCGTAAACAAATGCTGGGGTGAAAAGACTCAAATTCAAAACTGTATCCATGGATTCAAAATTGTATCTATGAAGTGATTGCAACTACTTAAAAATAACATGGGTGCATATGAACATTAAGTACCTTAAAGGAACAAGGAAGAAAAATATAACTTATTAAAAATGGTTTAAGATACGGATTTTGAGTAAATATATTTCTTTCTGAATTGTTGCTGTTATTATTTTCTTTGCACAATACATACATTTAAATGAAAATATGGTGGAAGAGGAGTTACAAATGAAGCAGAGTAAGTCATTCAGCCCGACTTGCTTATATCAGGAGATCCATGGTGGAAACTTAGGTTTCCCACCCTGAACCCCTCCCAGCACACACCCCATGATGTTTGCAGCAGTGTAGTTTTAACGATAATTTAGATCATCTTCTGAAGGAACAGAAACTTTCCTACTCATTGCCTATACATGCCTCCTTTTCTTTTTAGTCCTTCAGAGAAAACATTCTTCTAGCTATGCCATAGGTTTCTAAACGGAACGCTGGACTTCCGTTGAAGTCATGCACATTATGTAAACTGAAGAGCACAAAACAATTGCTCAGAATTCAACTGAAGAGCAGTGAGAAGCTACATTTTTCCAAAATCCCTATCAAATGGTAGTTTCTACATTTCATTATCATTTTTTCCTGGGTTTTGTGACTACTCATTCCTCTTCCATTTGTTTATCCTTTTACAAACGTCAACCATGTGTCGTCTCCCCTTGCATGCCATTTTTCTGACTTACTAAAGCACTATTTAGAAAATATATAACATTTTTGGCAATTTACTCTCCACAATTAGACATTTAGGTGGCTGGTAGTTAAATAATTTGAAATTTTAAATATTGGAATATTAAGATTTCTGTTTGGCAGGCCTTCCAATATAACCTCCTTCCCATGTATTTATTATAAAAAGCAATTTTACCTCCTAAACTCCAGTTTAATAATTCTCCTTGGATACAAAAACATCTCCCCTAACAAAAACTAATCTAAATCTTGTGTACGTTTTTATAAATAAAAACTCAACCCAATACATTTTATTAAAAAAATAAATAAAAACTCAAAACCAGAATTTAAATGCTGTTTCCTTAAGATTATATCTGATTCAATTGTTTGTCCCCATGATTTTTATTATTTCATTTTATCTTACTTTATTTTTGCTGTTTCTTTTTTGACCAACAGATAATGGACAAAGAGAGGAGAAAGGACGCGAGCCTGCACTTACTGAGCAGAGAAGCAGAACGAAAATAACTTCAGCTATTGTATTCTTTGTAGTCAAAGGCCCTTTCCACCTCCACTGAAAATGATTTAGTTTTACATCAGGAACAATTTGTCTCTATGTGCTTTAGAAGATTCTTTTGCTTTAACTAAGGCAGACAGGAGGGGGAGTTGGACACTCTCTGTTCCCAATATTCTTGGGCAAAATGACAGAGTTTAGGTTAAATGAACCTAGGAATACACACAGCGCTATTCTGCATTTAGCATATTAATCAAAGAGAAAGAAAACCCAGGTAATTTTTTATAGCTTCATATGCTTCTCCTTCTGTTTGTCAGTGTTTTTCTCTAGTACCTCTCAAGATATTTTTAAACTCTAAAAAACATCGAAGTACTGACACCTTTTTCGAGGACAGGTGAGTCTTTAATCTTTCATAACATGCCCGTGAATTTACTTGGAACATAGTTTTTATGATCCGTTTGTTGTGTTTTGCAACGCTAGACTATAAAAGTGTTTATAACACAGTAAATTCTCCATTTTTTAGAGAATGGGAGTGTTCAGTAGTTGAGGTAGTTATTCTACACTTATGCTCCTTTTATAGACATTAGTATCATAACTCTTAATATACCACATTATACAACCTGGGCAAGTACCCATCTCTGAAGGAGTCTCTGTGGCAAGAGGCACCAAATTACCATGATAGGCTAAAGCAACTCTGGAGGGTGTGGAAATATGAACATGCCGCTCCCCTCTCCCCAGAATGCATGGATGGTACACAATGATCTGAGAGCTGGGGAAACAACCATAATATGTGATAAATTTTCAATAAATGAATGGATAATCGAACATGTATCACTAAATTAATAATTGTATTTATCTGGGCAATATGCAATCAATTTACTTTTGGAGATACTTCATTTTTTTAAATTCAAAACAGACTGTTTCTTTTTAATTGAAGTAAAATATACAAACACAAAATTTATCATTTTTATCATTTTAAGTGTACAATTCAGTGGGATTAAGTATATTTACAATGCTGTGCAATCATCACCACATATCCATATCCAGAACTTTGTACTCTGTACCCATTAAACAGCTAACTCCCCATGCTCCACTTCCCCCAGCTTCTGGTAATCTCTGTTATACTTTCTGCTTCTGTGAATTTGCCCATTTGCCCATTTATATTTACCTTATATAAGTGGAAAAATACAACTTTTGTTTGTTTGTTTTGTTTTGTTTTGTTTGTATCTGGCTTATTTCGAATTGCATAATGTTTTCCAGGTGTGTCTATGTTGCAGCATGTATCAGAATTCCATTCCTTTTAAAAGCTGAACCATATTCCATTGTGTGTATATATCTCTACCCATTCATTTGATGATAAACATTTAGTTTGTTTCTACTTTTTTGTCTATTGTGAATAATGTTGCTATGACCACTGATATACATGCATCTGTGTTGGTATCTGCTTTCTATTATTTGGGGTCTATACATAAAAGTGGAATTGCTGGATCACGTAGTAATTCTATAGTTAATTTTTTGAGGATCTGCCATTTTGTTTTCCATAGAGCTACACCATTTTACATTCCTGTCAGCAATGCACAAGAGTCCCAATTTCATGAAGATGAAGATGCTTTACTTTTTAAATCGCCTCTCTCTCTCTCTCTCTCTCTCTCTCTCTCTCTCTCTCACACACACACACACACACTTTTTTGGCAAACATTTATTGAACACTTACTATCTGAAAGATGCAAGGGTGAGTCAAGGACAAGTAAGACATTGTCAAACATTCTCAGAACAAAAATATTTGAACAAAAAATAAACCCTGATAATACTGAGCTAAGCTTAGGTGTCCCCCAATTAAAATTTCATGTTAATTGATTTATATAAAAGAATGTATTGCTTATCTGTCTAAATTATTTGCATTTATGGGGTTTGTTTCTTTGTTTTATTCTTGTACATACTTAGAATATCAAAAAAATTAAGAACACATCAATAAGCATTAATAATATGATTTAGTAAACAAAACGCAATCATTGTAATCTATTTTGGTCTGCTTGAAATGTAACAATACTAGGAGAGAAAAAAATAAAATAGTTATTATAGCTACAATTATTTAATTTTAAATGCTTACTTACTATATGGTAAAAACTGGGATAAGTGCTAAACATACAGTACCTATGATGTAAAGACTATTAGGCTAGGAATAATGAAACTGAGACTCAAGGACCCTGGGGGGAATTTGTTCAAGGTCACAGAGTAAGTATGTGGCAAAGCAAAGACTGAAACTCAGCTTGGTCTTACACGTTCGGTACCCAAAATACTATATTTATTTTGCCAGTGTTGGGCAGATGCTTAAACTCACAATGCTTATTATGAGAGAAATTGTTAGAAAATAATTTTCAAGTTTTACACTAACTCCTGGCAGTAATTGACAGTGGCCCACATGCTTCCACATATAGTGTAGAACAGCTGGAACAGAATTATATTATTATTATTTATCAATTTAGGACGCTATTATCATTTACTTCTGGAAAATCACATGCCTCTCCAGAATATTATTTATCTATTTGTTTAATACATAAAAGTTTAATCCTTTCCTCTTCTGAATACATAGTCCAATAGAATTGAAACTAGAACGCTTAATCAATTTTAGGAATATCAACAAGGTTAGCAAAAATCTATGTAAAAATTTTATCTGCCCATAACAAAATCTTCCCCTGGTCTCACATTTTACTAAGAGTAAAATCTGAAACCCTTTACCCATAATCCACGACATCTCCCAAGCCTTATAACCTCCACTACTGGCTCACTTACTTTCCTCCAGGTTTACTGGGCTCCACTGCTGTTGCTCTAGTACACCAAGCAAACCCCCACATCAGGACACTTGCACTGGCTATCTTCTGTTTAGAATCACCTCCTTCCTGGTATCTACATGGTTCACTCCTTTGTTACCTTCAGGTATTGATTAAATGTCACCATCCTGAACACCATCTACAAAATAGCATGACTTATACCCTCCTCTCTACCAGTCACCCTGTCCTTACTGTCCTTCTTTCATCTTTACAATTGTTTATTCATCTTTAAAATTGGTGTTTAACAGCCATACCAGGCTGTTGAAAGCACTATGGGCAGGGCATACGATACCCATTTGGTGGGGTTCTTAGATAGTTTATTTCCTTATTCCCTCCTGTTTTATATTGTTTAACAGTTACCATTTTTTGCAGGGGCAGTTGACATATGGGTTCCCAGTTGGCGTTTCCCCTCAGCACTGACTTGATTGCTCTAACTTGGAGGTGGAATTCACTAAAAGCAATTTGCAGAGGTGACATTGTAGGAGGATATCCATGCCCAATATATTCTCTGGTATTGGAGAGATAAAAACCTCATATTCTCCAGGGGAATAACACGCAATCTGCATTATCAAAGGGATCTTACTGACCATAACTATTTTCTCTCCACAGCCATCATGCTGAGGGGTCCAGGAAACTTCTGAGGGTTACCATGTATTACAGTACATTTGGCTCCAGGATCAACCAGAGCCATCACGTTTTGTTTGTTTCTGGGGGACTGGTATAGAGTGAACTCAACATGGGACCTCTGACTGTTCCCAGTGACCCTAATCTGGAGGCAATCTTGGCCTGCATCTTACACTCAGGGTGTGGGAGGCATCCATCCTGAACAGAACTGCATCCCTGAGGCCTCTGCTGAAGCACACTGGGCACTACAGGTAGTGGTGAGAGGTGGTGGCAGGTCTGAACTGTTATTCAGGTTTTAAGGTTTTCCACAGGCTGACCAACACAGTATTGGGATTCCAGTCTTTCTATTCAGGTGGGGTCCTGGCAGCAATGAGGTCAAACCACATTTGCTTCCAGGTTATCTTACTGAAATCTTTACAGTCAACTGAGATCGCCTTTTGGCTTCTCGAGTTCCCTCTCTGTCTTAGGTCTTTCCCACAGCCCATACTCATCACCAGGATGTGTCAGTTTCTCCCAGATCAGCAATGGATTGCCCAACGTCATACATGTCTTGTTCCATGACTGGGCTCAGCGTGGATATCAGCGCCCCATACCAGGTGCTGGAGGTGGACTGGAGTATCTTGGCTTTCATTCCTGAAGTGAATGTGGCCTGATCAGGGCCTTGAAAGACAGCGGCTTGTCTCATTCCAAAGTTCCTTAAGGTTTTGTTCTACCTGCTCTATAGATACCCAGGACCTCCTTGGGCCAAACCTCCCTATAAGGTAGAATAATTCAGTCTATAAGGGAGTGAGAACCTTGAACAACAGAAAACAACAGGAAAGGCACATCAGGTTGCCAATAACATTCTCAAAAGTCTTGCTGCATCCACCCAACCTCAGCATGAGAGTGGCGGTATGAATGATTTTTCTCAAAGCTTCTTTTGGACTGTAGCTACGAACTTTTCACTGGAGGGCCTCTCCAAAAACTGGAGTAGATGTAGATTTCTCATTCAGATATTCCTAGTGGATTGTTTACCAGGCACAATTTAAGACACAAGCATAGCTTCTGGATATATAACACAACCCTCCCCTACCCCCTTCTCATCACAATGGTGTTAAGCTTCATGTGAGGAAAATGTGTCCGGTTATAAATGTTTATAGTAGAAGTTCACAAATCAACTATTTATTGGTGATTTGTGAACTTCAACTATTAACATTTATGACCGGACACATTTGAAATGCCCATCAGTAGATGACTGGATTAAGAAACTGTGGTACATTTATGCAATGGAGTATTGCACAGCCATAAAGAAGAATGAAATCTTACCATTTGCAACAATATGGATGGGCCTAGAGAACATTATGTTAAGTGAAATAAGTCAGACAGAGAAAGACAAATACCATGTGATCTCACTTATATGTGGAATTTAAAGAAAATAATAAATGAATGAACTAATCAGAAACAGTCTCAGAGACATAGAAGAAAAACTGAGGGTCTCTAGATGGGAGGGAGGGTGGGGACAAGGGGGAAAGTGAGGGGATTAGAAAGCACAGTCAGAAACCACAAGATTGTCACGGGGATACGAAAGTCAATTTGGGGAATGTAATCAATAATGTTGTAAAGATTTTGTAGGGTATCCGATGGACACTTGTCCCATTAGGGAGACCACCTCAGGGATGATGTAGATGCCTGATCACTGCACTGTACACCTGAAGCTGAAGCTGAACAATAATGAATGTCAACTACAATTTTATATATATATATAGATATAGATATAGATATAGATATAGATATAGATATAGATATAGATATAGATATAGATATAGATATAGATATAGATATAGATATATATACAATTGTAAATATATCTTGTACTCCGCTACAAGAAGCAGAGTACAGCATTAGGAATAGAGACAGTGGAAATGTAATGGCTGTGTGTGTATCAGAGGGATAGTGGATGGGGGAGGGAGGTTGCCACTGTGTGAAGGATATAAATGATAAATGTCTAACTATTACATTTTTTGTGCACCTGAAACTAATAAAAAAAAGTTTAAAAAAAAGACTGTGAAACGTAAGTCTCTTCTGTGTGTTTCACAACAGTGTAAAAACTCTCTATTTTCTCTTCAAAATAAGAACATTTTTCAAAAGAAATGATGCAAGCACCATTTTTTGAGTGGTCACATTAAAAAGAAATCTAACTTGTTCCCTTAATAATCTTCATTAAGCTAAACCTATGCCTGCAGACCAAGAAGAACAAGCTCTTACAGATGGAACTACAACTCAGCAGCAGCTCATGCTGGAGTTTGAAGCTCTAGCTTCCTCCATCTTCTTCTAAAGAGAACCTTGTTCTCTTAACATGCTCAGGAATTTCTGTGCAGGATGTCTCATCACCAGCCTTGCCATGACTCAGTATATGGTCATTCAAGCTGACATAGACCAACGTTGTGAAGTTTAGTCTCAAAAGTGCTCAGAAGTCTTCCAGGGGAGCTTTATTTATTCTATAAATTTTTATTATTTCATCATTTAAACTTAAATCTATAGTACACCTAGAGTTAATTTTTGTGTATGGTGTAAGAAAGGGGTAAAATTCAGTTTTTTTCCATGTGGACATCCAAATAAGACAGCACCATTACTGAACAATCTATTTCCTCTGTTCTTCAGTGCTATCTAAATAATAGTTTAATTCTTCTAATGTCAGATGTGTTTTTCAAGAAATTTGTCCACTTCATGTAGAATTGTAGTTATTTATAATGTTCTGTGATGATCATTGTTTCACTCCTGATAATGTTAATATTAATCTGTTTTTCTTGCTCAATCTTGCTAGACTTCCGTCAATTTTATAATCTTTTTCAAGAACCAAAACTAACTTGGTTAATTTTCTTTGTTTCTTTTTTCCATTTTATATGTATACATATATAAAGGTACTGCTCTGTAGTATCTTCTTTTTTTTTGATGTACTCTGGTTTAAATTTGCTGATATTTTTCTAGATTCTTATGATGGAAACCTATCATTGGCAGCTAATATAAACATTGAAAGCTAAAATTTTCCTTTAAGCACTGCCTCCTACAAATTTTAGTATTTTGTTCTTTTATTTTTTTAGTTCAAAATATTTTGTAATTTCTTTTGTGATTTTTTATTTGAGTCATTAGTTATCTATAAGTGTATCATTTAATCTCCAAATATATGAAGATTTTATAGATAATTATGTTTTTTAATTTTTTTTTCTGTAATGGAATAGATATTCTGTAAGATAGCAATCTTTTGAAATGTATTGAGATGTATTTTATGTCCCCATATATGGTTTATTTTGGGAAATGATGCCTGTACCCTTGGAAAGAATATGTATTCCATAATTATTGGATGGAGTGCTCTAAATATCAATTAGGCCAAGGTTAAAATCTTGCATAATTTTAGTGATTTATATCTAATTATTCTATCAATTACTAATAGAGCAGTGTTAAAAATCTCTGACTATATTTATGTGTCAATTTCTCCCATTAGTTCTGTTACTTTTCTTATTTGTGATGCATGTGCTTTCAACCTCTATTATTAGGTATACATATATTTATAATTCTTATATCTTATTGATTAATTGACCTTTTATCATTATGAAATGATGAAATGACTGTCTTTATCTCAGATAATACTATTTGTCTTGAAATATATCTTGTCTGACATTAGTATACTCACATCAACTTTTTCTAGTCTTAATTAGGTTGGTGCAAAAGTAATTGCGGTTTTTGCAATTACTTTTAACCTTTTAAACCTCAATTACTTTTGCACCAACCTAATAATTCAAGTTTATTGGAGTGATAATGGTTAGTAAAATTACATAGGTTTCAAGTGTACAATTCTGTAATATATCATCTACATATCACATTGTTCAACAGAGTCAGTTCTTCTTCCATCACCATATACTTGACCCACTTTACCCTCTTCCATTTTTTCATAGTCACCGTTTGCATAGTTTATTTTTTTCTATCCTTTCACTTTCAAACCTTTTCTTTTTTTTAACTTTAAGTGAATCTCTTATAAATATCATATTTTGGGGAATTACATTTGTTTATCCATTAGGACAATCTCTGCTTTTTAATCTGTGTTTCTAGTCTACTTTTGTTGAATATAATAATTAATAGGGTTGTACTTTGATCTAACATTGTTTGTTTTCTATTTGATGTTTTTTTTCCCTCTGTTTCAGTTTCTTTCAGATTATTGAAACATATTCGGTGATTTACTTTAGTTCCTTTAGTGGCTTTTTAGGTATAATTTTTGGTATTATACTTTAGAGATTACAAAATTTATTTTTATAACAGTCTACTTAGAGTTGATACTATTCCACTTTATATAAAATGTAAGAAATTTGCAAGAATGTAATTCCATTTACTCTTCCTCCACCTCCCTTTGCTATTGTTGTCATATATTTTACATATACATATGTTATAACTTCCCAATCCATTAGTATAAATTACATTAAATAGTCAGATAAGTGGTACATATACATAATGGAATATGACTTGGTCTTAAGAAAAGATGAAATACTGCCATTTGCAACAACATGGATGGATCTTGAGATTATACTAAGCGAAACAAGTCAGACAAAAAAAATCAAGAACCATGTGACTTCACTCATATGTGAAATATAAAACTGAGAGCAACAAATAAACAAGACAAACAAAAACTCATAGACACAAACAGTTTAGTGGTTACCAGGAGATAAGGGGGGAGGGAGATGGGAAAAGAGGGTAAAGGGGGTCAAATATATGGTGACAGGAGGAGAACTGACTCTAGGTGAACACACAAGGCAATATGTAGATGATGTATTACAGAATTGTACTCTTGAAAGCTGTTTTTTTACTAACCAATGTCACCCTCCAAAAAATTAATAAAAATTAAAAAATAGATAACATTTTAAGAAAGAGAAGAAATTAGTCCTTTATATTTACTCTCATTGAAGCTCTTTATTGTTGTCCATATCTAGGTTTATATCTGGTGTCATTTTCTTTCATCCTGAAGAATTTCCATTAACATTTCTTGGGCTTCAGGTCTTCTGAAATTGAATCATTTCAGCTCTTGTGTATCTGTAAGTCTATTTTGCCTTCATTTTTTGATTTAGAATAGTTGGTATAAAATATTGGATTTATCCTTTTTTTCCTTTGACTACTTCAAAGTTATAATTTCATTGTATCCAGTCCTCCATTGTTTCTCATGAGAAGAGAGTCATAATTTGTATCATTGTTCCACTTCACAAAATTTGTGTCTCTCCTATCCCCAGCAGCTTTCAGGATTTCTTTATTTACCTTTAGTTCTCAGTAATTTGACAGTGATGTGTGCAGAATTGTCTTTATGTTTCTTGTGTCTAGTCAGATTTATGTTTCTACAGATTGATGTTTTTCAGGAAATTTGGGGAAATGTAGCCCTCATTTCTTTAAATATTTTTCTCCTCCATTTCATCTTTTTACTCTTCTTAAATTCATTTACACATATGTTACATAGCTTAATATGTCATATAATATAATGAGGTTCTATGCATGTTTAAAAATTATTTTCCTCTAATCTTCAGACTGTATAATTTTTATGAATTAGTGCTCAAGTTCACTGGCCAACTTTTTCATTTGCCATCTTCTATGCACTATTAAACCCACCAGCAAACTTTGCATTTCAAATATTATACCTTATATAAAATTTCCATTTTTTCTGTTTTATAACATCCATTTTTCTGTTGAGAGTCTTCATTTATTCAGCATCACTACCTCTACATCTTTGAACATTTATCTATCATAGTTAATTTAAAGTCCTTGTCTTCTAACATTTGAATCATCTTAAGGAATGTGTCTACTGTCTACTTTTATTTTTGACTAAGGGCCACATTTTCCTGTTTTGTTTTTTTGTTTTTTTCTTTTTATTTTTTCACATGTGTAGTAATTCAATTATATATTGTGCACTGTGGATTATACATAATAAAACTCTGGATTCTGGAATCTTCCTGGAAAAGGTACTGATTTTTGATTAGCAGATTCCTAAATTACTTACTACATATCTTGAATGTGTGGAGGTTAGGTCTTATACTTTGTTAGGGAGGGTTTGTTTCGGTTGAGCCATAGTCTTAAGAAGAATGCATAGCCCCAAAGCAATAATCAGTTACTAAGTCATAACATTTCTGAGGTTTCAAGTAAAATCCCTTCTCATTTGGAAAGATTTAAATGTCAATTCCTGTCATGTGGTAGGCAGCAATCCAAATCGGTGCTTAGCATTTTTAGCCTATAAGCTGCTGTTTTCCCCGGCATTCCTGGGAATCTGCACTGTGCGTGTACAGTTAGTGGTATTCACAGATATGAGAGAAGTTCGTGGGCAGACTTAGGGCCTTTCCCTCCTGTATCTCCCTCCTTTTCGGTATTTTTCTCCTCAATTTCAAGCTGTTCTATCAATCCTGATATCAGACTTTAACCACTTAAGCTTTTAAAGCTGTGGCTTTTGTGATTCCGTACAAACCTGATGATTTTTTTTTCTTCTTTTTCTTTAATAAATGCCATTGGGATTTTGATTGCATTTGCATTAAAGCTGTATATTGCTTTGGATAACATGATCATTCTAATTATATTGATTCTTCCAGACCATGTACATGGAATATCATTCAATTTCTTTGTGTCTTCTTCAATTTCTTTAGATAATGTCTTGTAGTTTTTAGTGTATAGGTCCTTCACACCCTTTGTTAAGTTTATTCCTAGATATTTTGTTCTTTTTTATTCCAATTGAAAAAAAAATGGTTTTTTTTAAATATTTAATTTCCTGAAACTTCATCGTTAGCATATAGCAATGCAGTGGATTTTTGTATACAGATTTTGTATACTGCAAATTTACTGTATTTGTTTATTGTTTCTAATAGTTTTTTGGTGAAGTTCTTAAGGTTTTCTTATAAAGAGACATATTGTCTGCAAAAAGTGATAATTTGACTTCTGCATTCCCAATTTGGATGCCTTTTATTTCTAAACAGCTAAAGCAATCCTGAGAAAAAAGAAAAAGTCTGGCAATATCACATTATTGATTTCAAATTATATTACAAAATGACAATAATCAAAACAGCATAGTATTGGCAGAAAAACAGACACACAGACCAATGGAATAGAATTGACAACCTAGAAATAAACCCACATATATATGGGCAAATACATACAATGGAGAACAGAAAGCCTCTTTAATAAATGCTGCTGGGAGAATTGAAAAGCCACATGCAAAAGAAAGAAATTAGACTGCTACCTATCACCATATACCAAAATTATCTCAGAATTGATCAAAGACCTAAATATAAGACCTAAAACAATAAACTACATTAAGAAAGCATAGATACTAGACTTACGGAATTTGGGTTTAAAGAGGATTTTATGAATTTGACCTCAAAACCAAGGGAAGTAAAAGCAAAAATAAATGAATGGGACTCTGTCAAATAAAAAAGCTTCTGTACAGCAAAATAAATCACCAACAAAACAAAGAGGCAACCAATCAAATGGGAGAAGATATTTGCAAACCACACCTCCAATAAGGGGCTAATATCTAAAATACATAAAGAACTTGTACAACTCAACAACAAAAAATAAACAATCCAATTAAAACATGGGCAGAGGACCTGAACAGAGAGTTTTCCCAAAAAGACATACAAATACCCAACATATATGTGAAAAGATATTCAACTTCACTAACTACTAGGGAAATGCAAAACAAAACCACAAAGAGATACCACCTTATACCTGTTAGAATGGCTATTATCAACAAGACAAGTAATAACAAGTGTTGGAGTGGTTGTATACACTGCTGGTGGGAATGTAAAATAGTACAGCCAATATTGAAAACAGTATGGAGTTTCCTCAAAAAATTAAGAATAGAATTACCATATGACCCAGCATTCCCTCTTCTGGGTATCTACCCAAAAAGACTAAAAACACTTATCCATAAAGATATATATACCCCTATGTTCACTGCAGCATAATTCAGGGTGGCCAACACATGAAAACAACTGAAGTGTCCTTCAATAGATGACTGGATAAAGAAGATGTGGTATATATACACAATGGACTATTACTCGGTCACAAGATGAAGTATTGCCATTTGTGGCAACATGGATGGATCTTGAGATTATTATGCTAAGCGAAATAAGTCAGACAGAAAAAGTTGAGAATTATATGATTTCACTGATATGTGGGATATAAAACTGAAAGCAACAAATGAACAAGACAAACAAGCAAAAACTCATAGACACAGAAATAGTTTAGAGGTTATCAGAGGGTAAGGGGGTGGTCAGTTAGGTAGAAAAGTGTAAAGGGGGTCAAATATATGGTGACAGAAAGAGATTTGATTTTGGGTAGTGAACACACAATGTAATATATAGATGACTTATTATGGAATTGTATACTTGAAACCTATGTAATTTTATTAACCAATATCACTTCAATAAATTTAAAAACAACTGCAGCTTTCTGCTTGAGTTTTAGCTCCTCTGAACCACAAGGCCTGGGATGTGCCCTTAGGAAAAACACACACTGAACATACCCAGTGGGCTTCCTTTATTTCAAGAGTCAGATAATGTCTAGCCTTACTTACTCTGGGTTACTCTCCAAACAGTTGTTTTATTCACATCTTATCTGGAGTTTACATTGCTAACTGTGACAGTTAGTCTGACATCAAGAACCCTACCATTACTAAAATTAGAACTACCTAGAGATTTATGAACACTTACATAAATCCGTGCTCCGAGATTTAGGTGCACGGATAACAGCATGATAGGGAAGGACCTGATGAAATCAGGGATTTAAAATGCGTTTGTTACAATGATGGTGTCTTTAGAACATGTATCTTAAAGGCCAAAGGTAAATTTTAAAAATAGAGGATTTAATAAAGATTGCTATTGGCAACATAGCAGGCAATTAACAAGTACCACTGACAAAGAAAGGGTGAGTGCTTTTGAACTTGTGGGAGAATCACCTTGGAAGAGAAAATGATATGGTGAAAAAATCACAACTGTCCATAATGATGACATAATCTCTTACTTAACCGATAACCAAAAAGAGGTTATAACTTGTTGCAGTATACCCAAATAGTTGATCCAGGTGTAGAACCAAAAGTGCCATGATGCTGTCTTCTCTCATTCTCTATATTATTCATGGACATTGTAAACCTATTTCACAGTTGACTCTCTTCTCTGTTATTTAGCAATGTAGCCATACTGATGACATCATGTTTGTCTCTAATTTTATAAGGGTGGATAGATAAAGATAAGCTGCAGAAACTCATGGTGATGCCTGTAAATAAGGGCTATTCGGTTGGAAGCCTGAGCCCTGGCTCTGCACCATTATACATGTGTGTATCATCTCTGTATTATTCCATACAGATGCTGTTAGATTTTAGGACAAGGTCTACAATGGCCTGATGAATTTCTACTGGATAGGAGAAAATGTTACATGCCTAGAACAGAGAATTACAAGTTTTCACAAGATGGCAAGAACTAATTGCATGCTTCCAAAGAGATTTTGACAGAAAGAAAGGTGTAGGTATTTCAGGTAAACAGTAGGTATTACAGTTGTATTAAATTTTTTTGACAGACTTAAGGAGAAGAATCCAGAGGCTAACAATTCTGAAAATCCAAATAACATATTTGACATCAATAATTTCTCAGCAGGTAACTAGCCTTCACCTATTTAGAGTTCAGGACCATGACTAAATCCTATGAAATGGTTCATGGGATGAGGGGGCGCCTAACTTCCACTGTTCTTCAAGTTACTTTTCTGGGTTCCCTACCTCTACTTCTACCCCATTTTTAACTCAGGTTGAGACAAAGCCTCCTTTTTTAACTTCCATGATTCTCTATGCATCTCCTATCAAAGCTCAACCCACCTTATAATATTAGTTCTTTGCCCTCCCCCTTATCCCAGATCACCATGATAAGTACACATACCACTAGATTATGAGGGCCTTGAGGGCATGACCTATATCTTTTTATCTCTGTATCCCCAAGATCAACACAGTTCTTGGCATGTTAAATATGTCATTATTTGCAGATGATGGATGGATGGATGGATGGATGGATGGATGGATGGATGGATGGTGTCCTAGTCAGCTAGGACACCCATAACAAAATACCACAGACTTGGTGGCTTAAACAACAGGACTTAATTTTCTTACAATTATGGAGGCTAGAAGTCTAAGATCAAGGTGTCCGCAGGTTTGCTTTCTTCTCAGGTCTCTCTCCTTAGCTTGCAGATGGTCACTTTCTCCCTTTGTCCTCACATGCTCTTTCCTCTGTGTATGAAAATCTCTGGTGTCTGTGTGTGTTCAAATTTCCTTTTCCTATGAAGACACTAGTCAAATTGGGTTAGGACCCACCCAATAACCTATTTTTAGCTTAATCATCTCTTTAAAGGCCCTATAGCTAAATATAGTCACATTCTGAGATACTGAGTGTTAGTGTTTCAATATAAGAATTTTGTGGGGACACAATTCAGCCCATAATAGATGACATAGTAGTAAGACAGTCTACTAGTCTAGAGTCTCAAACACAAGAAAACAGGCCAAAACGGAAGTCCGTGAACTGAATTTTAGTATAAAAGAGAATCTGGGTCTTCAAAAGAAAAAAGAATATGAAATTTGGAGACTGAAGACCTGGGTTCAAGTCATGGTTAGCTTACAAACTAAACAAATCACTTGGATAAATCACTTACTCCTTCAGAATATTGATTTCCTGAACTCAAAAAAAGGGGTTAGTAATTCTACTTGCTTTATGTCACAGGGTTGTTATGAAGATAAAATAAAATGTGTGAAATTCTTTGTAGCGTGTACTACAAACACTAGTGTTTTTGTTTTGTTTGTTTGTTTTTAATCACTGACAGATTAGAGGCACTAAATAAGGGGACACCTGGCTTAAAACTGGTGCTGAACCTGGAGCTCCATGCGCCTTTGCCATACACGGCCCTGTGCATCGCTTCCTCCTCACTGCTCTTGAATTATCTCCTTTCATAATAAACCACTCATTTAATAAGTTTAAAAAAAAATAGGTATTGAAGATGGAAATAGTAACAAGTCTGAAAATGAAGGGTAAAGGGTTCATCTGAGAGTGAATCATTTTTGGCCAAAAGTTGAGAAAGAAAAATAATCCAACAGCTCCTCGGCTGGGATTCTTCTATCTTTTGGTTCAATCAGCACCAGTTGAATATATATATTTTTAAAATTGGCATTGGTAAAATATGAATTCATTAAGCAAAACTGATCAAAAGCATGTTAACCTGCCCCAACACATCATAAACTTTCCAGGGTGTCAATTCACCCCTGTGCGTCACATCACTAAAAAGAAAAACTCTAGTAATAATCACTTCATTCTGTTGTCATAAAGTGTTAGTATACTAACAACAAAAAGTAGTACTTTTGTTGTTGTCTTGTTCTTTGTCTATTATGGAGATGAACGAGTATAAATGGTTTCATTCCTTTTTATCTGAAAGCATTAAAATCTGACAGATACTGACAAATACTAATAGGAAGACAGGAACAGAGGAACTATTAAAATCATGGAGGCTTCCACCTTCCTTTGACTAAGGGAAAAGCCTGGAGTAAGAGATTGGGTCATTTCCCTAGCCAGTGAGTGACAGAACCAGAGTGGTGGTAACTAGCTCTCCATCCTGAGTCTTCGGGCATGCCCCGTCCATTTTCCTGAACCAAGTCTATGCCATCATACTCTGGGCCTTGGCAAAGCATCCATCGCTTAATTGCCTCAAATTGGTAAAGCATTTTTAAACTCTCCCAAAATACACATCTGGCTATTTTGAACATAACTACTATTTAGTTATCTCTGAATAACATATCTAGAAAAATCATTATCTCTGTGGAGTCAAGGATGGTAATTTTGTCTCTAGGAACCTCTGTCTAAATCTAGATTTTTCCTGCCGCAATGTTTCTTTAAACTGAAAGCCTCGCACTACTACAAGTTATCCAGTTACATCACCTCACCTTTAAGCAATTGTTTTTTTTCCAAAGTATAGATAAATAGTGACCCCCAGTGGCAAACCTTGTTACTATCTGCGAACTGAAGAATTGAAATAAAATGAGATGCTGGTCAGTTTGTTTTAGTCAAAACATTGTTAGTCAAAACAGAATATTTATGCCCAGTAGACATAGCTTTACTAATATAAAACAGGAAGAGATTGAATGATTCTCTCCAGCATTTCCATGAACTATCCCTAATAAGTAGAAAGTTATTGTCTAATGCTGTTATTATATATTGTTGTTTAACTCTAATTGTGGGAACATGTTTTTTTTTTTTCTCTTTTACTCTAAAAACTAATTAATTTGAATATTGATTTAAAAACTGTAACTATGAACATAAAATAGCTTTTTAAAAAAATGGCTGACTTTAAACTACATTTTAATGTTAGTGCTATTTCAGCAAAATCCAGACAGAACACAATCTATATACATCTAGGCTTGCATATTGAACTTGTGTGCATTTAGTGAGTGAGAGACAAGTAGTGAGTGAAATGATTATTTCTTTGCTAAAGAAATATTGCCATTTCAGATAATATAGACTGAGGCTATGAAGACTCCCCAAATTCTTAAATATTATAATGCATGTAATTTTTTCATAGCGTATCAAAACTAAATGTAGAAAATGTAGTGTCTTTCCACATCCGTATTGATGTTACAAAACAGCTCTAAATTTTTCCACTTATAAAGCCATGAAAAGTAATTCCTCCTAGAACACTCACTAAAATAATTTCATGATTCATATTTTCACATTTCTGTACAAAACATATGGCGGACTTGTTCATAATATACAGCCAAACCATCACTAAATTTGACTGCCTGGTATTAATTTAGCCCAAACTTCTATTTTCTAAGAAGTCATTTTGTAAGAGTTCTTTACTTTCTCATTATTTCCATCACAGCAATAACACTTCCTTTACTTTACAGGTTCATTTTTAATGCTAAACAGTGTGTGTGCGCGTGCGCAAGTGCATACTTTACAAATGTCAAGGCTCTTCTGTATTCTACGAAAGTTTCTTTTAATCATTGTTAGGATTTAAAATATACATTTAAAAATGTCCATTTACATATAGTCTATCTGGAAATCACATTATGTATACATATGGTCAACAACAAGTATAAACTCTCACTTAGGTTAACTGAAGTAACAAAACACTTTGAAATGGAACTCTTGGTAATGTAAATATGAACTGATTTAGAGAAAAGAAAAAAGCAAGCTATGGCATCAACTGAAGCTGAATGTTTAAAACATTTTCTGTGATGTCTGTAAGATACAGGAAAATTAATTTTGACTTTGACAGTAATTTGTTTACTCTGGTTCATAGGATTCATCAACTGTCCAAGTTATTTTGCTGTATATGGGAAGGGACAGTTAATTTGCACATTCGGACCTATTTACAAGTTAGTAAAATTCCACTTTGAAAAATCTGACAATCTGCTACTTGGGGTTTTTAGTTTCTGGACTCCTGTTTCCAATTAAATGATTTATTCATTGAGGTAAACATCATTTGGGTCAGTTACTTTCCCAGGGATGTTAGCATAACAAAAGGATGGATAAAATTCATTAATAATCGATTTAACTCTAAGAATATATTCGGAATAAATTATCTCACTTTTGGTCTTCTAATTTCCCGCTATGGGACCAATACCCAAAAAACAAGTCATTGAATTTTATAACTGGCAAATAGAACCAGAATCACAAATGTATTACTCTTTTATTTAATATGAGATTATATACTATTGTACTAGACTACTATATATATATATGCAGTATACCACTACATACTATTGAAGCATAATAAATGTTTGTGAAGGTGATATTATATTGACTATAACTTTTATTTAGGAGTATTTTTATGCTTAGCCATAACTAGAATCCATTATGAGTAACCTGGAGGCCATAAAACATTTCTCCACATGATAAACAAAAGAATAATTACCATGTTTATATAGTTTCTATTAAGTACGTAATAAAAAGTAGGAGTAACATGAGTAGCAATGATGGTAATAGCAGCAACAGTAGCTTACATTTATTGAGCACTAAGTGCTAGCCATCATTCTAATGTCTTTGCATCAATTATTTTGGCTAATAGAATCCTATGAGGTAGATATGAGACAAATATACTTAGCAAGGTCATGTGACCAAGGTCACACAGGTACTAAGTGGTAGAAATTATGAGTTGGAGGTCACAAAGATGTCATGTGGTAGTGGGCATGAGTCCAAGTCACATAGATGGTAAGTGGTAGACATTATGTATCCAAAGTCACATATGTAATAAATGATAAAGGTTTGTTATTCAAGGTCAGATGAGGGGTAAGTAGTAGAAATTACATGTTCAAGATTACATCAATGGTCAGTGGTAGAGGTTGGGTATTCAAGGTCAGATGGGTGATAAGTGGTAGAGGCTATATGACCAAGATCACAAAGATGGTAAGTGATAGTCTCTCTCTACCCTCCATTCTCTCATTAGTAAACTGAGGGCCTGGGTCTAGGTGATTGTGGAAAACACTGCTAGTTACCCAAAATTGATTTCTCCTTTTATGCATACTAAGAGCTAAAACTGACATGAATACCTAACAAGGATTTTATCTCCCAATGCTCCTTGTAGACATGTGTATCTTAGTGACTGACTTCTCACCAATGGAATGTCATCAGAAGTGACACTTACCACTTCCAGGCCTGGCCTATGAAACCTTACACTGAGATCCTGTATTTAAGTTCACGTATCACAAACTGGGATAAAGAAGTGCCTGAACCTAGCTTGACTCAACCTGTTAAACACAATGCCCTAGGGAATCATCCAGAATAAGTGTAAGGAAGCTGGGTCTCTGAAGAATTACCTGCAGCAGAGCTGTATGCCAACTTAGAAAGCTCACATCAGACTGTAACATCAGAAAAAAATAATAAACTTTATTTTCTTTAAGCCACTAAGTTATTGTTAGTTCTCTTTGTTACAGCAGTCAAGCCCTACCTTAACTTATACAGAGAACTTTTAGATGTCTTTAATTCTGAAATTCTAAAGCCTTATTTAGAAAAATAAAAAGATGATGATTTTATGTCAATAAATTTAAAAGCAAACAGAGAAATTATGATTTAATAAAACTAGAATCCCTAGGACTAGACTTCTTTCACTACGATGATTTTTTAACGTACATCACTTCTGATATTTACTTCCCTGGATTCTAATCACTTTGTTTTTTCTTTATATCATGGCATTACTAAATACAACCTTAACATCCCCTATTATATTTCCCTAGACTTTTAAGCCATACCATAATGCTAAGTAAAAACTGTAATAAAGAGATCATGCTATTTTTTTACGGATGAGAAATTGTGCCAGGTCAATTTTCTAGCATTTGAAAAAGTTTATGCTCAGAATCCATGACTAAACTGAAAGAGATTTTCCTTCTGTAATACTAATCACCTGAATTTTAATGAATATAAAAGAGGGCAAAACATTGTGAGAATAAATCAATTCATTCTTCCCAGAATAGCAGCTTCCAGTAAACAGTATACAAAATAATTTACATTATAAAAAATATGTTTGATGTTTTCTTGTTGAAATAATTCTGTGGAAATTATTTAGTTGTGGCAAGATGGGAGCAAATCTCCCAACATGTTCCACATTACATAATAGTAGTAGGTCCATCATTAAATCCACAAATGTTTTGAAGTATCCATTAGGTGCTCCCGTAGATCAGAGTGTCACAAAATGTGTAAGACACATAGAACAAAGCTGGAAGACTCACATTTCCTGATTTCAAAACTTATTACGAAGCTACCCAAAACAGTGTGGTACTGGCATGAAGACAGACATGGTGACCTATGGAATAGATAATAAGCCCAGAAATAAACTCTTTCATATACAGTCAAATGATTTTCAACAAGGAAACCAATACCATTCAATGGGAAAAGGTCAGTCTTTTCAACACATGGTTCTGGGGAAACTGGATATCTACATGCTAAAGAATGAAATTGGATCCTTACCCAACACCGTATATAAAAATTAACTCAAAGTGCACCTAAACATAAGACTTAAAAATATAAAACTCTTAGAATAAAATATAGGGCAAAGATGCATGGCATTGATTTGGCAATGATGTTTTGGAGACGATGCCAAAGGCAAAGGCAACAAAAGAAAAAACAGATATGTTAAACTTCATGAAAAATTTTAAATTTTGTACACATCAAAAGACACTATTAACAGAGTAAAAATGCAACCCAAAGAATGGGAAAAAAATATTTGTAAATCATATATCTGATAAGGGGTTAATATTCTGAATAGAGACTTATAAAACTCAACAATAAAAAAACAACTTGATTGAAAAATGGGCAGTGAATTTCAATAAATATTTCTCCAAAGATATACAGAGGGCCAATAAGCACATGAAAACATGCTCACCATCACTAAACATTAGGTAAATACAAATCAATATTACAATGAAATTCTACCTCATACACACCACAATGAGACACCACTTCATACCAATTAGGATGGCTACTATAAAAAAAAAAAAGAAAGAAAGAAAATAACAAGTGTTGGTGAGGATGTGGAGAAATTGGAATCCTTGTGCACTGTTGGCAGGAATGCAAAATGATACAGCCACTGTGGAAAACAATATGACAGTTTCCAAAAAAGTTAAAAATAGAATTACTATGTGATCCAGCAATTCTACTTCTGGTTATCTAACCAAAAGAATTAAAAGGAGAGTCTCAAAGAGATATTTGTATAAGCATGTTCACAGCAGCATTATTCACACTAGCTAAAATGTGAAAGTACCCAAGTGTCCATTGATGGATGAATGGATAAACAAAATGTGTTATATACCTACAATGGCATATGATTCAACCTTAAAAAGGAATGAAATTCTTACATGTGGTACAACATTGATGAACCATGAAGACATTAAGCTAAGTCAAATAAGTCAATCACAAAAAAAGACAAATATGGTATTCCACCTACATGAGGTGCTTATAGTAGTCAAAATGATAGAAAGTAGAATGATGGTTTCCAGGTTCTGGCAAAGGAGCCACAGCAGTTATTGTATAATTGACATAGAGTTCCACCTTTCTCCAGTAAGGGGTTATGTGATATTTGGTTTGCAAACAGTGATTCTACTGGAATGCTTTTTTTAATCATTGGAAATCAAAACCTTGGGTCAAAAAATGTATAAAGAATCAACTTCATGAAATATTTCCCATCTCAACATTCCTGAGACTATGTCCTATGATCATATGTACTTCATCCCTCCTTCAAGCATTAAAAACATTAAGTTTATAAAAGAAAGACTAACAAAAACATATAACAAGCATGAATTCAGAACACAGTGTATGTAACTTGAAAATTATCTTACTGTCAAAGATCCCAACTTTTAAATCGTCCTTGTGTTCACTCACCGTGGCTAAAGTGGTAGGATTCCTTCTATTCTGACCAAACTAGGCATTTCTAAATTCCTTTAGTGATGCCATGCTCCTGGACTTCAACTTCTCACTAGTGTTTTAGCTGTAGTATCACCTTCCAAGTTTTTCAAGATCCACATGGATCTATAGTGTTATGCACATGTGCCCTACCCACACCCCCTTGCCTACATTCAGCCCCACCCCAATGGCCTACTTGCCTACAGTTATCTATAATGACTATAAGAGCACCCAGGTCTTTAGCATTTAGGAAGCAGAAAATTAGAGCCTGATATATTTCTTCTCAATTCCTCTGCATCTTTATAATGTCCTTAATTCAAAATCAACACTTATGAAGTTTAGACTACATGTCAGGCATTGTTCTAGATGCTCAAGAAACAAAAACAAATAAGATAGTTTCTTCCCAAAGAGAACCAATAATTTGGGTGCATGAGCCAATACCTGCCATGCAAGAAGTAGGGGCAGGATACTCTAGGGGCATAAATCAGGGCATGAATAATTACACCAGTGGAACCTAGGAAAGACTTCATTAAGGTGGAAAAAGTGAACCCCCCCCCACTCTGTTGGTGGGAATGTAATATGTTGCAGCCACTTTAGAAAACAGTTTGACGTGGAGCATTTCCATTGTGATCAAAATATAATGGTGAATGTTGCCACCAAGTGCCATCCAACAGAAAGGCAGGGATCTTCAATACAGGAAGTTGCACGTTATACCTTAGTAACAGTGTGTGACAAGTTTCAACTTGTTCGATGCAGTCAGTCAGGTGTGAACGATAGTTGAGAGAAGCTGTGTTTTAAAGTGTGCCATAAATCATCCTCCATCGTGACAACACTGTGTGTCACATATCGCTTCTGGTGTGGTAATTTCTGTGAAATAAAACATTATGCTGTGTCCTCCTCCATTTTATTCACTAGATCTAGCACCGTGCAACTTATGGCTCTTCACCAAAGTCAAAATGACCATGAAAAGTAAACGTTATTGAATCTATTCAGGACATCGAGGCAGCCACGACAGCGCAACTAAAGATACTCACAAAAGAGGACTTCCAGAACTGCTTCAGAAAGTGGCATGAACAATGGGAGAAGTGTGTTCAAAGGGAGGGGGAGTATTCTGAGGGGGACTAATGGCATTAATGTTTTTTACTGTAATATTTTTTATTTAAACATTTACCATATTATTTGGCCACACATTGTATATAGTGACAATACCCATTCAAGTTCAAGGAGAGGAAAAGTAAATCCATTTCTTGGTGGGCAGAGCTATAAAGTCACATTGTAAAGGGTGGGAGACAGAAGTAGATAATTGTCCCCATTTTTTGAAATCTAATTGATGGGAAAGAGAAAAAGAAAACACCAGTAATGACTCCCTAATTTCTCGCCTAAGAAAGGGGTTGGATGATACTCCCATTTACAGAAATGGGGCCAATTGGGCCCCTCAATGGTTTTCCCCAGAAAGTAAAGAGAAATTTCCATATATGTTTCTTGTGTTATGAAAGATAAAAATACACAAACGACACAGCAATAACAAGTGCAAGAACTATGGTAGATTAGTCAACATAAAACAATTTTTAAAAACTTGTTATTGAAAACTATATGCTGTATGATACATCAGCAGAATCCACTGAACTTTTGTAGCAAACACTGACAGAATGTGTGAAAATAAACCATGATTTCCTTTGAGGTCTGATGCCATATAAAGGTCACCCTTATCTGCCAAATCAACCTTCTTGTGGGAATTCACCAAAATGAAACTATTGTCAAGAATGCTGTATAAATAGGCTTTATATTCCCTTAGCTCAGCTATGTATGTTTAAATTGAGTTAAACATGTTATTTCCTTCTAGGCATATGAAAAGAGCAGAGTGAGCTGTGAGAAAGTCTTTGGGGTCAGGGGCTATGATGGATGGCATTGATCGTCAGGAACTAGGACACACCACTGCATGACAGAAAGGAAGTCAAAGTAGTTGTTATTGTTCCTTAACTTGCATTCTTTGCTTAGCTCAAAGAAGATTAGCAGACTATGAATTGGTTTCATAAGTGGCATCCAATTTTTAAAAATCCAATCTGCTTCTAATTCCTGACTCCTATGATTACTGCAAGTTTCCCAGGAGCAAATAAAATACACTCAGTTTTTTTACCCTGATATTTAAAGTTTTCCCTAGCCTGCTCTAATTCATGTCTTGACCCATATTTCTCAATTCTCTCTTAAATTTAGGCAATGCTATTGTCCAAATGATCTATGTGCTGTGCACAAACATACGCTGTCCTCCTTTGTTTCTTTGCCCAAACTCACCTCTTTGTCCTCTGCCTGTGCTGCTTCCTCATTATCTCAACTCTTCCAAAATCTCACTTGTCCTTGAAGTCATGATGCCGGCACCAACGGATTCCAGCAGCTGCTTATGACTTTCTGTTTCTTGAACTTCCACTCCATTTTGTATATCACTCTTGTCCCTCATTCTACTCTGTCTTCTACCAAAGTTTGTGTTTGTTGCCAGGTGTGGGAGTAATAGGTGAAGGTGGTCAAAGGGCACAAACTTTCAGTTATAAGGTGAATAAGTTCTGGGGATGTAATGTACAGCATGGTAACTATAGTTACCAATACTGTACTGTATATTTGAAACTTGCTAAGAGAGCAAATTTTTTAAAAGTTCTCACCACACACAAAAACATTGTAAATATGTAAGGTGATGGATATGTTAACGAGCTTTATTGTGGTAATCATTTTGCAATACATACATATATCAAATCATTACATTCTATACCTTAAACTTACACAAAGATATATATAAATTTTATTTCAGTAAAGCTGAAGGAAAATAAAAATAAAGGTTTTGTTTTATCCTCCCTTTCCTTGTACATTTCCTAAGGACACATGGATTCATTGTTTTTCAAGATGGAGTTGCCAAGAGTAGGAAGTAAGGACTGAGATTAGAGCTCTCCTTCTGTCAACAAAACAGTTCAGTTTTTATGTTTTATATAATGGGCTATCAACTTCCGTGGAATGGATCATTTGTAGAAAAAGTTCTGTAAACTAAAAACATGTTTGAAAACTGCAATTTACTTATTTTTGAATCACTTGCTGTTTCGAACACAATCCCTTCCCCTGGTGGTGGGTAGAAATATATAAGAGCTAAAATAAATCAGAGTAATGAATAAAAGTGTCTGCTACTTGCCAGAAGATAATGATAAAGGGATCTCAAAATAAGAAAACTCATATTTAATCTATTGGCATACATTATTGATCATTGTAAAATCGTTTGCTAGAAAAATAGAAGTGGCGAGCCAGCAGAAAAATAAATACTATTAAAAACGATAATTGCCAGTGATGGGTTCAACCTGGATCAAATAGCCATAGAAAGTCATGATCACAACTTCCTAAAATGATAAAGCTGTCTTAAAATAAGTAACAAACTGAGATGTGAGCAAGTATGAAATTGTAGTGCATATTTGCTCCTGCACTGCTGACCTAAACAAACAACGTATTATTCCATCTTAGGTCTCTATCTTTTCCCCATTATGGGAGGCTAAACAATGTGCCCCAAAGAGGTCTATATCTGAATCCCCAGGACCTGTGAAAATGTCGTATTACATGGCAAGCATTACAGCTGAAAATGGAATTAAAGTTGCTAATTAGCTGAAACTAAAAAATAAGGAATATATTCTAGATTATCTAGGTGGACTCAAAGTAAACATAAGGGTCCCTTAAATGTGGAAGAGGGAAGCAGTAGAGTCAGATCCCGAGAGATGGCATCATGAGAAAGACAACTGGCTTTGAAGATTCAAGGAAGCCATGAGCCAACAAATCCCGGAAACCTCTAGAAGGGGAAAAGGCAAGAAAATTGATTCTCCCTTGGAAGAACCAAGAAGGAATGCAGCCCTCCCAACACCTTGATGTTAGCTCAATGAGCCCCATTTCAGACTTCTGACTCCCAGAACTGTAAGATAATAAATTTGTGCTGTTTAAACTTTAAGATTATGGTAATTTTTTTACAGGCGCAAAAGGAAATTAATACACCCACAAAAATTGTTCTAACCTTCCCCAGATGCCCAGAAATTGTTTCCTCCTTATCAAATCCTATTTCAATCCTTTCCTATTTCAATCACCTGTCATTACTCCCAAACTATCTGTATTTGTAAGATTATAATTATAGTTTGATAAGATAGTGATGTTTCCTATAAATTGCTTTGTCAAAACAATTACTAGCAAAGATATTACCAAAGAATTAATGAATATTTAAGACATGATTATGCAGCTATTTTAATTAATGTCATCCATATACCAATTTAGAAGCAAAATATATTTTTAAATCTCCAAATAGCACACAATTATTTTTGTGAGATTTTAGTTTTTAGAAGAGAAACTTGTTTTTGTTTTGTGAGTTGATCTCTTCTTTAAGAACAGACTATTTAAGAAAATTCAGCATTGTTTGTTTGACCTTCCAATACTAGGTATATAAGTGAAACATGAGAGAATAAGGAGAATAAAGGTTACATCTCACTTCTAACACAATTTCACCAAGATATTAAAAATGTGTTTAAATGCTTACAAAGTTCAAACACAATTGGGAATTGGAAAACTCAAATTAATGTTCATGTGTAGACTGTTTCTGTTTCAAAATGCTTTCACTTCAGTATATTGTAGAAAATATGAGACCCTTTTTATCTAAACAACAACAAAAAATCATCACCAGATAAGATTTGGCAATAAACCTTAGTTTTTTCATAGGATTTTACAAGCTTACTCCCCACATAGATTAGTTCTGATGATCAAATGAGATAAGGTACTTAAAGCAACTTTAAACCAGTCAAATCACTTTTTTTTCCCCTCACTTCTTACTGCAGGCCAAACACCAAGTTTGGCACACAAACGAGAATTAAACAATAACTCACAATTAATGTACAATGTAAGACACAGAATGCTATGGGGATCCATGTCTAATACCAATTGGAAGGGGGTGGAGCAGTATCACCATCCCTATGAAATCAAAGTACCTACTGTGTGCCAAGCACTATGCATACTAAGTGTTTTATGCATTTTATGTGATTTAACCCTCAATAATATGATGAGGTAGGGCTATTGTTTTTGTCTTTTTACTGATGAGAAAGCCAAAGCTTGGGATAAGTAACTTTTCTAAGCCTTGAGAAAAACAAGAGATAAAGGCAAAATTATTTCTTTTTTTTTTTCTTAAATTCATTCAGCAAATAATTATTGAGCACCAACTGTGTGTGAGGCATTGTTCCAGATGCTGGAGTTATAGTAGTGAAGACAACAGATAAAAACACCTACCTTCAGGAAACTTATTCTTGAGAGTGAGAAAGAAAATAAATAAGATTTAAAAAGTATACACACACACACACACACACACACACACACACACACTGGGTATGCCAAAAAATGTATACACCTAACTGTATTCATCTTTTGTTATCAAATTTATTATTACAATTTTAATACAGTTTTTTTTCCTTTCTTAAAATGTGTATACATTTTTTGGGCACCCTCTGTATATTATGGTAGATAGTGATAACTACCCACAAAAATAAATAAAACATGGAAGGGAAATAGAAAGAAGTGGAGACTGAAATTTTAAATAAGACGGTCAGAGAAGTTCTCATGCAGAACATGTTAAATTTACATGCTTGTTAGACATCCAAGTGTATTTGTCAAGAAAGCAGTGAATATGACAGAAGGGTACATTTGAGTAATTGCTTAAAGGTAGTGAGGGAGTTGGACATTTAGCCACTAAGGGGAAAACGTTTAAGGGAGAATAAATAGCAAGTAGGAAGGTCCTGGGATGGGACGTTGATGTGACTGAAGCTAAGTGAGAGAAGGGAAGAGCAGCAGCAGATGAAACCTGGATGGTAATGGTGGAGGGGGACGTTCTTATAGGGCCTTGTAGATCACAGTCAGGTCTTTGGCATGTGCTTCTATAAAGAAACTGGGATTTTGATCCTAGGGTAACGTGTTTAAACAGAATCACTTTGGCTGCTATGCTGAAAAAAATCTGAGGAGAGGAAGCAGGGAGAATGGTTAAAACACATCTTCAATAATCCAAACAGAAGGCAGCACTTTGTACAAGTATAATAACAGTAGAGGAGAGGCAAGTTGTCAGGTTCTCTAACAGGTATTTGAAAGTAGAGTCAATAGCATTTGTAGGATAGATGCACAAAATGTGTGGTATAAGAGAGTCAAAAATGAAAATGAGTTTTGAAGACTGAAGTGGTATATATATACACAATGGAACGCTATTCTGCCATAAGAAAAGGTGAAATAATGACATTTGCAACAATATGGATGGATCTTGAGATTATTATCTAAGTGAAATAAGTCAGACAGAAAAAGTAGAGAACCATATGATTTCACTGATATGTGGTATATAAAATTGAAAACCACAAAGAAACAAGACAAACAGATGAAGAAACAAAAACTCATAGACACGGAAAATAGTTCAGTGGTTACCAGAGGGGAAGGGGGGAAGAGAGGTGGTAGAAAAGGGTAAAAGCGATGAAATATATGGTGACGGAAAGACAACTGACGCTGGGTGGTGAACACACAATGAGATATATAGATGGTGTTTTATAGAATTGTACACCTAAAACCTATGCAACTTTACTAACAATTGTCATCCCAATAAACTTTAATAATAATAAAAAAAAGTTTTGAAGCCAGAGCAACCAGAAAGCTAAATTACCATTGATTTTTTAAAAGAAGAGATTTGGGCATGACAACTTTGATATTCTCATTAGACATTCAAATGTAGTACTTGTCACATAGAAAGTTGGATATATCAGACTGGAGTTCAGCTGAAAGAATCTGGGCTGGAGACATAGATTTAGAAGCATTAACATATACATTTAATTCCAAGTCTGTTTGCTTCCCAAGCCCAGTTTCTAACTGTTGGGAACAATTGTCCGTTGTATTTCTTCATGTCTTGGATTATCTTTTCAGGTGTGGAAATATCCTTGGAAACCTGTGTGAGTGTCTCCATCCAAGTTGAAGGGCAGATTTGTTTTTTGATCAAGATAATAAAGGTACTGTCTCCCTTAGCTTGCAGCTTGCAACTGCCTCTTTATAAGATTGGTTTCCTTAGCTCGGTGTTCCTCAGCTGTGACACAAAACCTTGTATGTTCACCAAACAATGTTCACCAGGACTCAGTCAGCATCAGCCCCCCACGAGATGAGGGGAGAGCAAGGGACACCAATGCAATCATGAAGTTTATGGCGCCTGATGTCCCATGAATAATAAACTGTCTAAATCCATTTAAGCTCATTGTTTCCTTACCAACCAAATTTATGGAAATATAGGAAGTAAATCAGTCTAGCACCTGAAGTTATAGTTGCTGTTTAGGGACTGTTTAACCACACAACAATAACAACTATTTAAGAGGAACCACTGAAAATTTTGGAACGTGGGCAGAGGCATGATCTGGCTTGAAGTTTGAAATTAAAATCCTTCTGATACCAGAGGGAAAGTTGGACTGAAAAAGGAGTGAGAGTGGAAGCAGATAAACAAGCGAGGCTGTTGTGGAAATAATCTATGTGAGAAATGATAAAGGTCCAAAGAAAGGTATTAACAAAGGGGATTGAAAGGAGGAGGCATATACAAGAGACACTTAGAAGCTAAAATAAATTGGCCTTCAAGTTGTATCTTCACCACTTTACATTAAAATAATTTCAACTATAAGTTAGAGAGTAATATGGGGTCGTTTTCCTATATAAGAAGAATGGAGATGGGCAGTTGGGACATCCCTGTCTGAACTCTGTGTTGACTTCTTCATGGAGTTGTTCTCTTTTTCGTGGTCTCAAGCAGAAGCCTTGAGCATCATATCCTCAAACAGCAATGTCCAAACAGGAAGAAAGGGAGAAGCCCATTGCACAGGCATCTCTTTGTTTTTTAATCAGAGAGAAAGATGTTTCCCAGAGGACTTTAAGCAGGTTCCCCTCATGTCCCATTAACCAGGATTGGGCCAAATGCCACGCCTGCAAAGAAAGCTGCAAACATGAAATCTGGCCCTTTCCGCTTCTGTGGTAGGTTCCAATAGTAAGGAAGAAAAGGTTGAACTGGCTGTTGGGAGAGACAACCAATAGTGTCTCCTAGAGTATCTGATTAGATACGGAAGCTGAAAAAGAAGGAACAGTCAAAATAGCTGCTTAGACACCTGACTTGGAGCACTGTCCACATAGTATTACCATTCACTCAACTACGCGAGAGGAAGAGGTTGGGGTAGATAGTGATGAAATATTTTTAAACATATTTGAATTTCTAGATGGAAAGCCCAGAGCTCAGTTTCATAGGGATCTAGAGCTCAAGACTGAGAACTAAGCTAGAGTTATTAATACAAGTTTGGAACAATATAACTGAAGTCACACAGTATAAGTGTTTGAAGAAACACAGTATAAGTGTTTGCCCAAAGACAGTCTGTAAAGTTAATAGAGAAGAACCAAAGAGGGAATCTTGGAAAGAGAAACCCATTTGAGAGACGTAAAAAGAAAGTCCATGAAAGTAACAAGGAAAGCAGGAGAGAGCAATATTTTAAGGTGGAAGAGGTCAATAGTGCTAAATACTTCCCAGAGAACAATGAACACATACTTCCTAGGGACCATAACAAATATGTCATGGTGACGGTTGCCAAGGAAGAAAAACATATAAGAAGGTAGTATAGGAATGTGATGTATTTTTGTTATTTGTTATGCAATGAGTGATGTGAGCGCATAGGGAGAGAGCTGGAAGACAGGGCAGTAAGAGTGATTTGTAATGGTGATACAACTGTACAATTGTCAGGAAATGTCTGTGCCATGGATCTTTGTAGAACAAGGAAAGCCACCTACCAAGAGTCTAGGATAGTAAGTAGAGCTCCCCCCTTCTCCCCAATAAAATATTGGGGGCTACTTCTCTAATTCCATCCCTTGCTTATTATTATTTTATATTCTGAAAAATACATTTTCTTTATCAAGGCTAATTTTCTTATCCTAATTTGCTTCAGTTCACTACCCACAAAAATGGGGGGAAACGAAATTTAAGGAATATGCTATCCAAGTATCCAAGTAAAAACACAATTCCTATGGCAGTGACCTGAGACAAAGCCCCACCTAGTTCATGTGGAAAAGTTCCTATTAAAGAAAAAAATCCTAAAATTGTACATCATTCTATTTTGCTTTACATTTTCAGTTCTATGGTAAATCTTTAAATATTATTAATGAAAGTAGATACTAAGTTTTATATTGTAGTAAATTTCAGCCTAATGACTTTTTTATAGTCTTTACTGTCTATTACTGCTATATTCTAGAAGGTCAGCCAGAGTAACCCATTACATCCATAAAGAACAATTGGGAAAAAACAAAACCCACAGTTTAGAAGAAAAAAGCAGTACTATTGGCACAGCCTGGTTCAAGCAGACCCTCTTGTGCATAAGTGAAGCATATGGAACAGCTCCCATTTTAAATTGAAATCAATTGAACACTTAATACCTATGATATGCCAGGTTCTATGCCAGGTGCAGAGGATACTGATGTGAGGACAAGACCTAAAAGGTCCCATATCTTATTTAGAATTTACTTTAATTATTATTTATAGACGTTAAAATTCATTTCAAAACCTCTGTATGAAGATTAAGCACGCCATTCTTCCTACCCCCCACCCCCATCCTCGCCCCTGTCCCTGCTCGCACACTTTTTCTCAGCCACCAGTTAAGGTGCTTGGTCCTTCCCAGGAAGCTAAGGCCGCGTTGGCGTGAGGCCCTCCCTTCACCCGGTGACTAGCGACTAGTGCTGCTTCCTGCAGCGGTGGCCAAGCACTCGCAGGCACCATAGCCTTTGTCTAGGACCTTGTATGCATCCACTGGGCCCTCATCCTGAGGTGACAGTTAAGGAGGATAGGATCAATGCGCTCATTAAAGCAGTTGATATAAATGTTGAGCCTTTTTGGTCAGACTTGTTTGCAAAGGCTCTGGCCAATGTCAACTTCTGGAGCCTTCTGTGCAATGTAGAGGCTGGTGGACCCGCTCCAGCAGCTGGCGCTGTCCCAGCAGGAGGTCCCACCCCCTCTACCAGTGCTGCCCCAGCTGAGGAGAAGAAAGTGGAAGCACAGAAAGAAGCATCTGAGGAGTCTGATGATGACACGGGCTTTTTTTTTTTTTTTTGCCTAAACCTCTTTGGTAACGCATTAAATGAAAAAACTAAACTCTGAAAAAACAAAGATTAAGTATTTCATTATATGATACAAATAGCTAAAAACGAAATATTGTCAATAACTTCTTTAGTCACAATCTTAAATTACTGACTTAGCATGTCCCTAAACTTTTCTCCTGAACTTCTAGTGGTAAAAATTTTAGAATACACTGATTTAGTTTTATAACTATTATTTTTAAAGATACATTCTTCAATATAATACATTGTGATGTTTAATTCTAAGCTCTTATTTAATCTTAGTGTTAGTTGTCATTGAGAAGCCTTGAGGCTATAATTTCATAGTTTATGATCCCAGGAAAACTTTATTAAATTACAAACGAGAGACAGTGCTTTAGTCTATGTTATTAAAATTGAAATTTCCTAAATCTTATTATATATTCTTACCATCTGCATTTTTATGATTCATACCTAAAGAAGTTTTCTGAAAATCTCAAATTTTACTGCCTGGTCTTTGTGGCTTTCAAAAACAAAAGATCATGTTTTAATTTAAAGGAACAGAGACTCAAGTATGATGGCTGCATATAGATGACATACTATGTGGCCCAGAATGAACTTTCCTATAATGAATGCAAATATGATAAAATGTAAACCAAAGTAGGCAGATTTGGGAGAATTTGATTTTAATGAAATGTTTAAATCAATAATCATCCATTTTAGCTTTTGCTTACACAAAGACTGTTATTTCACCATCAATAGTTAAATCCTAATATCTCTGTATCAGGAGATTGTCCCCTTGTTCCTCAGTGTGAAGAGCACTGTGCATTTCTCATTTAATCGATTGCCCAATCCCACTTACTCAATCCCTGTAAGACTATACTCTTATTCTACCTCAGTGTTTGGGGGTAGAGGGATATCTAGCTAAGGTTAGCCTTACGAGTGGTGACTTTAACCCCTCCTCCACGTATATCACATCCCCAAAAGATTCCAAATAAACCTAAAATCTCAGTTAAACAATGAGCCTATTATGCAAATGTAGCTTCCTATCAAGTTCCCTAGTCTCTCTTTGCAACCAAATAACTGACTCAAAACCCATCTTACATTAAAAACGTAAATGCCCCCATTTGCCCTTTAAGACTATATATTATATTTTCTTTAAGAAATGGATAATCTGAGCATTTCCCACTTTCCCCTAAGAACGCTTTTGCCCTATCATTATATATTCAAATATCTGCCTAAAATTATAACTGAAAGTTTATCAAATTTTAAGGCACCTGCACTGACTGCCTTGCTTAGAGAGGCCTAAATCACGAGTGAAGGAACCTAATCATACAAACATTTATTCCTGCATGATGTGAAAGGTGAGGCAACACCTGAGTTTGGGAGTCATGAAACCCACTTCAACAGATATATTCAACATCTCTGAAATCTTTGTCATCATGTTTGAAGGTAGAGGGATCAACTCATGGTCACATTCTTTCTCCAATACACTACAACAGATGGGTATCAGATACCGTGTTTCCCCAAAAATAAGACCTAGCCAGACAATCAGTTCTAATGCATCTTTTGGAGCAAAAGTTAGTGTAAAACCCAGTCTTATTTTACTATAATATAAGACTGGGTCTATATAATTAATATAATATAATATAATATAATATAATATAATATAATATATGATATGATATGATATGATATGATATGATATGATATGATATATGATATATAATATAATATGATATGATACAATATAATACAATAAAAGACCAGGTCTTATATTAATTTTTGCTTCAAAAGATGCATTAGAGCTGATTGTCCAGCTAGGTCTTATTTTCGGGGAAACATGGTAGCTATTGATTGCTACAATAATGATGTGAAATAAGTCATCACCAAGTCCAGTCACATTAGAAAGGATGTGACTATAAGGAGAGATAGAGAAATGAAGCCATTTTCCAATCAATATGCCACAAGATGTGATGGCTATAAAACTGTTTCCTTTATAAATGAAATCTGACCTTATTTTTACTTTTGTTATACACTCAGAACGAGGAAAATTAAAACACACATATACGCACACACAAACTTTCTAGGTGCCCCCTACCAACATTTATGAGCTCACTCATGCCAATTCTCATCTCTACTATTGCTATTTATAGCTAAATCTTTTACGATTTAGACTCATTTTTCACCAGAGGGCTTACAGATATTTTCATGTAAGCCCTCACACAGAAAAACATACATGTAAAACACACTGAAGTAAACTACAGAAAGTTTGAGGACATCTCTGTCAGGCTGGTGAAAAATTTTATTAATTTCTTCATAATACATAATTCAGATGAAAAAAGGACATGCAAAGTATTAAGAAATATATTAATTTTTATTAATTTTATTAATTTTTGAATAAAACTTCCAAATAAAATATTTTCACTTTTTTGAGAAGTTTGAATTTGATTCCATAAATACATTTTTTTTTCTGTTGGGTTTGAGGTTTGACATGGCTCTAAGTAATCCCTGATAATGATTTTTTTTTAATGAAGGAGTCTCTGAAAGTGTAATAGTCATTTTTATCTGAAGCAAATAGGTTATAAGAACTGGCAGAAGAAAATGTATTGCTTTTTAACTAGCCACAGCAACTCACTTTTCAGCATTAGACAGAATTTCAGTAATAAAACTTCATTAAATTGTATTTCAAGGACCCAACCATTTCTTTAAATCCAGCTGATACAGAGTCAAAGGGATCTGATTCACCCTCCTGACTTAAATGAGTAATAAACTGAACAAAACACATGAAACAATGGTTCTCAAGACACTGGACATCAAGCAATTAAGGGAAGTGTCCCTGAGTAATGGGAAACAAAAAAGTGAGTCCTACTATTATGCCTAGAGAAAGTTCCCACATTGTAGCATAGGAGGTGGCAACTTGGGCAGAGACCCATGGTCTCTCAGTGTTGAGGGGACAGAGTTTGCAAGCCAGAGTACGTACCACAGAGAAGTAAGATGCACAGACAGAGAATTCTATGAACAGTATTTTCCTGGAGTATTCAGTTGAATACTGCTTAGCACAAGCATGTGAGGAAGCTACCCGAGGCTAGGGAGAGAACCACCCAAGAGGATAAAAGGGAGCAATATCTGAGGCACACGTGGGGCAGATATAGTCCTGTTCCCTCAAGTAGAATAGAAAACATCATAATCCGTGAGGTAAGGTTATAACACCAAGAAGGTTCTTGCTTCAGTTGTAGGGAAAATTAACTAGAAAAGCCCATTCTATTCCTACTTTAAAAAGCTTAAAAGCAAGACACAAAAGAATCAAACTGTTTCTAAGTAGTTAGCCATCTCCCAGAATAAATCTCAAGGACATTTTTAGGAAAACAATAATATTCAGCACACAAAAAAGGTAAAAATCACAATGTGAAAGTCAAATAAAAAATTACCAGGAATGCAACTAGGCAGGAAAATACAAACTGTAACAAAGAGAAAAATCAATTAATTGAAAGAGAACCAGAAATAACACAAATGATAAACTTAGTAGACAAAAACATTTAAAAAGTTATCATAACTATAGTCCACATGTTTCAGGAAGCTAAAGGTGAGATTGAAGATATTAGGTAGAAACTTGGACAACATTTTTAAAAACCCCAATCAAAACTTTAGAGACAAAAACTTCAATGTCTGAGATGGAGGATATACTGGATTTTGTTAGGTCACAAAACATGTCAATGGATTCAAAAAGACTGAAATCATATCAAGTATCTTTTCTGACCATGACAGAATAAAACTAGAAATTACAGCAGGAGAAAATTGAGAAATTCACAAATATATGGAAATTTAACAAACTCTCCTGAACAACAAATAGGCCAAAGAAGAAACAAAAAGAGAAATCAGAAAATAGCTTACAATGAATAAAAATAAAAACACCGCATACCTAAATTTATGGGTTATAGCAATAAACATGTACATTAGAAAAGAAAAAGGAGATCAAATAAACAACCTAATTTTACACCTCAAGGAATGAGAAGAATAAACCAAGCCCAAAGTTAGCAGAAGGAAGGAAATAATAAAGATTATAGCATAAACAAAACAGAGAATAGGAAACTACAGGCCAATATCCCTGATGAACATAGGTGTAAAAATCCTCAACAAAATGCTAGCAAACCAAACTCAGTGACACATTAAAAGGATTATACAGTATAACCAAGTGGAATTTATCCCTAAGATTCAAGAATGGTACAATATATACCAATCAATTAATTAATATAGGGGATTTCCAGTCGAGGTGGTGGTGGAGTAGGTTAATGGTGTGCTCACCTCCTCTCGGGACCACATCAATTACAACTGAACCACATAACAACTGTAAAGCAGGGTCTTAGCTCCTGCGCCCCGCACCAGAAAGCAGGATATGGTGAGGACAAAAAGGAACACCCACGGAGCCACGGATAAGGGGTTCATACCACTATAGTCTCGCTGGCAGCTGGGTTGGAGACACAGGAAGCAGGAGCCACACGATGCGCAATCCGCCCTCTGCTTCTCTTCTAACCAACCAACTAATGCAGCCACAACAGCTACATCAGTGGCTAATGGCTAACTGGTTACAGCTGATGGCCATCTACTACCTCAGCCACCATCTTTCCATGTGAGGCCCAGAGCCTGGAAATTGCTCTTTGGGACTCTGTCCCCACAACAATCATTACTGAGAATCACCCTAAGTTTAGCTGAATGGAAGCCCTACAGCTACGGACATCCAGATGCAGCCACCTTAAGACTTGTAGGAGGTGCAGAGACAGAGAACCGACTGATTAGACACCTATGTGTGACTATTAAAGCTAGGGAGGGATATCTCAGCTGTGGAGGTCCCTCCCTGTGCAGCAAGGGATCCCAGCCCCTCCTCAGCCCAAGGCTCCAGTGCTGGGGAGAGAAGTCTCCATGATTTCTGACAGTGAAAACCAGCAGAAATTGTGGCTGAGTGAGACAACGGATAGCTACACTCCCAGGTGCTCCTCTTAAAGGGACCGCACATATACTTACTTGCTGATGAACTGGCTGGCTCTCACTCTGAGTTCCAGCACTGAGACAGCAACTCGAAAGGAACCAGGGACATAGGGGATAGAACTGAATTGTCTAGCTGCAGTGTTAGGCCTGGAGGGGCAGCTTTCTCTGGATCGGAGGAGCTGGTGGAGGCCACTGTTTCTTCCTGAGCCCTCCTCATTCTAGCATGCATCTGCACGCAGACGCCAATCTGAGTCTCCATCTAATTGGCTGTCATCTTTTATCTGCCCCACTCAGATTCCCTGAGACACGCCCCACCCAACTTTTGGGCACACCCAAGCCTCTTCCAGTGGCTTTTCCATTAAACGGCCTGCCTTGGTTCATGCTGCAGATATTCTGAAAATCTCTCAAAGGTTCACAAAATCCAAATAAGCAGCAATGGTTGCTGGACTTACGGTGATCATTTCTTTAGGTATATAAAGGTTGAATAACTTTGGTGTACACCTGAACTTAATGTAATGTTGTATGTTAGCCATATTTTAATAAAAATCTGAAATACACATGTATAATATACTACATTAATAGAATGAAAGATAAAAATCACACAATCATCTTCATAGATACAGAAACAGCATTTGACAAACTTTCAAGATATAATTTTTAATAAATTAGGTATACACGGAATTTACCTCAACATAATAAAGACCATACATGATAAGCCCAAAGCTAACATCATATTTAACGGTGAAAAACTGAAAGCATTTTTTCTAAGATTAAAAATAAGACAAGGATGCCCACTCTCACCGCTTCTATTCAACATAATACTCGAAGTCCTAGCAAGAACAATTAAGCAAGGAAAATAAATAAAAGGCATCCAAATTATAAAGGAAGAAGGAAATGATCTCTTGTTTGCAGATGATCTGATCTTATATGCAGAAAACCTTAAGGCCTCCACAACCTGTTAGAATTAAATGAATTCAGTAAAGTTGTAGGATATAAAATCAACGTACAAAAATAAATTTCATTTTTCTACATCACCAAAAAACTATATAAATAGGGAAATTAACAAATCAACCCCATTCACAATGGTATCAAAAAGAATGAAATGCTTAGGAATAAATTTAACCACGGAGGTGAAATGCTTATATACTAAAAACTACAAAACACTGATGAAAGAAATTAAAAAAGACACTAATGAATGGAAGGACAATCCATGTTAATGGAGTGGAAGAGTTAATAATCTTAAAAAGTGCATACTACCCAAAGCAATCTACAGATTCAATGCTAATCCCATCAGTATCCCAATGTCCTTTTCTATAAAAATAGTAAAAAAATCCCAAAATTCATATGAAACCACCAAAGACCCCACCTAGCTAAAACAATCCTGAGCAAGAACAACAAAACTCGAGGCATCACATTTCTCAAATTCAAAGTATATTATAAAACCACAGAAATTAAAACAGTATGGAACTGGCATAGAGATAGACATACAGGCTAATGGACAGAATTGAGAGCCCAGAAATAAACCCATGCATACAGTCAACTGATCTTTGACAAGGGAGCCAAGAATACAAAATGGAGACAGGTTAGTCTCTTCAAAAAATGATATTGAGAAAGTTGGATATTCACATGAAAAATAATAAAATTGGACACAAAAATTAACTCAAAGTAGATGGAAGACTTCAACCTAAGACCTGAAATTGTAAAACTCCTAGAAGGAAACATAGGGGGAAAGCTTCTTGACATTGGTTTGGTAATAATTTCTTGGATATGACACCAAAAGCACAGGTAGCAAAGAAAAATAAACAAGTGAGACTACATCAAACAAAAAAACTTCTACACAGCAAATGGAATAATTAACAGAATGAAAAGGCAATGTACAGAACAAGAGAAAATATTTGCATATTATATATCTGATAAAATGCTAATATGCAAAATATATACAGAACTTGTATAATTCAATAGCAATTTAATAAATAACTCAATTAAATAATAGGCAAAAGACTTGGATAGACATTTCTTCAAAAAAGGCACAGAAATGGTCAACATGAAAAGGTACTCAACATCCCTAATCATGAGGAAAATGCAAATCAAACACACAAAGAGATATCACCTCACAACAATTAGAAAGGCTATTATTTAAGAGAGAGAGAGAGAGAGAGAGAGAGAGAGAGAGAGAGAGAGAGAGAAATGTTAATGAGGATGTGAAGATATTGGAATCCTTCGATACTGTTGGTGTGAATGTAAAATGGTGCAGCCACTATGGGAAATAGTATAAAGATGCCTCAAAAAATTAAAATAGAACTACTATATGATCCAATGTCACTTTTGTGCTTTTATCCAAAAGAACTGAAATCAGGATCTTGAAGAGATCTCAGCACGCTCATGTTCACTGCAGCACTATTTTCACAACATCCAAATTACGAAAACTTAAATGTACATCAATAGCTGAATAGATTAAAAAATGTGAAATATACATACAACAGAATATCATTGAGACTTAAAATGAAGGAAATTCTTCTACTTGTTATGAGATGGATCAACCTGATGCATATTATGCTAAATAAGATAAGCCAGTCACAGAAGGACAAATAATGTATGATTCCACTTATATGAGGTATCTAAAATAGCCAAATTCATAGAGACAGAAAATAAACTCCTGGTTACCAGAGGCATGGACTGGTGGCAGCTGAGAGCCATGGATGTGGACAACGTGGTGGCGGCCGTGGACGTGCTCACGCTGCAGGAGAACATCATGAACATCACCTGCAAGCTGGGGGACCGGAAGTGCCGGCACTGCCAGTCGGGTGTGGACCAGATGGCGCTGAAGCTCCCCCACCTCGCACAGCTCACCATTGAGCTCTGCGGCGCTCCCAGGGCTTCCTCCCCTCACAGCTGCTCACCTGGAGGAGCAGCTGCACCTGAGCCAGGAGGGCTGCGAGCAGAGCAAGAAGCTCCTCACCAAGCAGCCTGCGGTCAAGTTACTGAAGGAAAAGTGTAAACACTGGAAAAAGATGATGTCCATCCAGCAGATGATGATCAAAGCCAAAGACAGCTATTTCCAGTGCCTTTGTGACAAGGCCTTTATGAACCAAGCTTTTCTACAGAATTATATTCATCACCACCACCCTGACGATCCTCACCTTAAGTGTAAGAGAAATGCGCAGACTGATCAGCTCCAGAATGAGATGGACGTGTTGCAGGAGGAGCTGCAGCTTAGAAGTGTCAGTTAGAGGCTGCGCCGCACGCCCACGCAGGCAGATTCTCTAAGGGACATGGAATGCAGAAAACAAAAGGAAGTTTGTTGATAGATGGAAGGAAGAAGAAAAGGAGAAACTAGTTGATGAAATGTTAAAAGTCAAGGAAATGTTTATGAAAGAGTTTAAAGAATTAACTTTAATTTCACTGATTGGAGCAACTGACTCTTCAGATGTATAAGTAGTTCCACATGTCAGAAGATCCAGATGCCAACAGCATTTCAGTATTACAGTATATCGATAATCCGCCAACACAATTCTAATATTCCTGCCTTATAGTATTTCCCACAATAACAAAGAAGCTGATTCAAAAACAAGGGTCTCTTTAATGGCACCTAATACAGTATTGAAAAACAAAGTTGTCAACAGTATTTTAAAGCATATAAAGGTGTTTAAGACATCTGCTGCTTAAATATAACATGTCATTGAAGTCATAAAAAGTATTTTCTTCAGAACGGTACTCTAACGTTTAAGTGTATTTTTTTTCTACTAATTTTTAAGTGGATTTTTTTAATTATAGCACATTTTGGTTTGTTTTAAAACTTTTAAAATATCTTTCCTATGCATGTTATCTCATTGGAAGTGTTTTATTATAAAATTCTCTTAGTATCCTTTAAATTGAATTAGTGAAATCAGTGAAAACTTAAGAGTAGATTGCTTACTTTTCTTATAGAAGTTTAGAATTATAACAATATAGCTAGGCCCGTGTTAAATACATTTTCCAGAAATAACTTTACCATATTCAGCTTTGATTTATTGCAAGCATGTTGTTATTAAACAATTACTTTAGAACTTCAAATACCATTTCTGCAGCATAATCTCTACCTGGGATATTTTATGAATAAAATGTAGCTATTTAAATGTCCATTAATTTATAAAAATATGAATAGAAAATATTGAGTCATTGCTGAATTCATATGTGTATGTAGTTTTTTTTCACTTTTTAAAAATGCCCAACCTGTATTACAAAATACCTCAAAACTAGTTCTATTCTTAACAATGACATTGTCAATGGTCGGAGAGTTCATATAAACTGTTTTTGCATTTCTTAAACTTTCTGGAATTATCTGTACTCTGTTTCCCAAAAATATAACATTTTAACTAAATGATTTGATGAGTTTTGAATGTTTTCATTTTGTCAACCTATCAATTAAATCCCTCCATTACAAAAAGAAAAAAGAAAAACAAAGAGTATATAACAAACTTAATGTTTACATACCTAATAACAAAGCATCAGAAGACATGAACCAAACATTGATAAAATGGCAACAAAAAGTAGACAAATCCACAATGTTTGTCTGTAATTTCAACAGTACTCTCTCATTAATTGATAGAATAAGTAGACAAAATCAGTAAGCCTATAGCAGACCTGAACACTATCAACCAACTTTAACTGAAATCTATAAAACAATCTACACCAACTCAGCAAAATTCACTTTTTTTTGCCAAGTGCACATGAACATATACCATATTCCAGGCCACAAATAAGTCTTAACACATTTAAAAAGGACCAAGTTATGCAGAATATATAACAGAATGTTATCTGTTACAGGAAAAGAGTGTTCTTGACTTCACATAAGAAACAATTCAAAAGTGAGCTAATATAGAGTTTAATGTAAAAGTAAGTTTGTGAGGTCGGACAATTAAGTCCACGAATGCACCCTAGAAAAAGTGCTCCATACCTCATTGCTGAATATCACTATGGTCACTTTTGAAGTGCTCCCCTGGGTAAGCTATGCACTGATGCCAGCGCTTAGTACACCTTTCAAAACAATTTTGGAACTCTTTTTCTGGAATGGCCATCAGATCTTTCATTGTATTACCCTTGATATCCTGAATGTCATCAAAATTTCTTCCTTTCGATATTTCCTTTATCTTCAGGTAAAGAAAGAAGTCATTGGGGGCCAGATCAGGCGAGTAGGGTTTGTTTACTGTTATTTGTTTGTTTTTGTTTACTGGCTGAAAACTCCCTCATGGTCAGTGCCCTGTGAGCTGGTGCATTGTCGTGATGCAAGAGCCATGAATTGTTTGCAAAAAGTTCAGGTCATCTTTCATGCAGCCTTTTCAGAACTTCCAACTAGTAAACTTGGTTAACTGTTTGGCCAGTTGGTATAAATTCATAGTGAAGAATCCCTCTGATATCGAAAATGGTTAGCAACATCATTGCAACATATTCTTGAACTTAATTGTCAGACATTTGTATGTATCAGAGAGTAAGTAAGAACACACACAAAGTCCACCCCATAGACAGAGTGGTGGTCTCTAATTGCTAGTGAAAGAGAGACCTCTCCATCCCCTGAGCTAGGGTTTACATGTGTTTTCTGCTTCCATGGAAAATTCTCTGGTATGAGGGGAAAGGAGGATAGAAGAACAATGGTAAGTTTATCTTTAACTTTACTAAGATGCAAGAAGGATAGGGGCAGGTTTGTTTTTAGCTCTTATAAAGCACAACCTGTGTTCCTTTCCATGGGCTTAACTAAGATGGTCATAATGGAAGCGCTAGTCTTCCGAAGAGATTGTTCTGTGTGATTGATTAATATCTCCCTGCGTTCTGTGTCCTGAAGCAGGCAGGCAGCAGGCAGGCAGCAGGCTTGGAATTTAACCTATTCGTCCTCATGCCCCTTCCCTATATTATGACCACAGATGAACTAAAATAGAAATTCAAATCAGAAAGATACCTGGAAAATACCCAAATATCTGAAAACTAAAAACATACGTCTAAATAACCTATGGGCCAAAGAAGAGATAAAAAAAGAAATTAGAAAAAAATTTCTGCTGAATGAAAATGAAAAGACAAGATATCAAAATGTGTGAGACGTCCTTAAAGCTGTAGAAATCAATGAAATACAAAAACAAAATGAAGCAAAACTCAATTAATCCAAAATTTAACCCTTTCAGAAAATCAAGTAAATTAATAAGCATCTAAACACAGTGATTAGGGAGAAAAAATGAAGGTACAATTTACCAACATCAGAAATAAAACAGGTGAAATCACTATGGATGGCACAGATAACAAGGGGATATTATAAACAATGTTATGCCAATAAGTTTGGCAACAGAAAATTTAAAATACCTTGAAAGACAGACTAACAAACCTCACTCAAAAAGTAATCAATTGAGGAGATCAGCAAAAATGGCAAGGTAAGTAAATCCAAAAATCTACCCCTCCAGAAAAGCAAAGGGAAAACTGACAAACTATTAAAATCAAAATGTGGGGAATTCTGGAGACTGATTAAAGACTTTTGGCAACCTGAGGAGGGCTTTTTCATGAAAGTAGCCTGAATGTTATTAAGAACACTATTATTGTGTGTGTTTTAACTTACCCTCTTCTCATCCTCTGCTCCCAGATCAGTGGTATCCTTGAGGTAAGTGTGAGGAAAACATACATTCCCAGTACTATAGAGAGCAAAACCAGGCGGAAGCACTTGCAAACCCTCCTTCCCAAATAACAACCATTACTTAACGTCTCTCAGGTAGAAAAATCTAAGTTAGAAGAATTTTGAAAGAAGCCATTTTGTCCAACTCAGAACTCCCACCTAGTGCTAAAGCCACACCTAGGGGGAAAGGGGCAGTTGTCAAAAATTTTATAGGTAAATGTTCAGTTTCTTCTGGCTGAAAGACCATGACCATGATCAGGAAAAACCATGCCCAAGACAGGCTTATCTCAGCAATGCACGATATATTTAACATTTGAAAATTAATCACTATAATTCATCAACAGACTAAGATTGAAAATCATACCATCATTTCTATAGATGCAGGGAGTGTTTGATATATAACATCAATTTTTGATATAAAAAAGCAAACAAAAAACTATCAGCTATTAATGAAATGCCTGATACTAGGGCTGGGGCAGGGAAAATACAAAATGAGACTAGTATGTCTGGATTTTTGCTGCTATAATACAATCCGTACCCATTCTACTTCCTTCTTTCGAAAACACAATCTGTTAGTCTCTTATGGCATTCATAAAGCTTAAGTGGCTGCTCATTGTCTACAATATAAAGTCTAACTTCTACTCATAGCCTATAAGGTACTTCATTTCATCTGGATCTCTCTATTCAGATCCAATTTCTGCTAGTTTTTGAAATACATCCTACTCTTAGCCACCTGGGAGTAATTCAGAATTCCATATATATACCTTTTATTTTCTTTCCTGCATACCTTTGTGCAAGCTATTTCCTGGGTTTTCTCTTCTGTATTCGCTTTCTGGCAAGATCCAGCTTACCCTGATCTACTGATCCAACTTCAATCTGTTATTTACAGGCATACTGGGTGATTTTTGTTTTACATACAAATCTGATCATGGTATATACCCTGCTGAAACATTTTGTAGTATATAGAAATTTCATAGGCCATAAATTCCAATGTGCTATTTCTTGGTTTTTTTGTTTGTTTGTTTGTTTGTTTGTTTGTTTGTAATATATCTATCTAAAATACATCTTTAATATAACTTTTTTTTTTTACTTAAATATTTCCCTCAAGTCCCATTCTCATGAGAGCAGGAAACTTAAATCAGTTGTTTGCAGTTTCATTTAATTGTTTATTGTTTTCTTAGTCATTTCAAATATAAATTCTGTTATTTCTGTGTACCCCACTTCCTGTCCTTCAGCTCAGGATGATATCTAAATTGAGGAGGCTATCGGTGTCTATATCAGCAAAGACATCTGTTTGGGGATCCTTTTCTCTTCTCTGACATCCACTGCAATAGATAGGTATCTTTTCCTGTGGTTTTTATTCATAAGCATACATGAGTATCCCACTGGTACCGTGTTTCCCCGAAAATAAGACCTAACCGGAAAATAAGCCCTAGCATGATTTTTCAGGATGACATCCACTGAACATAAGCCCTAATGCATCTTTTGGAGCAAAAATTAATATAAGACCCGGTCTTATTTTTGGGGAATCACGGTATCTGCTGAAACATCCTTTGTCCATTGTCCTCCATTTGTATGATACATATTGACTGAAACACTATTTCAGGCTCTGGGTCAATTAACTGCAGCTCTATGTCAGCTACTCAGGATCACAGGGTATGACTGCTGTCCGATGCTTCTATGACCTGTAGTAGATCAGGGCTGTCATCAGGCATATTTTCCTGTCACCTACAAAGCCACCACTACTCTAGTTCTCCTATGCTACTGTAAGTCTGTCACCTTCCTTGAGTGACAGCCTGTTAAAATTTTTCTATGAAACACTTCATCCAAAACCTCTGTTCAGGGACCTGTCTATTAGTCTTGCCATTCCTTGGGGCTCTATTTGGAGAAGATGACACATGTCCTTCCTATGCTCAGGTCATCCCCAAACATAAAAGAACATCTCAATTAGAGTCTCATGACTGCGACTACTTTGCCTCATTAGGATTTATTGGGTGATGTGTGTAACCCCAGAAAATTGTTAGTTCACTAAGAGTAAAGATTGTGTTTCTGTTTTACTCATATTGGTGTCTGGTACATACGAGGGTCTCAGTAAATGTTTACTGAATGGACAAATGAATGACTCAGCTTACATGTCCCTGCCCTTCTTGAAAACAATTTTTCTGTTTAATATTCAATATTTTGCTTTTGATTGCAGTAACTACTTGCTTTAATCTTGGTACAAAGGCATGGCATATGGATTGCATGGACCAATTTAGAGAAAAGGCAGACAAGACATAATAAAGTGTAATCAAAGCATAATTAATAGTCAGTACTTACAAAGCAGAACTTACTTTGCTAGTGTCAGAAACTCATAAAGAAGTAAACCCACTGAGGAAGAATACATTTCATAAATATCGCACTATGCTCCGATAATATTCCCTACAAAGCTCCTTTTATTACTTGTAAGTCTTTTTGACCACAGTAGATGCACAATAGATTTTTGTTAGATGATACATTACAGTACTGGGAAGGTGTTAAAAACTACTTTTGTAAACTAATTCAAGGCTATAATGCTAAGAAACCTTGGCCTCTAATATCAGTTAATGAGAAACTTTGCTGTTTGAAGTCATATCATTGAGAATGGAGCATACTACTCTTGGCTAAAGAATGTAAACTTGGGGGATCATTTGACCCAGAGAAGCTGGCTGGATACGCAACCCAGGTGTAGCACTATACTCATAGATAAGGCGTTTGAGGACACTATCTTTCACATTAATCTTAACTTGGTAGTGTCCAAGGAAACAGGACCTTGAGTCTACCTGTCACTCCGTGCTAGTAACAGATTGTATGGTTCCTAACAGAACTCTAAACGTTGTTCCTAATCGGACATAGTGAGGCCACACAATCCTTCGCATGATTGCTGCTTTCACTTTCCCAAGCCTGCTTCCTTGCTTCCTTTCCCCTCCTGAACAAAGACCTGTGATTCTGTTTCTTCTACCCTTTTCCAGAATCATTTAGCACAAGGCCATATCCCGTTAAAATCTAGGTTTGCTCAAACTGAGCTGCTCCAAGTTTTCCCTTTGCCTTTCTGCACCACTTAACAAACTTAACTTTGTTTGATTAGTTTATTAATAAAAGGTGCTTAGCTGTCATTGTGCTTGCAAAGTAGACAATTCAATTGCTTGTGGTAGAGGGCAGAACTATTGCCATTATGGGGAACAACAAAAGAAGGTATGCTTATATATGAGCATTGTAGTCCTACATTTTAAATTTCATAAACCCAAAGAATCTACCTCAGTTTAACCTCTGAGAGATGAAAAAAGAGTAGCAGCAAAGCGATGGCCCAGAAACTGGAGATTCCCTTGTAGGAAAGGCATCCTGCCTCAGGGAACTCTACAGATCTCTGCAGCATCTCCAGCGAGCCAGAGGTAAGCGCATGCGCATCACCAGCAGGTCGCGCTGCCTCCCTTCTGCGCCTCGGTTTGCATCCGGGTCTTTGGGTTTAGCGCTCCACGCGCCAGCCGGGGTCGTTCCGGATTTGCTGGGCGTTGGTGGTTCGCGCTGTTGAGCTTCGGAAGAGCAGTTGGGTCAGCAGGTGAGTCTGGGGGTTTGGGCCCAGAAGGGGAGTCCGGGTGGGGGACCCGGCTGGTCTTAGTACCGAGACGGGGAAGCGGAACCCGGGGCGGATTGGGACCCTATGGGCGGGGGGCATTAAACTTGGCTGGTGATCCTCTTCGGAATTGGGCCTCCGGGAGGGGTCTTCCCTGGTCCCTCGTTATCGGCTTTCTCCTGACACTTGTTAAAAAATTCGTGTCATCCTCACTTGTTTTCGTTGTAGTTTGTGGAGGGGCTGGGCCATGCAGGCTCTCCGTGGAGGGGGGTTGCAGCCTGGCCTTCTCTGCTGCTTCTCTCCCCTCGTCGGGATCCAGTGCCCCTGCCCCCCACGCCCCCTTCCTGGTCGGGGCTTCAGAGGCCACGTGCAGTGTGGTGTAGGGAAGAAGCCCAGAGCAGGGATTCTGGGAGGCTAGATTCTAGTGTGCATTCTGGACTCAGCTGTGTAACCTAAGTTATGCATAAGTTCCCATCCGCTCCAAAGTTCTGAGATTTGTGTTCCGCAGCCCTTTCTCCGAGTGATGCACATTCAAAATGAATCAGCACCTGAGGAAGATGAGGGAGGGTATGGTGCTGTGTCATTTCTTTGAGTGCTTTCTGGTTGTGCTGTGTGCCAGGACCACAGGAGTTTGGATCTCTGAGGATTGACAAAAACACATTCTTAAAATCTGAATAAATGTGTCAAAATCATTCTACCTTACTCTGGGTGAGGTGATTCATTTGGGACTTCTGGGAGTGAACTCGGAGCATTCCAAAGAGTTAAAAAAAAAAAAAAAAAAAAGGAAAAGAAAAGTTGCTGTACCTGATCTGAGAGACATACTTAAACCTCTTTCCAAGGAAGTCACCTTGTATAGTGTTCTTTTCCATGTCTAACTTCATAGTAAAAATCACCAGTGATATTTGTAAAAGTGCAGATTTCCTGGACCCCATTTCAGAAATACTGTCTAGAGAGAGGGATCTGGGAATCTGTATTTTTAACACAAAAATGCTATTTATCTCTTGTTACTATGCCAGAATTCTAGATCATGGTGATCATAATTTTTTGTTATGCCAAATTTCTTGAGATCCATTTAGATTCCATATATTCATTGTAATAAGGCCTACTCCTGTTAATTTAAAGAGTTTGACACATTACTGTATGTAAAGTGTGGGTACGGACTATATATACAGTAATAAGTGAAGCCAGTTGTGAAAGAATTGGTTTGGGTGACAGAGCTATTTAAATATTAAACTAAATTAAAATCTAGGAATTGTGGAAATATAAAACTAAGAACTAAAGTCTACTGTTTATGGTTATAGTGTAAATGTTATGAATCTTGACAATATAAAAATAATACACCTTACAGAAATCAGGGGATGTCAGCAAGTGTAAGCATGCAATTTTCTCCTTTCATGATAGGTCAATCCACATTGTCTAAAATGGAGTCATAGTTTTTAAATGACTCTGATCTCTTAATATTTGTATAATATTTTTCCTTAACCGTAGAGTACTCTTTTAGGAACTAAAATCCCTTTTTGTGAAGTAATTTTCTTCCCCAAAGATCAGCTGTTTCTTTAGTTCACTATTTTCTTTTTCTTTGTTGAATTCAGGAATAATTAAATGTTATACTTTTTATTTAAAAAATATTTCTATACAGTTCATTAGATATATGGAATGACGTATGCCTAATAATGGGAATTATTTATGAGTAGTAGAATTTGGGCCTTTTTAAAATTTTTTTTTTCCTCCATAATTATTATCTTTATTCTTAAATTAAGGGACTGGTCTTCAAGATGAACAAATCTTATAATTCAAAAGACAGATAAAACAAAGCAGCAGTCTAAGAATACATTTTGCTTCTTTAAGAAAGAATTCGTTTTTAAACTTAATCTATGGACCATGAAAAACTGGGTGGCCAAAAGAAGTAGGCAAAATCCAAAACATTTACCATTAAAAACTCATCCCAAATTGGCAGACTGACGCTGCTGTCTTGCTTGCCATTTTTACAAACCCACTAATCTGATCAAGAGCTCTAATATTAAGAATAAAACCAAGTATTTTTAAAGATAACACGACAATATACCGTAGCTCAACAGCTGATACTACAGATCAGTAATCCAGAAGATAAACTTTGCATCTATCAGCAAATTAGCAACCACGTACCTCTTAAAAAGAGAACTCAGGCTATTCTCCATTAACTTCCATAAAGGGTGGCTTTCGTTTAAAATTCATTACTTCATTGCCTGGACTGACTGTGTTCGTTTTGGTATTATACTAGTGTTTTATAAACATTGTCTCAGAGTAAAGCTAATAACTTTACCTACTCCTGGAACAATCAGTTTGGAAGAAGGCACCATATACTGTGATGAAGGAGGATCTCAGTTACCTAACAATTCATTATAAGGGCATTATAATTAATCACAATTGTATTCTGTGCATCGCAGGAACTAAAACTTAAGTTTAAAAACTCAACCAAAGCCCAATGATAATATATTACTTAACAATTTTCCCTTTGGGTTTTAAGAAAGATGACATTACTATTAAAATACAGTTTGACCGTTAAGCCTCTGGGTTTCTCCCATCATTGAATTTTGTTAAAACCTAGAAAGGGCCTGTTTGCTGGCACTTGTGAAAACCTGCAGAAAGAGAAGTTTGGGAGGGAAACGGCCAAATTAAAATAACCGTGGAGAGCAAAGAGAACTCGAGTTGTTTGACTCCCTCAGGTGAGGAGAGGTCACCTTACCTGCCAGCGGCTCTAGGTGAGGAGGACCACGGAAATGGGGATGGCGATGCGGGACATGGCATGGGTAGGGGCGTGCTCTACACGGAGTTGTGGAAGATCTTCAATTTGACCACGGTTGGCGAGGTGGGCGGCGGCCAGCGGATGATGTCCTTGGTGCGCTGGCCCAGGTACAGGACCACTACCCAGATGACCACGAGCCTGCGACCCACCGGGGCATCCAGATATGAAACCCAGAAGGGGAAGAACAGGATGTAAAAAAGTTCATTGCCCAGCTCCGTGCCGAAGCAGAACAGGTAGTAGAGCGGCCAGTTGCTCACGTGGTCAGCTCGCCCTCCTGGTCCGTCAGAGTCAGCGAGTTGTGGCGCCGGGCGCCTGTCGCGGCGAAGCGCAGCCCAGCGCAGTCAGCGGGTTCCGCACGCCGCTGGGGGCACCACCGCCCAGCTTGGCGGGACACATTACGGTAGCTCCCGGGAGTCCGGGGGCCTCCACACGCCTCTGGTTGCCACTCTCCACGCTGACAGTCTCTGGAAAGGGGTGCCACCTCCTCATCCTCCCTCAGGTCGGCGGCGGCCACGGAGAAGCAGCTCAGCTGGGCTTCCACGCTGCCCATCCGCTGGCAGCAGGCCACTTCCTGCGGCTTCTGCAGAGGCCAGCCAGCTGGGGCAGGTGCTGCCTCAACGGCATGGTAATGGTACCCACGCGCCCTGCGGACCCGAGGATGGCAGCAGGAGTGCGGGCCTGTCCTGGGCGCGGCCCCCAACCGGTCCTTTGCCCCTGTGCACCTGTACGGTGGCAGCCGCAGCAGCGCCACGGGCAGCAGCAGCCGCCTGTTTTTGTTTTTTTGTTTTTTTACTTCTATGTACCTTTCTATATTGATTGGAATTTTTTAAAACTTCAGGTATCATTTTTATAAAAACGTATTTAATAAAAACAGATTTGGTTATTACATTATAGGGAGAATTCTGGATTTTAGTAAGAAACCCAAAAGTTGGTGAGTAATCATTACTATCATTAACTTGCAATGAAGAAATGAGTACTGCTCTGTTTGCTGTTAGGTTTGTTTTTTGTTTTATAGAACAACATCCTTGTAGAAACAGTGCAGTGTGGTGTCTCTATATTAAATTTGCCTTGATATGAATTCTGGCTTTGTCACTTAGTTACTGTGTGATCTCAAATTGTGTGAGTCCCTGTCCTCATCTTAAACCGGGCATTGTATTTACTTCTGAAGATTGTTGTAATGATTACTGTATGTACTTAAATGACCTAGCCCACTACCTGGAACCCAAGTTCTGTTCAAAAGAGAACAGCTATTACTACTATTTTAAAAGTGCAGATTGTATTTGTATACATGCATGTCTTTCTTAAGTAATGTCCTTTTTCAAGTCCTCAGTGTATTACACTTCTACTTAAGCGTCTATAGATTACTTAAAGTGTTCTACAATGGAATTTTCCCAGGTCTGAACTTCTTGCCCTGGAAGCTGTGCATCACCATAATGAGGCTTGTAATTCTTGATAACTATGACTTGGCTAGTGAATGGGCAGCCAAATACATCTGTAATCGCATCATTCAGTTCAAACCTGGACAGGACAGATATTTTACACTGGGTTTACCAACAGGTAATAATATACCATTTTTTTCCCCCATTTTAGTTACTGAAGGTTGTGGGGTTGAAGAGTTTCCTTTAGTAAAATGTTTTCCATGTATTTCTTGCCATATTACTGAACATATTAGCATATAAAGCCAGAAATAAATAATATACATATATGTGTGTGTATACTTAAACATATGTATAGTATCCACAGTTTGTTACTATTTTCTTTGTTTAAATTCTAGCTCACCTATCACTCCAAAATACAAAAGGAAATACCCTAACTTAAGTGATGGTCATAGCATTTTTTTGTACCTGTGTACTGGTTTGCTTGTTTTTTGGCAGGGATGTCACTTTATTTATATAATTTCTTAGTAGTAGATTCACCTTACAATCATTAAGAGATATCTAGAGTATGTGCTGTTGCCTCTTGATTTCACCTTAATGGACTCATATTCCCATATTAACCCTTTGCTATTTCTGTGTTTCTTTCCATTATTAGAAGTATTATAAGTGAAAAATTTCGGAGGTGTCTCTTCATGGCAGAATAAACATGAGCATTAATTACATATTTTATTGGATTAGTTCTCTGTTAAGGTTTTTCTTAAAAAAACAACCAAGTGGTGTCATTGATCTTATGGCATTTTATTTGATATCATGGACTTCCACAGAAAAGTATTGAACCTGGAATTAGAGCGGCTACTTTCTTGGTTACTGTAAGACATTTGTTCTACATCCCTAAGCCTTGGTTTCCTTACGTAAGCTATAAAGATAGTAATAGCTTACACTCTGTTTTGAGGCTCAAGTATGAGTGTCTGTGCAAGTCTTGTGTATACTGTAAATAAAGTTCCTGCAAGTGTGTTTTTATTTAAACAGCATTTTCTCCTGCTCCTCCACCCATGCATGCCAACTACATAAAAGGTAACAATCATAATGTTTTTTCCACTTGCAGAATGTCCACTCTTTAGCTCACCAAATTGATGTTTTTGTTTGTTGTTTTGCTTTTTATTTTTTTGGTCCAGTGTAGTAGATCTTGATGATAATGGAAAAGAGGGATTTTTACAAATTGTGCACACTAGTACTGGGCTTCCTCAGCAACCACAGTTCTGATATGGGAGCCTCAGTGGCCTCTGCATTAGGTTGCATACTGATAACCTGGGCTACGTTCAGGCTAGCTGACTTAATCACTCTGTCTTGATTATGATGTAGAAATAGTAATTTGAGTGTGGGGTGAAAGGCCTTCAGAGTCATGAATGCCAGCGGTGCTAAACATGTTTTTGTGTATTTAAATTTATAACTTTCTTGGCTCTGGATTGTATAACTGCCTACTAATATACTTGCCAAGGGTCTATCTCTGGAAAACCTTTGTTGATGTTTTCTACTTTCCTCCTTCATTGACCATTAACAGTGTTAATCATTCCCCACCCATCCATGCTTTTGAAATTTGAGCATACATTTCTGTAACTGCAAGTAATATGCTTTATTGTAGTTATCCCCCCGCCACACACAATTTCTGAGGAATATCTGTTCGGTAAATATTGAAGTGATCTGAACCAGCTTGACATTTAAGGGCCTGCATGCTGTGGGCCTGACCTACCTCCCTGACTCATTCCCACCATTCCCTTACACTGAATCATGATAAACAAATTAGTCTGCTTTTAGTTCAAAGAATAGGCCTGAACTTGCTGGCTTTCCTTTCAGTCATGTTGCTAACGTGTTACATAATGAAAACTATGAGCTCTGGAACCAGACAGAATCTCTTGCATCCCTGGCTTCACTGCCATGTGGTATTTGGCAACTTTTTAAATCTTTTTGACCCAATTCTTCCATCTTCAAAATGGAAAAGATAATGCCAACTTCCCAAGGTTGTGAGATTTACATGAGCTAATGTATGAAAACACTAGCGTAGCATCTAGCACATGGTAGGCATACAAATGTCATCTCTGAACCTCCCCCATCTTTTTTCTATTCTCAACTATTCTTAACCCATCTTGACTGCAGGAATTCTACTCCTTCTTCAAGACTCAGTTGAAATGCCATCTTCTTTGATCCTTCCAACAAGCTAGACTATTATCTTTGATTCATTATAGTTCTCCAGACTTCTAATAGGTTATTTATAACAGTTTTCCTTATGTTACGGTTATTTTGTACTTGCCTATCCCCATCTTGTGAGTTCTTCTAGGATAGAAAGGCTTAACCTTTGTTTTATCTGAATCACAGTAAGCACTTGCTAAATGTTATGTTAATAAAAGAGTATTGCAAAGCAAATATTAAAATGAAAAGTTTTTTAAATCAGTACACCCTATACAATATCTTTCATTTTTTTCTTCAGCCACTTTGATTAAAAAGTAGAAAATAATAAAAGTATTTTTTGTCATCACCATTGTAACAACTTCTCACTTTTTTATTTATATATCTTTAAGGAAGGAATCCCGTAACTATACGCTGGACACTAAAAGAATGTTTATGCTTCTAGAAGGAAGAAGGAAAAGCATTTTTGTCCATCTTTTAGCCAGGTTTCATGTTAGTGGGCTATAGTTCTTTGAGAAGGAATTCTAAAATTTGACCACATAAATTTTAAATTATTAATTGCATTTTAAAACAATACATATGCTTAACTTTAAGAAAATCTATTAGTCTTCTGTTCTCTGAATTTGTCTATATTTATTATTTATAGCCACTTCTGTTTTCCTATCATCTCAAACGATAGTTTTTTTACTACTCTGGAATTTCGTGTGTGTGTGTGTGTGTGTGTGTGTGTTTATTTTGCCAGAGACTGTTTAGTTCTGTCATACTTCTGCCTGCCACTTGAGTAGAAATTTGTCTGCAGGTGTCTTGTTTGTGATGGTGCGTGGATTCAGAATCAACACGCCAACCAGGATTGGAAGGACCAGGTTGTCTGCTGATAGAATGCTAGCAGTCTAGCCTTCAGTTAAAATGAAAAAAGATAGCAAATTCAGAAAACAAAGGGAGGCCATCCTCAAGTGGCTAAATTCATTTATCTCTGTTGTGCCATATCATGAGGCAGTATCAGACATCTTTAAATTTTATAAAACATGTAAAAGAATTACACTTATAAAACAAGTAAATCAGTAACTCAGGTGAAGTATCCAAAGCCAAGGTCCCTTTCCTAGACGTCATTTTACATTTTACTTTTTAACTGATACATGCTGAAGATAACAGAAAACGAGAAATAGGAGCTCCAGTTAAAATCTTAAGGCTAAGGTTCCTTACTTAATCCTTGCCAGTTTCAGAGTCTGTTTTGAAAGCAGGGACTATTAAAATTTAGCTTTGTTTTCCCTTTTGATATTAATACATGGTAACCACTTGAACCATTTATGTATCATTTGTGCTACAAATCCTCTAAGTTTTTTCCTCAGAAGGTGGATGTTTTTTAATTCAAATCTGTTCTCTCAAAGTTTCTAATCTTGGAATATACAACATCAATTCCAAATAACTGACAACTTACGAAAAATTTTCTGAACTAAAATGTCTAGTGACAGGTTTCCAGCTTTATCAGCAAATTCTAGTTTACTAAAATTGCAAAGTAGCTTGAAAAGAGACTAATTCAACATATTTGTTAATTGAATACATATTTAAATTAATAATTGCCTAATAAATTAGAAATATAGAATATCATTAAGAACGGAATAAAGTTAACATAAACCTTTTTAAAATTAGATTTTTAAGTTATGTTAGAAAATGTAATTTTTATCTATTTTAGGCAGTACACCTTTAGGATGTTATAAAAAACTAATAGAATATCACAAGAATGGAGACATTTCCTTTAAATATGTGAAGACGTTTAACATGGATGAATATGTAGGTAAGCTGTATTATTTGAATATATTACTTGGATCTATTATATATTTTAAATAAAATGAATATATTTTGAGAATATTTAAGATTTTAAATTATATTTTGAATATAATATGACTATATTTTCTAGAGTATAATGTACAGCCTTGTAACGAGGTTGGGAGTTTATATTTTTTTAAAATGACATTTTTGTGATGACAGGACAATATAATAAAAGGAATATGGGACTAGAAATCTACTTCATCTTGGGCTCTGCAACTTACCAGTCTTGTAACTTTGATCTTATCTCTTCACGTTTCTCATTCTCTTTTTTTCATTTTTCCTTAAGGCATAGTTAAAACCAGTCTTGTGGAACAATAAATAAAGTACATATGTGTAAAAGTGTTAGTAAAATAAAGATTTGTCAAGTATTAGGCTATATTTCTAGATGGAAAGGTTTTATAATTGATTAATATTCAACTTGCTTATCTAGAAAGATCTTTGAGGCATATAAGCTATGTTCAAATTTAAATATAATAATACATTTTTAATGGTAGCCTAAGTGTTAGCAAAAGAACTGTTGCGATTCAAAATACTTTCCAGCATATATGAAGAATACAGGAGGAACATGGCCCAACATTTCATTTATATGGTTTATTAATTTATATTGAGCTTAACACATAAATCAGTTCCATTGATTACAATTCTGTGTGTTTGAGAAGTGGAGTAGAGAGACTAAATGCACATGAACTAGACTTCTCTGTTTGAATTCCAGCCCCTCTGTGAGCTGTGTGACTTTAGGAAAATATTTAATTTTTCCATGCTTCTGTTGTTCATCTATAAAATGGGAATGATAATAGTATTTCCGTAGATGTTGTACAAATTAATTGAGTTAATATATACATATACAGTGGTTAAAATAATCTGTGGCATGTAATAAGCATATATCCCACATAAAATTGCATTTAAATTGAATATGATATAGAAAGGTTTTATATTTTAACTAGCATTTATGGCTTAATCAAAAAAGTAAATTTTAATTTCTGGAAATCATTACTTTTTTATTTATTAACTTTAGGACTTCCCAGAAATCATCCTGAAAGTTACCATTCTTATATGTGGAATAACTTTTTTAAGCATATTGATATAGATCCTAATAATGCTCATATCCTTGATGGGAATGCTGCAGATTTACAGGCAGAATGTGATGCATTTGAAAAGAAAATAAAAGAAGCTGGAGGAATTGATCTTTTTGTTGGAGGTATGTAAAACATTTGTCATTAATCATTTGTTAATATTTAGATCAGGTGCTTTGAATTAAAAAAAAAAACCTTACGATTGTGTAATGTAAAGAACACCTATGACTATCTGTAATACCCATTTATTTAGCTACTGATCTTTTCCTTTATTTTCATCAAAAAATAATTGAAGTTTGCAAGTTGGAATTGTTTAAATTATATCTTGAGAAATAGGTCCCAATCCCTGCCAGAGTCTTCTAATTATCTTTTTAGAATTGACAGTTTACTACATCTTACAAGTGATGTGCTTCTTTTCCTAAATGATATTCTTATCCTTGTACTATTTCTTTAAAACTCCAACCCAGCTTTCTTATCAAATTACAGAGTCAAATCTCTAAAAGTTCACGTGTGGAACAAGTGGGTTTTAGTATTTCTCTTTGGTCACTTAAATGGCTTAATCTCATTAAGAAATCAGTTAAGAATAATGTAAGGTTTTATTTATCAACAGCCTTTAACTAATAAGAATTAAACTGTATAATTATGTTAATAAACTCCAAAGTGATTAAATGTTGAGTTGACTAAATTCCACTTGCAATTTATGTATATTTGTGTGTGTGTGTATGTGTGTGTGTGTAATTGCTGAAAATAGATAGAAGAGTTCCTTCCTTTCTAATGACAACATAGTTTTCTGTCATCAGTATGAAGCATATGAGACAGCTAATTCATCACTATCAGAATAGTATGGTAACATCAGAATAACATCAATTAAACTGAAATCAAAATTGTTTTTGGCTAATTCTTTCGTATTCAATTAAAAATACTAAAGCTCTAAATTAACATTAAGTTCTCTGGATATATCTTATAATTAATTAATTTGAAGTCTGCTGAAAATTACATGAATTAGATCTTCAATAGAGCTGTGTGAAGTTAATTTATGGTTGAGGTGGCCAAGTATGCTTGAGTTGGTTGCCCTTGGGAAAAATTAGATTTTAGAATCAGACATAAACTTGCATCCTGTTTTGCTCACTTATTATCTGTTTGACCTTAGAAAGTTTATTGAGGCTCAGCATAACTAAGTCATTTGTAAAACAGGATTAATGTTAACCATTCCAAAATGTGTATACATTAACCATGGTAAAACGTGTGTTTTGCACAGTAGTTGGTATGTAGTTGGTACTCCATGAAGTGTTATTTCAGTCTTATCTTTCTCTCTGAACTACAGATGCTGAAATAATCGTTCCTTAATTTATTGAATATCCTGCTTTTTTACTGAATTACCTCTAAAGGTATCCAGAAAGACTGAAATTTTTTTCCTAATGAAATATTTATCTCTGACTAGCAGAACCAGCATCAGTTAGTTTCTTGTGTAGACGGAATGGTTTTTCTCTGAGCAAGAATCCAAGTTAGGACTATTTTGCTTTTCAAAATAGAAGGTTATTTACATTTTAAATAAAATTTGTTGATATTGCCTCAGTATTCTTGGAAAACATTTGTATTCTACTTTTGTCCATTCTGAGATAATTTCCACTTGCACCTGCCAGTATCAGGGCTAAGGTGATAGGTATTTGAGAATGCTTAAGTATTGCTCTACCCATGCAGTCTTTAGATTTTCTAAATTCCATACGACAATCAAGTAGAATTTCTGTAATATAATATACCTAAATTGTTTATCATAGTTATATCAAGAAACATTGTCACTCATTTGCTGTTATACAAAAAGGCATGAGGTTATTAGATTCATTATTAAAAATGGCTGCATGAAAAGTGTCTTTTTTACTTTTTTATTTGAGGACTTTTTTTGCTATTAATTTATTGAGCTTACAGAGGATCAATGTGAAAATTCCCTTGGGGACTCAATGCAGGCAATAGAATTTACTGGGGGGGAAAAACTGCTAAGAACTCTTTAACTCCTGTCTGTCCTTTTGCCTGCTTTCCAGAAAGTATCTATAGCTTAACATAATACTTAAGGCTGAATTTCCCTCAAAGATTTCTAGTAGAACTTACTTCTTTCTTCATAGCTTTAAGTCACTTCTCATCTTCTTTATAGGTTTTTGTGCATTCCTCACTATAAGCCACCTTACTTACCCTTTGAAACAGATGGAACATAAATTATAATTATTTATCACTGACTCTTACTAATGAACTGTACTTTGTTTTTTAACCAATTTTTGTCTTAAGTTTCCTATAGTAGTTCTCTTGTAAAAAAAAATAAAAATTAAGAGGATTTCCTTGTCTCTTCTATTAACATCTTCACTGTAGTCATGTGATGATTCAGGGTCTGACATTTTTATATTTAACATCCAAAAGACATAATTACTCTGCATATAGGGACTGAACGGTTATTTCTTTGCATTTTCTTTGAACTCTTTCCTGTTTGGGATATCCTATTATTGGATGCGTACTCATGAAAGAATCATTTGATTCTATGCCTGCCTTTGTTGATTTCAGTTTGTTATCATTGGATTTTCAAGATGAGGCTTGGTATCTGGGTCTTACCACTTACCCTTCTTTTGTTCCAGGGTTTTGGTTAATAAAAACACTAAGAACTGAGCCAAATGGGATCAAAATATCAGCTTTATTAAAGGTAAAGTTGTATTAGAGATTGCAGATTGGGCTTGAGGCCAAAATGGGGTTTCCTTACTCTTCCCCTCTGAATTGGAAATAGTTGAATAAGAGAAGTCTAAGAATATTAATCCACAAATGCTCACTCCTGGGTACTGTAGCAGGAGTTTCCTTCCCTCAGTAGAAAAGAGAAAGGAGGAAATATACTCTGCAAAATTCTCATTCTTCCTCTGAGGACAAAAGTGTTAAGAAAAAGAGTGAGATATATCATGCAATCCCTGACTACTCCAGCAATAAAGTACACAAACATGAAATTTATAAATAAACTCTAAAGGTATTATTAACCTTAAAATTATCTTAAGTTGTTTTGCAAAAAAGAAAAAACAGTGGGGAAACTTTAACCCTCTTCTTTGGTTATGTGATTAGATGATTTGGTTTACAAGTAACAATAATCTAATGGTATCAAAAGTGAATTGGAATGATTCTGGAGTAACTCACAGGATAGAACAGTTGAAAAAAACTGTCTTTGGCAAGTACCATATGATCTCACTTATGTGTGGAATCTAAAGAATAGAATAAATGAACAAACTAATCAGAAACAGTCTCAGAGATATAGAGAAAAACTGAGGGTTACTAGATGGGAGGGGGGTGGGGATGAGGGAGAAGGTGAGGGGACTAGAAAGCACAATCGGTAACCACAAGATTGCCACGGGGATACGAAAGACAGTTTGGGGAATATAAGCAATAATGTTGTAAAGATATTATACGTTATCCTATGGACACTTGTCTTATTAGGGAGACCACTTCAGGGACAGTGTAGATGCCTGACCACGGCAGTGTACACCTGGAGCTGAATAATAATCAATGTCAACTATACTTTTATATTATATATGTACATATATATATATATATATATATATATATATATATATATATATGTACATATATAATATGTGTGTGTGTGTGTGTGTGTGTGTGTGTGTGTGTGTGTGTATGGTTACAGGATGTGGAGTACAGCATAGAGAATAGAGTCAATGGAATTGTAACAGCTATATACGATGTCAGAGGGATAATAAATTGGGGGAGGAGGTTATCACTGTGTGAAGGGTGTAAATCTCTAACTATTACATTGTTTTGTACACCTGAAACAAACAAACAAACAAACAAAAAAAAGTCTTTCGAAAAACAACTGGGGGGGAGGAGCCTCATGTCTCTGAGGCAGGAACTCATTGACTTTCCCTATAGTGCTGTCATCTAATGCCTCAGCTCTAGATGCCTTTTTGCTTTCTATATCCCTGGTCAAGTTTCAAATTTCAGAATTTCCAGAGAGAAATTCTAATTATTTCAGCTTGGGACAAGTACTTATTGCTAGACCACATCATCCTGCCTAAAAAAGAGGGCAGGGTATTACGATTGTTGTAGCCCCTGGTGTGAGGGGAGCAGAGTCGGGTAGAAGAAGCAGGGAGGAACTATGAGTGTATAGACTAGCTCCCATCCTTTCATTCATGCAGCCATTATTTAGTGAGGGCCTCCTATGTGTCTGGTGTTTTTCTAAATGGTGAGGGTACAGTGATGAGGAAGATTAAGTTCATACTCTAATGCAGTTTACATTCTACCCCACAGAACTATAGGAACACAAGAAAGACATAATTTAGACTGAGGTTTCACAGACGTTTCATAAAAGTACTGATATCTTCGTTTCAACTTAAAGACTGACTAAGAATTACCCATGGTTTTTAGGTTTCATTATTCTTTTTCAGAAAGTTTTATAAAGTTTTGTAAAACATTCTGAACATTTTAAAAATACAATTTTATATCAGGAAGCTCATATCGTGAGTTACTCATGGTCAGCAAAATAATTTATTGACCCTTCGCCCTCATGAACCATTGCTGATAATTTGTTTTGTTGTACCATTTTGTATGACCCAAATCACCAATGAGACCATTAGTGTTGATCCTGAAGCACTTCCTAATTTTTCCAGAACTTTTATTTTCCTGGTTCCATCCTTTCCTCTTTATACACACAGAGACATAAATATTTGGGCAGATGTATTCTTAAGAGGGGAAACCACAGTTTTACAAATCTAAAGAGAAATGCCTTCTATAATTCAAATCTTATGAGCAGATACAAACTTAATTGTGGAAACAACCCGTACATGTAAACAACACGCAGTCTGGCTTTGTATGTCCCCACATTAAAAATTCCTAGATTGTTGTGCTTTGGTAGTTGTATATCTGCTTCCTAAGGTTTTCATTTCTTCTTTCTTCCTTCAAAATCAGGTTACTCTTTGTCATACTTTACCTTGTAACCTGGGAAAATTTTGTTAGAATTGTATGTTAAGTGTCAGTAAAATACACATAGCTATCATTAAAGTAATTATACAGATTATAAATGTAACATATTTTGACTCAGAAAATTTGTAAGTTTATTTTTTGATTGAGGTTGCCAGAAATCTAGCTAGTAGCATACATACAAGGCCTGACAATTAAGTTCACAAACTTGTTGCAACAATGCTGCTAACCTTTTTTGATATCAGAGGGATTATTCATTATTAATTTGTACCGACTGGACAAACAGTTAACCAAGTTTACTATTTGGAAGTGCTGAAAAGGCTTCATGAAAAAGTTAGACGACCTGAACTTTTCTCCAACAATTCGTGGCTCTTGCATCACAACAGTGCACCAGCTCACATGGCACTGTCTGTGAGAGAGTTTTTGGCCAGTAAATAAATCACTATATTGGAACACCCTCCCTACTCACCTGATCTGGCCCCCAATGACTTCTTTCTTACCTGAAGATAAGGAAATATTGAAAGGAAGACATTTTGATGACATTCAGGACATCAAGGGTAACACGATGACAGCTATGATGGCCATTCCAGAAAGAGTTCCAGAATTGCTTTGAAGGGTGGACTAGGCACTGGCATCAGTGCATAGCTTCCCAAGGGGAGTATTTCGAAGGTGACTATAGTGATATTCAGCAATGAGGTATGTAGCACTTTTTCTAGAATGAGTTTGCGAACTTAATTGTCCGACCTCGTATATATGAAACTTGATTTATTTGTGCCATAGAATGATTCTTGATTTTATGAAAAGATTTAGCTCCAATTTAATTCAAATAAGAATTTTTATCTAAATTTTAGAGACAGTTCTAGAATATTAGAGCTGGCAGTAGATCTCCTTAAAGTACTCTTTTCAAATTGTGGTTGTCATTATTAGGCCATGAAATCAATACAGTTAGTCACATTTACTATTTCCCTTTTGTATGTTTTGTTAATGAAATGGAATGTAATCCAATGTGATTGTATGGCTCCTAGTAGAGGTAAGTATTTTTTCATGGAATTCTTGTTTTAATTATGTGTATGTATGGGTGTGTATATGTACTAGATTGCAGTGTCACATATATTTCTTACAAGAGGTTACAGTAAAACAAATTTGAAGAAAACTGCCCTAGATAATATCTCGTCCAGTCTAGACATTTTTGTAAGTGAGGAAACTGTACTACAGTGAGGTGCGGTAGTTAGTTGCCCCATGTAGATTAGAACCAAGCAAGTTAGAGTACAGAGACCACTGGGTAGGAATCAGAAAACTTAAATTTCAGTGGTCTTGGTATTTACTAAATTGTTACCGTGAACAAGTCACATATTATTCTTGAACGTCAGTTTCCTTTTGAACTTAAGAGGAGGTGGGAGAGATGAGGGAAACACGTATGCCTAATCTGTCTCACTAGATTGTTAAAATATATCTGTTGCTGAGATAATGCATGTGAAAATGCTTTATAAACTATGAAGTATTATTCTAATATAAGGAGATACTTATTATTGCTAATTCATTGCCAAGCATGTGAAAACCACTGAAATGTTAAATCAAGTACAGGAACAAATGTTTTAATATGTTAGAAATTCAGCTATCAAATAAAACAAGATAAGTGTGATTATGACTATTGTTTTGCTCTTAAAACTTTGAGAAACCTCATTGACTTTATGTATATTTGTGTGTGTGTGTATTTCTTTTGAAAGGAATTGGTCCGGATGGTCATATCGCTTTCAATGAGCCAGGATCCAGTTTAGTATCAAGGACAAGATTAAAGACTCTAGCAATGGACACCATTTTGGCAAATGCTAAATATTTTGATGGAGATTTATCGAAGGTGCCAACTATGGCTCTAACAGTTGGTGTGGGGACAGTGATGGATGCTAGAGAAGTAAGAATTAAATGTTGTTTGATGTTTTTCCTTTGATATCTAGATTTTGGAGGAATTAATGGTACCAAATAAGTGATATTTTGGTTGCATCCTGATCACATTTTAAAATGTCTAGCTTTCAGTTACTTTTGTCAGTCTCTTTGCCATATTTCGAATTTAAGTGAATTAAGTCTTTTGATGCTGTAAACTAAGCATCAGGCACCACCTCTTTCAGGATACTGCTTCATTTGCCTATTCCTGCTTTACAGTTTGAGGTCCTAAAATCACCCTGATCATATATGGTCTGTTTTTAAGTGAAACAGTCTTATGAAAAACTATTGGGACAAAGATGCAATACTAGTTAACACTAAACTACTTTTGGAGGCTCGGGATAATTTAGTGCAGTGTGCTTCTTGACTGTAGGAGGATGGCCCAGTTGGTTTCCAGCAGAAAAATTACTCATCTAGGACTAAATTTGGTATATTTTAAAAGGTTCTAAATTTGGTGTATTTAAAAAGGCAAGAGCTCTTAACAGTAGGCCCTAATTTTTAATTGGCTGTCATTTCCTTCCCTGAGAATAACAAAACAAACTATAGTTAGCTCATGATTTAAGTGGTTAAATTATATGGAAACCCTAAACTCTATTCGTTTCTGGCAGCTGGATGGGACAGTTGCAGAGGAAAGAGTACAGGCAAGGGAATGATAAGTAACTAACCTTGACGTAAATATATCTGGACTTGAACTTACAAATAGAACTGACATTCAAAATGTAGGACTATTTCATCTGAAAGTCATCAGTATATGAAAAACCTTTCAATGACTGAAATTTTTTAGTAAGTTAAAAAGATTTCAGAGTAATTTAATTTCTACAATATGGTACTGAAAGTTATGCACATAGATTTCTTATATTTAACAAGATTTAAGTTATAATGCAACTCCTATGCTGATTCTTAGAATGAACAGAAAATTACTCAAATGCTGATTTTTCTTTTGGTCAATTTTTCCAACAAAATTGTATGACGCCATTCACCTCACAATATTCATTCCCAGCATGATTATAAAGAAAATCATTACGGTAGAAGTATTCTAGGGCTTCATCATTTTCCCAAGGGCCTTAGTGCTTTGATTTTTCATAATATTCTTTTGAAACAAGTATGTCATCATAATGATTTTCTTATCTTCAGTTGTAGGGCTTCATGTGTACAGATTTTCATTTGCCAGTAGTTTTAACTGAGCTGTTCTTCAATGTCATATTCATTAACAGCAAATGTACTTACTTAAATTTTGAATCCATGTGTGGGGCAGATGCTGCTGTTAAATGGAAAGTAGGTTTGAATGGGAAACTAAATTTTTAAGTGATCTGTAACTGTCTTCACCTTTTTAGCTACTCAGGAGAACCACCTGCAGGCATCCTGGAAGTGACACCCTGTCAGTTATTACAGGGTTCTTTAAGAATTGGGAATCGTCAGCTAGATAAGGAACCATACCGATCACTACCCTAAGTTATCACTCTTCCCTTGCCTTGAGGCCTTTGCACTGATGGTATATGTGAAATGCCCTACTTTTCCAGTCCTTCTTAGCTAAAATGGCACCAGTTTTCAACTCTCAGAGCTTCCTTTCATGATCATAATCCTCATCAAAATTTTTTTCTTTTATTCTCTCACTCTCTACCACTCTTTCTTTTCCTTTAGCACTTTTTGCGATTTCTAATTGTTTTATGTTTACTGGTTTAATATTGCTTTTTCCTAATTTATAATCTCCCTGAGTTTATAGATCATGTATATTTAGCACCTCACACTGTCTGTCACATAAGATATTCAGTAACTGTTGGGAATCATTTGAATGAGTTATAGTTCATAATTCATTTTGGACAAAAGTTGGTTCTAGCCACAACTTGGCCATCTACCTGAACCACCAGATCTGATTTTTATTGACTTGGCGGTTTGCCAAAAGCCAAATTTACCCTCAAAGGATTAAAATTTGTTTTTACTGAGATATAAAGATGCTATGTATTTTAAAGGTAATCTCAAAAGAAAAGACACATATTTTTAACTATTGCCAACTGAGATCTAGATGTTAAAGACTCCTTATACTTACACTATCCAAAATTTAAATTAATCTTTCTACCAAAATTGTCTGTCTTCTGAATATTCCCTACCTGGGTGAACAGCCATACTTTCCGTGGAAATTATCTGAGTTTGAAACATGTATCTCATTCTCAGCTTCTTCTCCACATCTAATCAGTTGCCAAATCCCAACTTTTAAGATAAGTTCCAAGATAACTTGGAAATAAATAAGGATCCAGTCAGCGTTTTTTTTCCCTGCTTAAGATTCTATTTAAAATGTGAGTGCTCATTTATTTTAAATAATTTTACTAAAACCTAAAATAATACATAAGGACTAAAATAAGTAGTCATGACTTTATAACCCATCAGTAAAAAAAAAAACACATCACTGGAGGTTAACTAAGAGCACTAAAGACACAACTTTATCTGTGCCTGCTTCTGTTTACCCACTGCCTTTGAAATTCTTTAAATACATCGTTAACAAGGAATTGATTTCAAATCACAATCTACATAGACCGATTTCTATGTAACACTATTTTTGAAAGCTAAAAAATTCCCAAATACCTGAAATTTCAGGTATCAGTTCTGCAGAAATGCCTAAGCATCCTCAGAACTCCTTTGCTCCTGATGCTTTTTAGATCACAACAAAAGTAAACAAAGGTTTGGCAAAGGTTTCCTGAAACTGGCAAAGGTTTCCTCTAGGCTCAGGTGTCACGTCCCTGGGTACTCCCAATACTTAACTTAGGCTCTATCTCATCAAGCAAGCAGGGAGCAAGTTTGTTTATTTTCTTCCCCATCCACTGACTAGATGTTTTTTAAAAAAAATATTTCCCAGTTGATGTTTAATAATGCAATGTGCCTGAAATGTAAACACTGGCCTTTCTATACAGGATTTTATGTTTTGAGAGCAGCAGGATCACTCCTGGTGTCTCTGACAATGGCTCTGCCCATCAAATAGAATTCCTTCTTAGGAACAAGATTGACAAAATGAGGAAGGCAGTTGGACATGGCATAAAAAATAGAAATGATAGCTATATCCCAGGGATCTTCTCAGTTGAAGCCAGGCACTTCGACCTTTTTGAAATAGACATGTCATGTCATCAGCTCTGGAAATACCTAGCAAGTGCAATCTCCAGCATTGCCTTTTCCTGAGCAGGGAAGTCAGACTTTGTCCAGTTCACACAGATCTAGTCAGAGAGCACTGGGTTCTTGGAGTAGACCCTGTACCAGGCACTGTGGACAGCCACATATATGGGTATCTATTGGCCAGGCTGGTCACAATGATTAGCTCCTTGTCAGCATTGCTGAGCTGGCTGGTTTCCTTGTTGAAGATGGCACTGTAATAAGCAACGAAAGCTCTGAATTCCAATGGCTGGTAAGACTACACATTAAATATAATTTGGTAAAAATCCTCTCCTCCATTTCCTCCATGAGTTCTACAATGTCAAAAGGCAAGTCCTTCTTGTAGGGAATGGGATAACCAATGATGGATTTGGACTTCTCTTCCTGCTGAATCTCATAAAGGTGTAACTTCAGGGTCACAATGGGCAACTTTTCCCAAAAAGTAATGATTGTCACAAGGCAAAGAGACAGCAGCCTCAGGATGCTGAGGTGGCAAATCATGGACACAGCAGCACGTGGTACAGAAGCCAGTAAAGTAGTTTTACTGAGACTATTCAAGTACTATTCTAAGACTTCTGCCAGATTGCATAATAATCACGTATGGGACCCTGATTCCCAGATCCTTATTTCAACAATTTTGAATAAAAAGACAGGATGGAACAAAAACCCGAATTTTTTTGTTTGTTTTTAAACTCTGTACCACATATCAGTCTTAAGGGGGATAAAATGGGTAAATAATGTCTAGCAAGGAAAACTAATTAACAAATCTATTAAGGTAGTGCTTGTCTTATATCGTAGTTAATTTTTGTTTTGAAAAACATGCTTTTAATTATGTGGTTCCACATTCTTCATTGAACCTAGATCTCTATACTTAAGAAGCATCAATGAAAACATTAGAAATTCATTCATATCTTAATGCACTCATGGGCTTTGATATTAAAACAAGGTATCACTTCAAAATGAAAAAATAATCTTGACAAAAGAAATATCAGTTTCGTTAATCTTTAATTTCCTCTGTTTTAGAAGATCTGGTTATGAAATATATGCAGAATTTTTGTTATGGATACTTTAGAATTACAACCACCTTAATATTCATTTTTAAATTAACAGTTGTAATGAGATGATGTATTCTATTACATAAACTGTTTAGGATTAACAGACTGCTAAAAATGATAAAAGATTCATTCTGACATATATACACTCACTCATTTTTGCACATTCTTTGAATTACCTCATAGGGTGTTACAGATTTGGAACCAAGAGCTTGGATTCCTGTAGTTCATAAGAATATTCAGTCATGTGTACTTACAGGGCAGTTCGGGCATTTCAGTAGATCCCACATCCTTCTTCAAATCTAGTTTTGTTCCAGGACAACTTTAGATAGCACATGTTCAATGACAGTCTTCAGGCTTCTTTCTCTAGATTACTTTACTTTTCCAAAGTAGTAATTATTGCTTATCTGGACTAGAATAATTTGTATCATTCCTAGTTATATCAATTATTTGTTGACCTGTAATTTTGCTTTTGCAAAACAGCTCTTTTGTTTTTCTTCATTCTCCAGGTCTCTGCACATTGGGATTTAATGTTAATAGTCATATGCTAGGGTATGTTCATTAATACTACATAATAGGATACTATTTGACTTTGTTAAACCAGGAGAAACACTTTTGTGCTTGCCTCTTACCTTCAAGAATAGAAATAAATACTTTGAACTGTGAAGAAATATGGAGCTGTTTATTTTTATTTTACTTTCAGAAGGATATTGATGCTAAAGTCTTTCTTAAAAAGAAACAGCTTCTCAATCATTTGGAATATGTTTTAAGAATTAACAAGCAATGTTCATGATTTTTCAGGTAATGATCCTCATAACAGGCGCACACAAGGCATTTGCTCTCTACAAAGCAATAGAAGAAGGAGTCAATCACATGTGGACTGTTTCAGCTTTCCAGCAGCATCCCCGAACTATTTTTGTATGTGATGAGGATGCTACCTTAGAATTAAGAGTTAAAACTGTGAAATACTTTAAAGGTGAGCATTGAAATTTCAAAAGCAGAATCTGAGAATATTCCGTTGTAGATGACAAATTTAATGTAATTGTGGAGTTACATGCTGCACTGTGGCCTATTGAAAACTGGCATTGTGCCTGAAACAGCAGCCAGTTCTTACAAGGAATAGAAACAATATTCAAGAATATCTCATCTCAGATTAATAGCTTTCAGAGTAGTTTCCTTTTTTTTCTTCCATGAAGAGAATCTCTTCAATCTATATTTTTAGTAAACAAGATTTTTCTTGAAATCAAAATTTAATAAAATTTTTACTTTCATATTAAATATACAAGATTAAATAATGCAAAGGGAAATGTATATGTATATATATCCTTTCTGATTTTCTTGTTTACCTGTCCTACTCCCCAAGCTATGTTTAGAATCTAATCAGATAGAATGGTTTGCCCAATATCTCATTTAATCTTCATAATTCCAAACAAATTCCCATACATTGAAATTATAATGGTTAGGTATCAAACAGTATGGCATAAACTCTGTAAGTAAGCAGGAGTTTGATTACCCAAACTTCTGCATGTGTATTTTCCTTTTGCTTTTTCTTACAGTTTAGTTCAGTAATTCTTAAACCTTATCGTACCAGGTAGTATATATATAGCCACATATGCTTAATGTAATGAGTTTCTTCAAGGAAAATTTTGACTGTACTCAGTTTAGAACATATTCCCTGCTGAAGAATCAACTCCACATACAAATACACACATAAACAAGCTGTATAAATAGGTACTCTGTATAAAGCACCTGTATTTATATAGCGAATATGAAAATGTTACGTAATAGGTCATACATATAGATGAATAACCCATAAAGTATGTAATACGTATACTACTAATACATAAATGTATAATCTTTTTCTCTAGTAACTGTTTACTTAACATGTGTTAGAAAAATTACCCTGACTCAACCAAACCTGTATTTCATGAATATCATTACTTTGACAAAGTTAAAGAAGTTAATCTATTTCATAGCCTCTGAGACACATCTTGTTTCACATTTATCTTGTCGGAAATTGGGATGTGTTTAAAATTGATGTCATAATCATAGTTTATCTGGTAGCATTTTTTCTTATTGGTACATAAAATAATGTGTCTTTCAGTCTGCAGCATTTCATTCATGAAATATAGTACGTAAACTTTAAAATTAATACATCAATTTAAAGGAAACCAGTAATTCATAGTTAAGGTAAATGTGTGAATATGGCAAATACTTTGAAGGTGATACACAAATGGAAGTTTGCAAAGTCACAATTTTTAAAAATTTTGATCATGTGTATAAAGTTCTGTATTTGCACTTGTCAGTTGTGAGCATTTTCCTTTTTTACTAAATATTCTTCAAAAGTATTTTTAATGACTATGTAATAGTTAAGCAGACATATCATAATTTACTTAAACATTTCCTTGGTGTTAAACACTTATTTCCATTTAATTTTTATCAGTTAAAGTACCAATTTTTTTACCAAGCCACAAAATAAAGTTGAAAAATTGTTAGCTTCTCAGTAATTTGACAGATAAAAGCAGAGAGTATGTGATAATTTGTGAATAAAAAAGAGAGCTCTTCAATGGACTTTTACCCACATATGTCCACATTGTCCTTTAGATTTCATCACAAATATTAGATTTCTTGAAAAAGTTAATAGAAGGAATCCTCATTATCTGCATATTTTAATGCCTATTTGAAGGAAATTCATTTAACATTGCCGTTTTTCTAGTACTAGCAATCCCCAGATAAACCCGTTTGATTTTGTCAATTTAGTTTTTATCAGAAAAATTTAAAATTTTAGAGACTATTTAGTAAGATATGGACTAGCCAATACTTATATAACCAGGTGCTATTCAAAGCACATTATACTTGATTTACTTCTCACAAGTCTATGAAGTTGGTATTCTTATGTCATTTACAGATAAGCCAACAGGCTTAATAGAGATAAGTTACTCACCCAAAGTCACACAACTCATATGTGGCGAGCTGGGTAAGTGAAACCAGGCTTAACTGGAGTCGGCGCTTTTGTTCTGTTTTAATGCCCCACTGGCTATGATATGATCTAAATTATATTTCTCTTTTTTTCATACCGTACTTACTGCTTCCAAAAAGGTCTAGACATATGTTAAAGATAATTTAAAACAGAAGGGAAGTAGATGATTACATGTATTTAGTTCTCTCAGTTCACCTATCCAGAATCGAAGCTTTACTGGAACATTTTGAAGTATACAACTATTCATGAGAGAATTGCTGCATTGCCTTTTTGAGGACACTGTATTTTCCACTTTGAAGCAATGTTATTTCTGAAGAGGTTCAGGATATCAGCTTCTTTCAGGATGCCTCTTTCAATATGAAGAATGGAACTCAGACATTGTTCTGGGTCATATATATATATATATATATATCTCATTTTACAATAAGGTATTTTGAAATAGGGTAGAATAATTATATTTATAAACTTATACCTAATATAAATGTAGTTTTATATGAGGTCTGACAATTAAGTTCGCGGACTTGTAGCAATGATGTTGCTAACCTTTTTTGAGATCAGAGGGATTATTCATTATGAATTTGTACCAACTAGACAGTTAACCAAGTGTACTATTTCAAAGTGCTGAAAAGGCTACGTGAAAAAGTTAGGTGAAAACGACCTGAACTTTTCACCAACAATTCATGGCTCTTGCATCACGACAATGCACCAGCTCACACGGCTCTGTCTATGAGGGAGTTTTTAGCCAGTGAACAAATAACTGTATTGGAACACCCTCCCTACTCACCTGATCTGGCCCCCAATGACTTCTTTCTTTACCTGAAGATAAAGGAAATATTAAAAGGAAGACATTTTGATGACATTCAGGACATCAAGGGTAATATGATGACAGCTCTGATGGCCATTTCAGAAAGAGTTCCAAAATTGCTTTGAAGGGTGGATTAGACGCCAGCGTTGGTACATAGCTTCCCAAGGGGAGTACTTTGAAGGTGACCATAGTGATATTCAGCAATGAGGTATGTAGCACTTTTTCTAGGATGAGTTTGCGAACTTAATTGTCCAACCTCGTATTTGCCATATCCTCATTGAGATACTATTAACACTTCAAGATATACTAGAGGATATTAATCCTGTAGTTATCATCTGTCATTCGTCACATTCCATTCACATCACTACCCTTTCTTCTGCCATTATTAAAATGTGCCAACACAAATCTAAAGGGTTCTGATTATTTAGCTCCTGAAGAAAATGCTGATTAACTATATCTAAAACAGTAAGAATTATCAGTAAATGGAAGTTTATTTCAATATATACCTTTTGAATGATAAAAGTAAATCACAGGAAAACAGTTTGATACGCTTTTTTTTTGCTTTTTAAAATAAAACTTATCTTTTATGTGCTTGAGATAATATACTTTTAAGACATCATCATCATAGTGAACAGGTTTTTTTGTTGTTGTTTTATCCTTTTTAGGCCCTACTGCAGTAGCTTGACAGAGGTTGACTGAGTACAGATTAAGCCAAAACCATAAAATTGACATTTAAAATGTCTGATATTTTAACTTTTCTTCTTCTGGCAACAAGTCAGGAAGTCTACATTTTATCAAAATTCAGAAGAATTTACTTGTTTATGATTTAAGTAGCAATTATTTATTTTTATCAAATTCTTGTGTAGAAAGTTGTCAGTTTTTACCTTAAGCAAATTCTTGACTTATCTAAAAAGCAAGTAATAAAATTTTCAAATTTTATAGTATGGAAGCAGCCTTATCATATGTATAAAAGTTACAGCCAATGTATACTTTAAAAAAAACTTCACAAAGGAGCTGAATTTTTAATTTTTATTCTGATGTTTTAAAGTTCTAATGTATTCTTTCCATGATCCAAGGTGTAAGAAATGATAGATGAATTGTATCAAGCAGAATGATTTAAAAGCTGATCCTCTAGAAAAACCCAACATCTTCTAAATCTTATGATTGAAATTACAACTACCTTTGTGGCCCCCTCTCTTGTTGGGTCTCTCCATTCTCCATTTTACTGCTCTTTACATGATGGTTATTGAAAATGGATTAAACTTTTCAGTTAAATCCTGTTTTAAATAAGATTGGTTCTGTTTGGAGATATCCGGTAAATCTTTTTCATTAGCAAATATTTCCTTTGCGCTATAAAGCATTACCTTTTAATATATATTTCTGGTATACGTAAATTATATTTTCAAGTTAGTGTCATCAGCCAAGAAACATGGGTTATTTTAAAGTCCCTTTGAGCACACTGTCTAACATGTTATCATAAAGTATAAGTATCCTTGCCTGAAAGTAGTTAACATTCTTCATGAAGTTGGCTCATTAAGTGATTTGAGAAAATAAAATGTAACATATTGAATTAAAATAAAACCCCCACAAAAGTAGGGACTTTATAGTTTTGTTCACTGCGTTATTTCAGCATATAGAAGTATGCCTGGTATATTGGAGGCACTTGGTAAGTTGTGGGTGGTTGGACAGGTAGATGGATGGATGAACACATGACTATGAAATAGTTATCAGTTTAAGGTACTATATTATGTCAGTCACACTATGAAGTTTATAGGATATTAAATGAGGGCGAGAGTTATAGTTAAACAGCAGTTGCAGAAAACTTTAATTGAGCTGCTCGTATTGAGCCCTGGAAGAAGGGCAGTATTTAGGTTGGAAGGAAATAGCATAAGCAGAAGCACAGATGTGAGGATGAGCTGCATAGTAGCAGGAAAAGTTCCTGTTAATAGAGAACAGTTAATGTGTTCTGATAAAATGGGGCTAGATTATACTTTAAAACAAAATGCACTGTATGGATTAAGCGCAAAAAGCAAACCGGGACTGATGTGCCAGTGGCTCTTCACCTTTATGGGGTCAATGACACTTTGACAATCTGGTGAAGACTGTCCTCAGAAAAATGCACGTATACCGCAGTGCCAAAAAAATGTATACACATGACTTGTATTCATCTTTGATTATCGGTACATATTGAGTATTACAATTTTAATAGTTTTTTCCTTTCTTAAAATGTGTATACATTTTTTGGAACCCTGTGTGTATGTGCACATGCATGCACACACGTTTGTAAATGTGGGAGGTTCAAGGACCCCTGGAACCTTCTGTAGCTCTGTATCCTAGGACTACAAGTCGATGCTATACTTGTTCTACCTGAGTCCTAGTCAGGTGGACAGCTTCTAATTATCATCAGTCTGGGAGTCAGAGATGGTTCACTATCGACTGCTCTACTTTTTCCTGTATTCTCTGTTATGTTTAAATGTGGAGTGTTTAACTGTTTTTAACAGTGATGGTACCTTAGTTGTTTTTTTTTTTTAAGCCTTGAAAATCCCAATATTAGAATGTATGCCAGAAGGGCTAGTGTAGTTTAAAACTAGCCTCTGTGAAGAACACAGAGAATGTTCACTGAAAGAATGTAGATTAATTCTGTCTGGCTGCCCTCAGAACTCTTGCATTTGAACATCCAAGAGGTAATCTCTTCCCTGTAAGGATGTAATTAACTATGGGGAGGGGGTTAATTCAGCAAAGCACAAATGCCATTAAGAGTATTTAGAATACATCATCAGGGATAGCTTTGCATAAAAGTCTATTCATTATAGTTATTGGTTTGTCCACATATTCATGGATTTTCATCACAGGCTTTTTATCTTCTAAACACAAGTATGCTGGTGGGGGGGATGGGGGTGGGGGATGTATAACTTCACAGGAACTATCACTATAGAAACATTCAAATATGAGATATTACTTAAAGTACAAATTAAACATCATTTTAAGACTTTTATGTAATATGTGGAATATGTTGCTTTGTGTGTTGAATTTTTGAGCTGAGACTGCTCCATTTTATAAATAAGGCCAGACAGCTAAATGGCTGCCATATAGCCTGAGGTAGAGGGTGAACCAATCAAGTTCCTTTATGCTTAATTTGGTACTTACACAAAAATCCTTTTATTTCCTGGGTTACTTGCTCCCAAGTTTTCAAGTTTTCAAACTTTTCCCATTCACTTTAACTTTCTGACCCTTCATTCCCTCCAGCTGCATGGAAGGTTTAACCTCTGTCTTTCCAGTCTTACTTCTAAGATTCTAAATTTCCCTAATCCTCAAGCATCCTTTCCTTTAAGGTCTGGCCACTTTGCCAATGCCTTTGATCCTTTTCTGTCCAAACTTAAGGGCCATGAACTACACAATCTTTCTGCGTGTCTCCATTCTCTCGCTTTCTACTGCCTCCTTTTTATCAATATATGTTCTAGATTGTTTTTAAATTTAAAAAAACCTACTAGATACCACCGTCTCACCGAACCTTCAGACTTTTAAAAATAAATGTTTATTGAGTTCCCACTATGTGCCATAACTTTTATAGACCCAGGACTTAGAGCACTGCATATAAAAGGTTCTGGACATTTCTAGTTGGAGACATGGTAAAAAAAAAATCACATTTTCTAAGAGTCAAACCTGCTTTAAAGAAAGTGAAGCAGTTAATTCATTTTCAGGTGACATTGGGCTGAGACCTAATGAACAAAAAGGAGTCATGCTTTGATCAGGCAGAAGAGATTCCAGGCTGAATCAAACAGCAAGTGTAAAGATCCTGCGCTGGAACCAAGCTTAGCTTTTCTGAGATAACAGCAACAAAACAGTGTTGAGTACAGCATAAAAGGGGGGAAATGAAAGGACATCGGATCAGAAGGATAAACAAAGAAAACAGAATAAAATCTAAATTATTTTCTAAGTGACCAGAGCATCTGGAGAACTTTCAGTAGGGAAATAGTATCATCAAGTTTCTGTTTTAAAAAATTAGGTTGTCTGCTGTGCGGAAATTGTATTATAGGGCAGGAAAATTAATGAAAGTAAGGAACTGGAAATAGATTAGTGATGACATTTACTTCAGCTAGGGTGGTAGCCATGGAGATGAAGAACTGGGGCTAGTTGGGGATGTATTTTGAAAGTACAGACCGTCCCTGACTTACAGAGGTTTAACTTAGGATTTTTTATTTTTTTTTAAATTTATAATGGTGCAAAAGCAACAAGCATTCAGTAGAAACCGTGCTTTGAATTTTGATCTTTTCCTGGGCTACCCATATGCAGTGCAATACTGTCTTGCAATGCTGGGCACCGGCAGGGAGCCACAGCTCCCAGGCAGCCATACCATAAGGACGGTAAACAGCCGATACTCTACAGTATAGTATAGGTGCATTTTCAACCTACAATATTTTCAACATGAGTTTACTGAAACATAACCCCATGGTAAGTCAAGGCACATCTGTAGTGCCAGCTGGTCTTGCTGCTGAATTTAAAAAGGAAAGAAAAAAATCAACTGGTTTTTAGTTCTCTGGCTTTAGCAGCACATTGAAAGGTAACACCGTATTCCAAGGTTTTTAAAGAAATGGTTTGGAAGGGAACAAATAGGTCTGGACCTTGTTAAATTTGAGGTGTTGATTACACACTTAAGTAGGCCTGCTGAGTACTTAGCGGTAGTATTCCCTCACTTTCAGATGCACTGATGAATTTTCTCTCTCTTCGCCTTTTAAGACTCTTCCGCTTCTGTTTTTTTTCTCCTATTACCTGGACACTTCAGTGATCTTTGTATGTCCCTGTCTTAGCTTATTTATCAAAAGCTGGTCTTCCTCACCGTTTAGATTTTAGAGTGCTTTTGCAGCCTTCCTCATAAGGAACATCTACTCATTAACCCTGTCTCCCCAATCCAATAACCCCATCTCCTGAGCCACATTATGTGAGTACCTTTCCCCAGCTACTATGTTCTTAACCTGGAAAATTTAACTCATTTCTTTAATTTTATGTCTAAAATATAAAATCTTTAGTTCATTAATTGGGACAATCTTTCTTCCTCCCCCCAAAGAAATATAGTACGTACGTATTAAAACATAAGTTGAAGATATTTCCCTTGAAGCTTTAATAAGTAAAATTTATAAGCATACAAGTTACAAGATGAAATTTAAATCTACTTGGAAATGATTATTCAATATAGGTTCTCTTCTGTACTGTTTTAGTAAACCTCCCTTGGTGCTGCTTGTAACCAACCCCTACTGTAAATAGCCATGTCAAAATAATGGAAAATAATTTGCCAGATGAATGGATATAGTAATATATTGGAGAACTAAAGCTGTCCTAGGGTCCGTGCACATTTGGTCCATGCCAAAAGATCCTTTGATAGTATTTTTTATGTATTAATCCTATAAACCAAAAGTATCACCGTCTGGGTTATATGAACCCAGTATGGACATTTTTGATAGGACCAAATTTCAAGGACCTTTTTGTGGACCAGATATATCCATGGATGTTTTGAATGGGACCAAATATCCCACAAGGCTATCCTAGTGTAACAACAGTTCTGAGCATGGAGTCTGCCAGAAGTTCAAACTCAACGTTTAGATGTAATTAAAATATATTAATATTAAAATTTGTTCTTTTGTCATACTGAAGCTCTGAAGACAAGAACTGCTTCTACTTCCAGTTACTCCCAAAGCACCTGTACACATTCTAGATCTACAGATTCATAAATTGTAAACTGGTATTTACTAGTTAAATTTACTAGTTAAATATCACTTTACAGTTTAAACATTCTGAAACATTGCTATTTGAATTTTTTAAATAAACTATTTTGTATCAGATGGGAACCAATATACTTACTGCATCTTATAAAATCTTTTGTTTTCTAAAGTAAATGAAATATAGTTCAAAATTTAAAATACAACTAGAACTGTGCTTTTTTTCTTTAAGGTTTAATGCATGTGCACAATAAACTTGTGGATCCACTATACAGTATGAAAGAAGGAAAATGAAGATTGGAGCAAAATTCTGCCTGAATGAACAGAACACTTTTATAAGTAGATGAATTGTCAGCTATGCAATATGATAAAACATGGGGGATTTTTGAAGATTGTCATTTTTGAAGTCAAGTATCCGTATGTTAAACATTCCATATTTAGAACGTGTCCACTTCACACTAGGGTTTAGGAGAAGTAGTTGGCTCTCACAGATGTTTTTTATTATAAAGTATAGAACCCACATAACCACTATAAAACAGCACAGAAATGAAATGCTGGTCTGTTTAAAAATTTAAAAAGTCATTCTAAAGGTGAAGACTGTACATCAAGTACATTCATGTGACTCCACTGGCATTTTTAGATTTTTATTTGTTAATCCCATGAAGACGCTCCATGCCTTTCAGGTATCAAACAACTACCACTGCAAACCTTTTGAAATGCTATCTTTATATTTTCTGCACATTACACAAGCTTTATGCACATGGTTGCCTTAGTCTTCTTCCGATAGTAGCATCTGGACATCAAAAGTCCTGCTATATATTGCTGATACAGAAAATCTGAAGAGATGACAGTGCCTAAAAGTACATATATGTCCCTTTGGAAAGTATGTATAAGTGCATGATTTTTGTGCACCTTTTTCTGCACTTTTTTTTAAACAAATGTGCTTTTGTTTTTATTTAATGACTTGGGTTCATGCTTCTAATGTAAGCATTTGGCAATTATGAGTTAAACCTAGCAACACACTTAAGGAAATTCTTTTGAAGAAAATTTTCTGATTATTGTTAAACTTCATAAATGATTAGCTTTATTCCTTATATATATGTCTAAAAGGATAATATAATGAAGTATATATATATGAAAGTAATTATTGTAAACTATTTTAGATTGCCGTAAGAACTTGCATCATTAAACTGCAAATAAAAGTATATTGTTTTCTATCTTTAACTCAAATAAAGCTTATAATAAACAAATATAAGTTATCTAAATTTTATTTCCAGAAGTGGAATTGAATACATGCGTCTGAGAGAATCCAACAATTAGGTGGCTGTGAGTTTGCATTTAACTTTTTGTTTGCTGCCATTATGCAATTAGGCGATTTAAGTTAAAAGGCAATGACTGGGTCTGTAATTTCTTAGTCTTGCTGCTGGGGAGTAAAAAGTACTCCTGTTTCCTCTGCATATTTTTTTATCTTAAAGAACCATTACTTATATAGTGCATAATTGCCTTGTGATTGAAATGCATTTACAGTTAAGTTCCTTAAAAAATTTAAATAGAAAATAGAAGTTCAATAAAAATAAATAAAACTGTTAGAATAAAATATGCTGCTTTAATTCCAGATAATGAAAGTGTAATAGCCTTCAGTGTTATAAATGGCTTTTAAATGACAAGTGATTCAGTATAATATTCCAGTCACACCTAGTAATAAATGTATTGGTTACTGCAAACTAATCTAGTTACCTTAGGTCATATAGTATCATGGTAAAAAAAAAGTTAGATATCTTTTTTTTGATGCAGTTAACCAGTAATTACTGTGCTGTAAATGTGCTAGCTGAAACAGTCTAAATGATATTTCCATTGCTGTCCTTGATGTTAAAGAGGCTAGTTTTAGGTCCATGTACTCAAGCTCCTCAGCAAACTCCTTTCTGGCCACTCTAGCTGCCTAACTCAGGCGCTAAGTTGCTGCTTCAGAGAGAAAGAACTAAGACGCCTACTGAAGATCCTTCCATAAGAGGCAAAGTATGGCTAAGAAGTGGGGTTTGGAGGAAAAAACCCTAGGCTCTGTCAATAGCTATGATGTTGGGCAAAACAGTTTGAGCTTCTTCCCCTATAAGACAGGATGGTAATAGACCTGTACCCCGATGCTGTATATCGATTGAATGAGGGAATGTCTACAGAGCTCAGTCACAGATTAAACTCAATAAATCATGAAAGTCATCTGAGCATGACCAAGTGAAAAAAATCTAAGCTTATGCTAAAAAACTTGAAAAATACTTTTTTGTACCATTATTACCATCAATAAAACTATTTCTTAAAGAGTCAGAGGTAAAAGGAAGACAATTAATGTGTCCAAGTTGCAAGCATACTAATAAGGCACAAATACTAAATAGTAGACACATGGCGCGTGCTATGTGCCAGGTGTCAACTTGTAACTTTTCCTTGGCAATCATGGTAGAACAGAACATTTTGTTTTAGAAAATGTATTTAAATGCTTTTCTAGTTTCAAATGTAGTGCCATTTTCCAAAATACTATTGTCATGAAGCTCATATTTCATATTTTATTACATCAAAAGGGATGGGGAAGCTATCTCAGCTGAATTACCTAGGACTAAATCACAAGTTATTTATTTAACCCCTATATACAATTTTAAGTAAGTCCCCACTATCTTAAGTTATAATTAAAATTACCTCATGATATAATAACCTTAGTATAAAATTCACCATTGATAGTCTTATCCCTAAAAGACATTTACCTCATTTAATTCAGTCAAGGTAGACAACAAAAATCAAAGGCTAAATTACAGTTGACCCTTGAACAACACAAGTTTGAACTGGGCTGGTCCACTAGTAAGTGGATATTTTTCAATTAGCCTGTGTAGTTCAAGTGACCCTCTCAGTTCAACCTGGCATTGTTCAATGGTCACAGGCAGCTGGGAATATGCATATGCAAAGGGCCAACTTAAATTGAAGCGGGTGGTCAGTGCCCCTACCCCCGTGTTGTTCAAAGGTCAACTGTATTTCATCTTACTGTAACACAATGTGCCCTCTAGTTTATTCCCTGACATGGGAGTTAAAGAGTACATGCTTTGCGGTAAGACAGCCATTTACTGGCTGTGTGACCTCAAGTAAGTCACTTAACTACTCTAAAGCTCAGTCTCCTCAATTAAGAAATCTATACAGTAATTATTAAACTGTCATTAATAATAGCTGCTACTAATACCAAACACCTGTCACTCTGCACAAATGCATTTTAATTATCAGAAATAAGACAGCCCCTACCCATAACTTAAATGCATATGTAAACCATCTAGTTTCAAACTAACATTTACAAAAATTTGATAAAAAACTAGAGCACATGTCTAGACAGTACGTCATTTGACTACTTAATAACTGACTCGTATATGTCATCTACATTTAACCAGCTAACAACAAACTGATACTTAAGGTGATTTTGAAAATATTTTATCTTGGGCTTGAACTAGATAGCATCTTAAGTATAGGGAGCTTTTAGTGTCAAAAAAATATGCATGTAAACAAAAAGTTAAGATTTAGTAAGAACTTACTATGTGTTATACACTCTTCTAAGTATTTAAAACATATTATCTCATTTATTCACAACAATCTATGGAGGTAGTAATATAATACTGATTTTACTAAAAAGTAAATAGACAAAGAGAGGGTAATTTACCTTGCTGTTAAGTAGTGGAAAGGAAATTTGAAACCAGGCAATATGGCTTCAGAATTCAAGCTCTTATCCACACACTACCTTTCAAAGAAAGCCAATAGGTTGTTTAAATCTGAAAACCCTGAAAGCAAAAAGCACATTTTATAATTTCCATTCTGTTGTCAACATAACTTTCTAAAAAAGACTAAAGGGTACACAATTTTTAATTTATAAAAGTTCCTTGTATTTTCCCACCAATTATTTATCAGATTGTGTCTTCAGAACTTTTATAAAAGCATCTTTTGGAACTTCAACATTGCCAACTTTCCTCATTTTTTTCTTTCCTTCTGCTTGTCTCTTCAAAAGTTTCATTTTTCGGGTAATATCACCACCATACTGAAAAATATTTTAAAAATTGGATGTCCAAATCACTCCATTGAAAAATAAGCAAGCAATCACACAGACACATCAATATAATTACAACCTTGCAACTATTAACCATGAGTTAGACACCTGCAAAGACACCTCTCTAATCCCCTTCCTAACAGAACCTAATTTTACTGCCTTAAACAATGATAAAGGATCTATCTATCTATCTATCTATCTATCTATCTATCTATCTATCTATCTGTATGTGTTTTTGGTTGGAGGTGAATATCCCCAAGAAAACCCAGGATTATATTACGCCTGTCAAGGAAGAATTATCAATCTCCTTAGTGGCTCAAGAAGTTCTGGATTATATAGCTATAACTAATACAGAAACTCACATAGGCAAAAATATACCAGTACCTTTGCAAAGGATTTAGGAAAAGTATCATTTAATTCTAATAACTAAATTAATAATTTTTTTAATAGATGCGACAACAAACTTGGCAAGGCAATGTAGGAGGTGGATTTCAATTCCCATACTCTTCCCAATAATCTTTCCATATAAATTAGATCAACAAAATGTGTTATCCTGTTCATGTTATAAAATACTTTCTTTGATACTATTCCAAACAGGAAATTTTTATAAATGAAAAAATATTTAAGAACATGCTCAAAATGAATGAATATGCTATCATAGTCAAGCTGAAATTTAGCTATTAAAAAAACACACCAAAACTTGGAGATGAAATACAGTATTATAAAAACCAACAATGGAAACCAATATTTATACCCCCTTTGATTTTAAACACATAAAATAGATATATTACAAAGTAGACTACAGGTAGATACATACACATTTTGCCAAAACATTTTTCCTATAGGCTTTCACACTGTAAAAGAGAAAACTTTGTGTAAGTACGTAATTTCATTACACTGTTTAAAAGTATTTTATTTTCAAGGTTTCCCCTTTATTAAAGATTTGAATGATTGTGTTAGACACATGTAAACATGCCATAAACAGATAGCTCAAATACTCTTGTATTTGATTTTCGTATATTTGGGATAAAATAGAAAATGAATTCAACATGAATATCAACATATATTTTACTAAGAATAAAAAAGGTCAAAGTTTGTGGGAAGTCTTGATGAGGCCAAATTCAAGCATGTTGTGACCGTGATTACAAGAATTATATAAGGTCATTTTACTACTATTATTACTACTACTGCTATTACTACTACTAGTAGTTCCAAAACATTAATTCATAATGCCATCTAATGTCAGTCAAGAGTGACTAGGAATATAAAAAATAATATATTACTTTTATAAAACCCACTTCAGGGTAAACTAAATAATTTTAATATATCCATCCAAGCAGTTACAAATTAATCTATTTCTATGTTTCTGAGAATTTTGGAGGATAATTTAAAATAGCTCCATTTCTATGCATTCCATAAGATGATATAAACTTTTTTTTTCTTTACGGTATTTTATACCTCAACACAATTATGTTTGCTCTTTTAAATTGCACTTTTCAGGATATTCCCAGGTTATCAACTCCACTCTGCCTAACCTCTGGGTACTCATGAAACACAAAATAACTAACTCTAAAGTAAAATGGTGTTAGAATATTAAATTCATTACAAATATAGGCATAAAATTTTTTCCAAGACCATACAAAAATGATGGTTGTATTTCACCACCACTGATACAATAGGTTTGGGTTAAACTAGAATTGAAGAGCAATTTCCAACTGAGGAGACACATGACTTCCCAAAAGTATTAAGACTATCAAGGAAAGGAAACAGGAAATGCTGCAAGACACTTCCTGCACTTACTCTTGCTAGTAGAGCGCCTTATTCAATGTTCTGATTTATATATCATGTATCGTGAAAAAGCAGTTTCCTACACAAATTAGCCTATCTTCCATGGCTCTATCACATGTGAGGTCCTTAATGTAGAATGCAAAAGCTTAACATGAAGCTAGCTAGCTAGCATTTCTCTCTCACCTTTCTGATTTCCAACCTGACTAGCTCTGAGGAAGTGATATTAAATGCTTCAAGTAAAAATCATAACTTAGTTTTATCTTTTGGAAGAATATCTCCAAAACCTTTTTAGTTTCAATTCCTATTAGCTTACAATCTACTTGAAGTGATAAAACCATAAAACCTTTTTCTTCAAATCCATACACATTTGATTAAAAATCATAAATATTATCACCCAAACTGTTACAATTAAAACAGTCATCACTTAAATTAGTGGAATTAAGAGTCGGATTAGTGTTTTTACAAGTAGTAATAAAGTTTAGGCCAATGTTAAGTTAAATTTTTCAATATTTCATTTTCTAGGTATATCATTCCTAAAACCAACCCAAACAAAAATGAATTTCAACTCACGTTTCTCTTGCAATGATTTTACTTCCAATAGAAGCTTGAATTGCTATCTCAAACAGCTGCCTAGGAAGAGAATCCTTCAGACGTTCACATATGGCTTTGCCAATAGAGTATGCTTTGTCTCTGAATCAGAGAAAATGCAATTATTTGCATATACTAAATAAAAATGTTTAAGCAGCCTCTAGCCCATATGCATAATCAATATAAAGGTGATTCTTTAAGGAGATTCAAATGGAACTTGTTTATCATAAATATCACTTTCTGAATCATACGACTTTCCTGATTGCAAAAACAATAGAAAAACATACATTAAATATAAACCATTCTTGTGTCCTACCACTCACCCATAGAAAACCACTGTTGAACATTTTAGAATGTTTGTTAAACATATATCCTTCCAGTTATTTTACTACATATATATGTTTTTTTATACTTTGGATTGTAGTGTGTTTATACACACACACACACACACACACACACACATATATACGTTTTCTATCTCTTTAACAGGTATTTTTTTTTTATATCAGTAAATATTACTCTACAATATAGCTATGATGGCTTAAAATAATAGATATGAGTGCTCCATAATTTTAACTCATCTGCTATTTCTTGAACAGGTAGGAAATTTCATTTTTCGTTATTATAATACTTTATGATGATGAAAAACTTTTTGTTCTCAATTCTACATTCATAATAAAATTTTACAAACATTTTCTTTTACTTTGTCTTACCTGGTAAGGGAAACAGTTCTTCCCATGACATTAATCTAACTATCGTACTTCTCTCTTTATATTTTAACAGTTTGGAAAGAGAAACATGGAAAAAGAATGGAAGGGAAACTAGTACTGGGAAATTTAATTACCTTTAAGTTTTTCAAAATGTAGATGTCAAATAAAAATGAGTAACCAATAATTAAAGAAAAACATGTCACTTGGAGGTGTCCCCCGCTGCCTCCTGCCAAGCGCATCTGCCCAAATACTCCTGACTCCTTAGAAGCCAGCCTGCCTCTCCCCCAGAGGCCCCTTTGACTTTTTACAAATAAAGACACTTTTAGGGGAAAAATAAAAAATGTCAAAAGTGGTTGCTTTCACATTCCATGATTAGTTTCTATTCAACTTACTTGTGTACAACAGTTACTAGCTCCTCTACAGTATTTCCATTCAGTAGAATATCCATTTTTACAAGTTCTGCTGTCTGGTAGCCTGCATCTTCGTAATCAAAACTAACAAGGGAAAATGTCCAACAGGTAAACATTATACTGCCTAAGAGATTTTTTTTTTCTTTTCAAAACATCTTTATTCTACTCCCTATACCTCCTCCAAAACATTTAACTTTCCATCAAAATGTTACATACATATTTCAGATGAATGGATCTAAATGACCACAGTAAGGGACAAACTGCATCATCTTTTTACATTGAGAAGGAGAAAGGCAAAAGCAAGAGAAGTATGTCCTACAGGGGGAAGGAAAACAAACTGGTAAGCCAGTTCAGAAAAACGGATCACTGAAGGCAAATGTCACCTTCTTCCCAGCATTCCCTCCTAGCAGCTGGCTGGCTGTAGACAACAGTATATACTAACAGGTCATTCTCAGATTCGTAAGTTGGATTTCTTTTAGTTTTCTATTTCCAATTAAATCAATGCTATGACATTGACAAACATACATTAATAAATGAGGTTTTGGATTTCAGATATGGCTCTTCAGTTTGAACCTTCATAGGGCTATTCTGAGGATGAAATGTGTTGATAAATGTAAAGCACTAGAATATTACCTAGTACATAAAAAGTGTTTAAAACACCCTCCCATAGCACACATAAGCACTTAGTGTCAGCTGTTAAACATTAACAACATGGTAAAAGCTTACAATGCTAATCAAAACAGACAGGTTTAACTTGCAAAACTGAAGTCTAATGAGAGAAAATTTCTGTTATGTTTACATGTCTTTACAATTATGGACAAGAACATATATATTTCCCTATTGTCTTAATTTTAAAACAAGCTGGTGCCTAGAGTTGCAAATATGTTTGGTTTCTAAAGGTTTTAAACAAGAAGGTCACAAAGTGATACTAATAATCTGTAAAATCAGATTAACTCTTAAAGTGTTCCTACAATTCTTTCTTTCTTCAAACATCATTAAGCATTTACTGTATGAAAGATACCATGTTAAGTACTATGCAAAATACAAAGAGAGACAAGATATCCTGCTGGTCAGTATTTCAATAAAATTGTCCAAGTATCTGAATTTCCCATTAAATTTTTACCTAGCATATCCGGAAGACAGGGATTTCAAAGAATCATAAAAATCCACCACAATTTCATTCAAAGGAAAGAGATATTTAAGCATAACTCTATTTTGATCAATAAATACCATATTCTTCTGAATTGCTCTTCGAGCCTAAAAAGGGCAGAAAAAAGGTGTTTAATGATAACCTATTCAAATGATTTAAAACAAATATAGACAAATGTCAATTACCAATTCACAAATTTCCTTACAAATACTAATAAAGAGTTGGCAAAACGAAAGAATATTTCTTTAGTGACCTAGTAAAAATTTGCAAGGAATATTTATAATACAGGGAGGACCATTTCGTATTTCAATTACAGTATACTTACTACTGAAAGTTTTTAATCCTTTGTCTTTTAACAATTTTATGATTTTGAATTATACAGTATTTTACTTAATAACAAGTCAAATGTAACTACAGATAAAGTCAAAGTTCTAATTTCTTGTTTTACAAATAAAGAAACTTAGGTACAGGGAAATTAAGTGACTGACCAAAGTTATAATCTAGTTTGTGATAACAGAATTAAAATTCAAGTCCACTAGTCACCACTTGAGAGCTCTTTCCAATATATGAGTATGTCACGGTAGTTCAAATAGGTATTTTTTGAAGACTATGATCATACCCAATTTTTAGAATAAATAATTTATTACAATGTGACAAGAACTAAAGCAAAATGGAAAACATCGTCCAATCAGGTCTTTCAAGTATTATTATTATCTTTGAAACTATATTCAATATCAAGTACTCAAAAAAGCTAAAAGAAATTATACTTTTAGCTACTCAAGATAAATAAGCATCCAATTTCTTTCCTTTGAGTTAAAATATCAATTCAGTAACAGAGATGATCAAAATTCTGGCACTATTTTTATTTAAAATAAAAAATAATTTTTGAAGTGTATTTCTCTCTATATATATACACACACACATATATGTGTATATGTGTGTGTGTGTGTGTATATATATATGTGTGTATATATATATATATATATATATATATATATATATATACATACACACACACACACACACACACACACACACACACACACAGCCACCCCCCAACTCCTGCCCCCCCCACCCCACAAACACACATACCTATGTATGTATGTACAGGTCTTTATGAAAATTTCTTATAAATTTAGTGTGCTCCACAGAGAGAAATCTTTCAAAACCTGAGCAGGGAATCACTGCTTGAGAGGACTAAAATTTACTTTTATATTAAATTGTATTATATTTATACCTGGCAAAGCATCATTATTTTTCCAGTATATTCATTTGGTGTGATAATTGTGCCCAAAACAACTGGCTCCAAATATTCTGTTACTTTTGACTTATCAGGGAATTGTGCAGGATTGATGATTGTAATTTCCTTTTCTCTGTATTCCTAAAAATAAGAAAAACCAGTAGTTAAAATCTTTTTTTTGTTTGTTTTAAGGGACTGACTTAGAGGTTTATTTCTTCTATATAGCTTGGTGTGTCAGTTAAAATCTTAATTGTTACATGTTTTAAAATTTGCTTTTAAAATACAGTATGTTAGAATTTGTTATTGAATTTGTCGGAATTAATAAAAACAGAAGTCCTAAAGGTTAGAATATTATCTTAACATGCTTTAGATTAAAAAACCTCCAATTATAATCATTTGATATTAATAATTATTAATTAGTAATATATTCTAGTTATTGACATTTACTAAACATATTTCATGTACCATTTAGAAAAGTATTATGTAAGAACACATTTTAATCTGCCCCTTATGAGGCATTATAATCAGTTTCCAAAGTTAATTTTGTTGGAAAATACAGATACCGAAGCTAATATTTGTTTAAAATGAATAGATTGCCACTTAGATGGAATACAATATTGTCCAGGTCATTAACCTGAAAGCTAAAATTTCCTACCGCCAGGTAGAAATGAATGCTGTGTTTTATAAGATAAACTCTTTGTAACCAAAAATGTATTCTTTATCTTTGTGCTGGATTTAGAACAGTGCTTTTTATTACTAATTCTGATTTTTACTCTCAGTATCATACTAGTATTCATAACGTGGAGATTTTATCAAGTTAAAATTGTTTGTATAATAGTTCTCACAAAGCTTCATCAGTAATCATAAGATAATTCAATTTTTATTGCTATTAATCAAGAAACATTGAGATTTAACATCTAGTCAGTTAATGGTACACAAGTTTCTCTTGCCTTCTGCATACACACACACACACACATATACATTTAGTTTTCCCTTGTATCGTGGTTCACAACAGTACCTTTATCAATTTTGCTGATGAAAGAACAGCTTTATATGAAACAGTAGGGGTTGTCAAAATAACAGAAGCATTATATTCTTGTTCTAGTCGCTGGTTAAAAACTTCCATATGCAAAAGTCCAAGAAATCCCAACCTGAGAAAGAAAAAGCCAAACTGTAAAATGTTTATGTCCCATAAGGCTCTATTTTCTTTGATGATACTTTGTGAGAGAAGGGGTGGAATCAAGAGTCGTTCAAACATTTCACATCATAATGAAATGCTAGCATAATTTCATTAAATAAGATTTAAATGTTCCATTGGGATTCTGTTTAAAATCACTAAAAAAAATACCTACAGAATATGGATCCACAATGTGAAAGAGGAAGACATTGTTTTATTGCACTTTACATTAATATGAACTTACCTTCAGAAATGTTCAAGAACAACAAACCATTTAAACTACTTTTCAAAAAAAAAAAAAAAAAAAAATGGGACCCTTAATGTAAATGAATCTTACCTCCAGCCGGCACCTAGGGCAAGGCTACTATCCCGATGAACCGTCACACTGGAATCATTTAAAGTCAGTTTTTCAATAGCACTCTTCAGGTTATTATATTCAGATTGATCTACAGGGTACATTCCTGAGGACACAATGATTTCTTATTATCACATGTGAAAAGCTTCTTACATAGCAAACTAAATATATTGCTTCCAAGATCAAAATTAATCATTTAGCTTTTAAATGTCTTTCTTGTATTTCATTCACCAAAATACTGGTTTGCTTAAAAAACTATGATCACATTACACTGACTTCAAAATATCTTGCAAGTTCCATAGCCTTAATGAATTTACAATTGGATTCATATTCCAAGTGATGTTTTTATGATTTTACAATTATATAGGGAAAACACAAAAGAACCATGGTAATAAGGCCTAGAAAACTACATTGTTTATTTCAAGAAATGAAAATGGAAGACATTCCACAACCACAAATGAAACTCCATTAGCAGATAAAAAACAGAAGTAGAAATGAGAACTACACTGAACTGTTAATTCTCTAAGGCAGATTATCCATTAAAGCCAAAGATAAATTTTGCTTTTTTCAATTCACTGACAAAAACTACAAAGTTACTGATTCATCGGATTATCTTTCATCTGACATCTCAAGTCCTTACCTCTCAAGTCCTCTAAAATCTAAATGACTGATTTTGCCTAAATGTGGGGGTAAACAAAGTTCTTAATTCCCAATGAGAAATACAAAAAAGAGAAAAAGAAGGGCTAGGTGGACACTTAGCACAGAGTAACTTGATGACCTTCAATCTTTTTCAAATGTCTGTAATTCCACACAGTAGTAAAAGGTTATGAAGTTATGCATACGTCAAGTGACACTATTCTCTGCTACGTCTACACTAGTACAATATAATATTAAAGAAAGGCTAGCCAAGGGGAAGGTACACGGTAATAAAAAAACATGCTAATTAGAAAAATATTTCAAATATAATGACCTACTCTCTATGAAAACAAGTAGGAAATTCATATTACTATGCTCTTCCATATATCAAAGAGCTTGTTTCTTAAGAACTTATTTCTTAAGAAGCTGTAAACAAATTTAGGAAATTATCTCCCACAAAAAGTTTTACTATACATATGAAATTAGCTAGTATGTAAATAGCACACAAAAAAAACAAAGAAACAGAGTATCCTGGAATTAGCTGATATTTAATTATTTAAAATGAGTACTTCTAGTAATTTTTATTTCAATTTACAGAATAAATTGGCCGTCATCCTTTGAATCTATGAGCTCCTCACCTGCAAATACCATTGGTTTCGCTGATTTAAACCCAGGCAAGGGCTCCACTGGTTGTTTATGTAAATATAATGTATCTCCTATTTGGGCTTCAGTGACATCTTTCATCCCAGCAATCAGATAGCCCACCTGTCCTGCATATCTAAATAAAATTATTATATGGAAATATTTACTGCTTTAATGTTTCAAGCGCATACTCACAATAAGCTCTACCTTTCCAGGAAATGATCACTTTCCAAACAAAACCTCATGAAACTGAAAGTAAGTGCTACATATCAATTCTCAACTTCAAGGATTATCAGCAAAAGAACAAACATACCATGCCTCAAAAACCTATTAGCAAGGACCTCTGCAACACAACAGGCCTAAGGCCTTTTTCATGACTCTACCCACCTTTGCGTATTAAACAACAGCTTCTAAAACATAAGGTAAACATAGTGCAACTGGCAAGTACAGAAACACAAAACAATTCTCATAGTGCAAAGCACTATTTTATTAGTGAATTGCGTTACAAATGTGCTTTAAAAAAGAAAAAAAAGATAAACTTTTACCCAAGCACAAATATGTGAACTCTCAGCAAATCAGACATCTATTTGATATTCCTCTTGTAGGAAAAGAGCAAATCCCAAAATTTCAGAGATTTAACTTAGTGTTGTTTTTTAAAGAAAATTTCCTACATGATAACAAACTCACATTTAGGATAAGGTACAAGAATCTTAACTGGAAATGCAGTAATGCTCAATATATGATCTATATGGCAGAATACAGACAGACTTTAGAAATATTCGAGTAACATTAAATAGTCTGACTCTCAATTAAAATAAAAAAATGTACGGAGCAAAATGTGCTAGTTTTAGACATACAACAATAAACTATTGAGTGTGACCCATAGTAACTAGTTTAATACCTTAATTTTTACAGATGAGAGAAAGCTCCAACTATGTGCCCAAGGTGATTTATCTCATTAGTACCTGGAGTACTGACAGAATACTCAATTAAATATTATATTTATAAATGAACTCAGAACACAATTTTTCCAGTGTACACTGCCTTGCTAACCCCACATGCCATAAATTCTAGTTATTTAAAGTTTTACCATGAATTCCACAGTAAAGAAAATTATAAATTTTTCTTCACTACTTTTACGGTAAAAGATCTAATTATAAAAAAAAACTAAATGTCAAAATACCTGATATAATAAGTATGAGTGAGGGAACAATCTCACTTTCTCATTAATACCTCAATATAGAATCAATTCTGCACCAGATCATAAAATTAGTTATCACTAGTCAAAAGGAATAAAAAGTGTATCAAATTTCTACTGTCCTTTACACACAAGATTCCTCCCCAAAGAGCATTCACTACAGAGTTGCATTAAATAATCAGGTATGGTTTTTTTGAGTTACCAAATTGGAATCATTCTAGGTATACCAAGTTGATAGAGGATGAGATAGAAACACATACAACTGTATTTTAATTACTAACGTGGATTACTTACAGTTTAGGAGTTGGCTGCTCATTAGGATTCAGAACTCCTACTTCATTCACTTCATATGTCTTTTGAGTATGTGCAGATACAATTTTATCTCCTTTGGAAACCATTCCATCAAATAACGCTACACTGGCTATCACACCCCTATACTGGTCAAAGGTGGAGTCAAATACCAAAGCTCTCAGGGGGTTTTTGCGATGTACTTTAGGACTATTAGAAATGAGTAAAAAGTAAACACACACATAGTAGATTAAAACCTTAATAAAATGCCTTTTATTAACTCAAATATTATGCTTAATTTATTCTAGTACTTAAGATTGATAACTGACAGCCAAAGTAAAAGGATCTTTCTATAAAATAAGGTAAAATGCCAATGTTTATATTAGTCTAAATTTAACCTCGAATTTTAAGTAAATGACTATTTTAAAATTACTTATGAAACTGATGAAATATATTGTTCGATATTAAAGCAAATAACCACAACTGCCAATGTAGTCAAGTCTCCTTACAATGATTGTTAAGACGAGATCTCCTATCATCCTTGTTCTTTCCTTTTTCTGTACTGTATTTGCCTTCTATATATTACTAAAAATAAATGTAAAAATTTATTCTCATTGACCACAAGAGTATAATTCCCGTATCAACTAAGCTAAAATAGCAAATTAAATTGATGGTCTTTATACTATTAAAGATAAACAAACACTAGAAAAATAACAAAATACTTACGGGGGTATTCTTTCAATGATTGCCTGAAGAACACTTTCAACGTTTGTTCCAAGTTTAGCAGAAATCTAAAAACATATACATGAAAAAAACGAATGTTTAATCTTAAAACTATACTTTTCTTCTATCCTGGTGACAGAGCTTTATGATCAGGAAGAAAAATAAAAGATTTCTAACCGTTATCGATTTTAAGAACATAGTAAAAAGAAGCACAAAGCATATAGTATATTGACAAATGTCCTACCAGTACAGTTAGGTGATTCTACAGTTCTTGGATTAAATTACAAGAGCATTCCAATTATGGTGCTGAAAGAGCAGTGGACTGAGAGCTCAAAAATTCTAGGCAACAGTCATGACTCTGCATGAAATGTATAACTTTGATCCATATATATTTCTTTACGATTAAAGTTCATCTGATAAATGAAGTGATTCTTCATATTCTTTCTAAATCTCAAAGTTGTTGTGTAGACAGAATTCGACAGTATATGCAGATGGCATACAGGTAATTATAAGGCATATTATTATTATTGTTCACACTGAAAAATCAAGCCAAAAGACTCAATACACATGTGCATGACTGATCTTTGTCACCACCAGTAAATGGACTGTCTCTGAAATCTTGATTTCAAAACCCACTCCGTGAACTCCACCTCTTATCCTTCAAACTCCCTCTATATCAGTTTCTCATCTCAACAATAAGGACAATTTGGGCTGGATAACTCTATTTTGGAGGCTGTTCTATCCACTGTAGAACGTTTAACAGCATCCATGAAAACTAATCTATCCATAAGATGCCACTAGCACCCATCCCCTAGTGCGGCAACAACAACAAAATGTCTCCAGACATTGCCAAATGTTTCCTGAGCGGCAAAACTCACCCCTAATGAGAACCACTGCTCTAGACTCTAATACCATGTTTGGAACAACCCTTTAAGATCACAACCTCTAACCCATTGAATTAGACTTTTTTTCATTATCCATTAGTCCTCTGCCCTCTCCTTTCCCAACTGAGACTCCAAGAAACACTATTTACAATCACTGTTCAACCACTTTCTATTCTCCCTCTTTCATAAGCAGATGGAAAAACCTCAGCTGTGACTGCATCCAACTATATGCCTTTCCTATGCTTGTAACCAGAGCAGCTTAACAACAAAATCAAATAACTGGTCTGGCTAGTTTCTTGTGAATTCATGACCACAGATCTCATTATGGAGTTAACATGCCCTGGCAGTCCCAGGATGCATTCCTTCCCTCACAAATTCACATTGCCACTCAGTACGATAATTCACACTACTTTCCTTCAACCCACATTTTCCCCTCCAGCCAATTCACTCTCAGTTGGTAACTTTGCCTGCCATTTCATTTAAGAAAACATCAAAAACTCCCTTATCCAAATATACAGACCCATCTGCATCTTTACCCATCTCTTTGCCTTCTCCTTTTACAATGTGAGTATTCCCACTTCTCTGACAACTCATTCCTTCCACACTTCTATTCTGAATCCTACTCTCTAATCCTAATCCTTACTGTAACTCCCTAAAAACTGGCAATATGTAGTCTGACTTCCAGGATCTCTTCTCTACCTACACTCCCCCTGGAAACTGCATCCATTTCCATGGCCTCAACACCACACACATGCTAATGACTCCTAAATATCTATCTCTGACCCAGCTCTCTCCATGAAAGCCTGAATTGTACACTTTTGCAATGTATCTATTTGGATGTGTAACAGACATTTCAAACACACTATGTCCGAAATACAGCTTTTTATATCCCCCCCATATCTGTTTCTCCCCAGGTATAATACCAATATTCAATTAGTTGCTGAAACCCAAAACTTCATTATTCTTCCCTTTATTTCATTTCCTTACCTGTAACTCACTAGCAACTCTATCATATCTACTAAATGTACATCAAATTTGCCCACTTCTCCAACATTATCATCACGTACTTCGTTACCATTTTGCCACTGGGTTACTACTGCAAGCTGGTTTCCCCATCTCTTCTTCCTCTTCTCCAATCCATTCTCTATGAGGCAACCTAAATGATCAGTTCATTTCCTCTTTTGCTTTAAAATATTTTCATTATCTTAGAATAATTTTCAAACTCCTTAGCACAGCAAGAGTCCCAGCATGACGTGATCCCCGCCTACCCCTATCTCATCTAACTTGCCTCCTTTCTGTCCCTTAAACATGCCAATCCTCGCCAAACATGCCAAGCCTTTCACTTGGTCTTTCCTCTTCCTAGAATGCATTTCTCCCAACTCTACATTTTTTCAGGTCTTAGTTCATCAAAGAAGCTTCCTTCCCTAAGTTATTCTGCATCACAGTAGCTCTGAGAAAAAATAAGTTTTCCAATGTTAACTGTGGTATTTCACCTGGAACAATACAATTTGTTGAATGACTTTCCTTGACAACCTCTGTTTTATTCAATAATCACTATGCTTACTTCTTTACTTATTTAATGACTGCTTCACTACGCAGAATATAATAAACACAATGAGACAGGGGTCTTGGCTGTCCTGTTTACTGCTGCCCCCCTACTTGGCACATACCAAATAGGTATCTGAATGAACTGTATACAGACGTATTAAAATCAGAATAGTTAATTACGCTTTAATATAACATAATCCAAGTTATGAAACCATGATTCCTGGATGGCCTCAGGTCCCGCATGCTCCATAATAAAAACCATTACATTCTGTGTGTGCGCATTCAAGAAAAAAAAATTGCTTTTTCAGTTATTACCAAGTTACATGTAATCTACTGTGTTAAGGTTAAACAAACAAACAAAAAACACTCATCACTTGAAACTTGCTTTTTCAAAAATCAAACAGGATTGAAAGTGGAAGCTAAACATATCGCTGCACTGACATACATACTATACAAGCAGTAGCACAGCACAATTTGGCTGTGGCTATTTAACACCCAAACCGGCATTTGAAAGGTAAATTTAAAAAGTCAAATATAATTCTCTGGCTAGCCCTTTATTAAAAAGTTCTTGTCAATTCCAAGAATACGTAGAAGCATCTTGAAATTAGTTTGAACCTGCTCTTCAAAGAGAGTATTTCCACAGAGGCAAAATGGCACATGAAATATACCGCAGTACGTTGCAAAAGACCAACATTTTAGTCCTGGCACATCAGCTGTCTAGACCTGGAAACTTAAGAAAGTGACAAAATCTCTTTCAACTGTATCACAAGAATGACTTCTATCTGTCTGTCCTAACCATGTAATAAGGACTTTTGGTGAGGATCAAGTGAAATAATAGTAAAAAAGACTCTGTAAAACTATAAAAATAATATATAACATGGGCTATCAAATACTATGAAATTTCATTTAGGACAACTATATTTTCAAAAGTATAATCAAGTCTTCATAAAAAGGTGTTTTACCTTAATACATTCATCACTTGGAATATCAAACATCTTTTCAATTTGTTTTTCAACCCTTGCAGGATCAGCATTCTTCAGATCTATCTTAAAAAAAGAATTCATTATGTCTTAATTTAATAAAAGCAAAATATATTGTGTATTAATTAACAGTATTTGGAAACAGTTAAAAGCATACCTGCTTTTAACCTAACTGACCCCTCTGATTTTCTTTTAAAACTATTAATCTAGATATAGGCAATGCAATTTTAATAAGCATGGCCACTGAAAAACAGAGGGCAGACAGCAGAGCATGCACAAAATGTAGGCAGTTAGCTACTCAAGGCAGAAGAGTTCTGTAACAATTTATCAATTAACACCATATTAAACTGATTTCATAAGTCAGATATAATAGAACAAACTGTCTTACCTATGGTCAACCTTGTTTCCTTAAATCCAGTATAAAAAATATAACTGAATACAATACAGATTTTTAAATTAAGATTTTTAATTTATTAATTTTAAGTATAAAAGTTAAGGTTTATTCACAGTGCTTAGTTTAGCACTTAACTGTTATAGTTCATGTATTTTGTTGTTTCCTCCTAGATCAGAAGCTCCTTTTCTTTTCCTATATATAGTTTAGTGTAATATACATATTTTAGCTGCTTTGCATGTATACCTTTCCTACAGAAACAGCCCTCCATCTCTCCTTGTAATTCAGGGAAACTATCTTCTCAATTATATGCAAGGGTATAGGAGTTTGAGCTACAATTCTATCACGTGCAATTCAAAGAAATAAATCCCACCAATATATTTAATAAATAGTTGAAAATCCCACATATAAAAAAAATAGTATACTTGATATTCAAAAACTAAATTTACTTTTAGAAAGTAAAGTAATAAATAGTACCACTGTCTCATTGTAATTACCTTGTTTATAACTGGAATTACCGACAACTGTGCTTCGAAGGCAAGAAAGAAATTTGCTACAGTTTGGGCTTGAATACCCTAGAAATATCAAGACAAAAGATATTGAAATGCTCATTTTATCATCTATCACAAAACTTACAATTCAAGACTTCCACACATCTTCAAAAGCAAAAGTCTAAGGCAGATGATGGTACTTTACTTCCTTGTATTTGGATTATTCCCTGAAAAATTCTTTTCAGTTCAGAAGGCATTTGTTGGAGGGAACTGTATTAGACATTAGACACACAAGGGTGAAACATAAATCCTCAAGTTCATTAAAGCCTCCTAAAGGATACAGTCATGTGATGCAGATTACAAAGCCTAGTACTATGTATATAAGGAAGAGACTAACTTTCCCTGACAAAAATCAGGGAAGGTTTAATACAACAAAAAAATCCTTGGGTTTTGAATGAAGAATTTGTGAGAAACTGAAAATATCAAAGGTGTATTTTAAACAGGATAGCATAGATCTTACATAGTCATCTGCTAAATATATTTTTATTGTTATGTTTATACCACAAAAGAAAATGATGTTATTGACATGTTTCTTTCAACCTAACACTTCTCATATTATTACCTTAAATCATCCAAAATGACCTCAAAAATATTTTTTCAAGTTCTGCTAAAAATTGACATGAAAAACTCACTTTAAGAACTGCTAAAAATTGTTTTTTTGTACAATATATGTATAATATGACACACTTCAACAAAAAATAGAAGAATTCCTCTGATCAGCTTAAATATTTTAAAAGATGAACTAGTCAATGTCACAAAATGCTTTAGTTTAATAAAACTTCAAATTAACAAGAAGGACCAAAGCATATGGTTGTGATTAAGCAATACAATAAATCTTAATTTTTTCAAACATAGAAAAATTCTATTTCCAAAACATATTTTAAAGAAAACCTCTTGAAACAACCAAATAGCATGTCACATCATATAAAATTTAAAGTACCTACCTCATTTGCATCGACCACAAGTAGAACACCCTGACAAGCAGACAGTGACCTGGATACTTCATAACTAAAATCAACATGGCCCTGAGAAACAAAAAATATTGATACCTCTTAATGTTAGCTATAATATTTTTAGGGAGGGGCATTATGGCAAATCTATTGACTCAACTTAATAAAAAGTTAATAGGTTTCTTTTGTTTAGCCCACACTTGTGAAACAATTTACCCAAAGAACAATGAGAAAACAAAAAGCAAAGTTACATGTTTAACGTTCAGTTCAAAAACTAAACAAGGATTTGTTTTCTCTATTAGTACAAGGCTGACTTTAACAATGGAGACAAAATTAATACTAAACTTACCGGTGTATCAATGAGATTTAAAAGGTACTGCTTTCCTTCACAATTATAGAAGAGAGATGCTGTCTGTGCTTTAACAGTGATTCCTCTTTCTCGTTCCACTTGCAATTTATCAAGAACTTGCTTATTATTCTTTGTTTTATCAATTGTCCCTATAAACATAAAAGCATATTTCTAAGGGCTTTAATAAAAGAAACAATACTGTATATAAAATTAAAACCAAATTTTAAAAAAGCATGATAAAAGTAATTATCAATTACTCATTGCCATCAATTAAGTATATAACATAAAATGAAAATACCTGTTAATTCCAGGAGCCTGTCAGCTAAAGTACTTTTGCCGTGATCCACATGTGCAATGATACCAAAATTTCTAATATTTTCAACAGGGAATCTAGACATGTCAATTTTTTCCTGGAAAAGGGTGAGAAATATTACGTTTATGACTATAAATTTTGCATAAGATGAAACAAGTATTAAAGAATTATTAGTATTCTTTGAACAATTTCATTTATAGCATTTATATTGTTTACATTATTCCTCTGATAATAAAGTCATGTATGGCTAAATTCTTATGAGCAATGAATTACAATATGACTCATTGACTACATTAGTTTCACTGTCAAAGGTGACCATTCAGCTTAATATAAGTTCCTCATAATATTTCTATCACGAGGAATAATACTTCTATTTCTATAAAAAAGCTACAGAAAAGCTGAAAGAAAAAGAAGAAATTATTTGCCTCATCACACATTTAATCACCAGTCAGGTCTATTTAAAAATCTGTGCCGCTAATAGTCTTCAAAATTTAAATTAGATACAATTCTGTTACTCCGAAACTTCTCTAAAGAGAGAGAAAAAGATCGTATCTGCAAAAAAAGATTTATTAACTTCAAATTCAAAAATACTTTAAAATTTACATACTCCTGGTGTTTAGTTGAATTGGTATTCATGTAAAATGTCAGTTTTTTTAACTCTAACCATTTTATTTTCCCCAATAAAATCTGTATTTTATAATCAGCAAAAAAGAAAAAAAGTCCCTGAAATAACAATAAAAATACAACAGTCTCATGAGCTTTAAGTTTCCCTTTTTATAAGTGCTCCAAGACAAGGCAGACAATAAGGATGCAAACGTATCTGAAATTCTGCAAAAAAACTAAACTTCATATGCTTGCCCTGTAGATTTTTTCCCATCATTCTATTTAAAAAAAAAAAAAAAAAAAACGAAGAAAAAACAGGACAGCACCATATTTAAGAACTTTGAATTGCAACATAAATTCATTTTAAATTCCATAGGCATTTTAGAAAAGGGCAAAACTGATTCATTTCATGTAGTCTTATTTTTTTCATTACTCATAACCTGCAATTACTTCACTCTGTCTAAACTACTACTGGTATCTCTTCGTTGTTATCAGATAGTGTAGTTTTCAGAGTTGCTAAACCCCACTTTCTCCAACCACGAGAATAGTCAGAACCAAACGTTTGCTTTGGCTGACATAAAATACAGTAGTATGAAGTTAAGGCAAGTACCCAGAACTTTATATTTTAGATATTGGACTAAAATTTCTGTCTTCCATCCTGCAATCTTCACAAATAGGCATTTGATGGTTTTATTAGTATCTCATTTAGTAAATTAAGAAATAGTCACAGAAAAGTCTAGCTTGCTTGCCCGGGTCACATGGCTAACACGCCAAAGGAAAATAGAGGTTATTATACTAGCAGCTTCTTCAGCAGCATTTTAGGAGCATTAAAGTCATACATGCAAAGCGCTTAGACCAGTGCCTCGCATAAACAGTGAAGTATTAGTTACGGTATTGACATTACAAATTAGAAAACTCAGGAGGTGACTTTGGCCAAGGTCACACAGGGGAGCGGTGAATTCAGAAATCACAGAGGGGCCCGCGCTCTCAGCTACGCTTCCTTTATACCGTAGAATCGCAACCTGCGTTCACAGGTAGTCCCAGGAAGCCCTTCACATTTCCAAATTCGCAAGGTGCATCCTCCCAAGTTTTAATTCGTGGCTAATGTGAAACTAAGGGGCAGTCACCTTGCTCTCTGCAGAGCTGTAAAGCCTGTCCAGATTCCTCGAGTCGGCAGCAGCCCCGCGGCACCGCGAGGGGCGAGGCGTGGGCAGCACACGACACGCAGCCCCGGTGACCCACGCCGCGAGCGCGCGTCCGCGCCGCCAGCTCCGACCCGCAAGAATCCACATGTCCCGGGCGGCGGAGACGTCAAGAGAGGATCCCCAGACGCGACGGCGCCATCGCCCTCCGCTCGGTTTTCCCCAAGACGCTGGGCCAGGCGCGGGCGAACGGAACTCAACCAGACTTGGGGAAGAGGAGAAGAAAACGTGCCACGAACAAGACCCCCCCACCAACTAGCTGAACACCGGAAACACAGTGCCGGTCGCCGAGGTACCCACGTCGCACGACGTGGTGACGTCAACGTGCCTCCACGCCAACGTGCAAGGAAGTCACGTGAGGGGAAGCGCTCGCAAAGCAGTGTTCGTAGTGTAATTAGCATAACGCTGGGATTTAGGATTTTACCAGATGGCAAAGTAATGTTGCAATTGTTTTATTATCTGGCAGTCGGAATATATCCCCCATGTTGTCAGGTCAGTGATATCGCTAATATCTTAGCGCACCTGAAAGGAAACGGGAGGTAAAATTGATTGCAATGTAACCTGGGAAAGTTTTGGCCAGAAGTGAAGGTGGAAAAACGTTATACCCCGAACTCTCTAATATCTCCATCGTTTTCATGTTTCGACTTCAGCAAATGTTTACCAGAGCCCTGGTTACGTAAGGTAGGGTATAATAAGAGAAAATGAGACCTATCTGCCACATCTCATGTCTGTCGTCCACAAACTCCCTTGGGGTTTTCTGCAATATCCAGGGTTTGGTGCAGAGGCAAGAGCTAGCAGCTGTGTTGGGTTCACCATTGTATTGTTTCTAGTTCGTACTTGGAACGACTATAAATTATGACAGTACCCGATGCACCAGTAATTGCTGCTGTCACCTTTGTTAGAGAATGAAATTAACAGCTACCTTGAAATGCAATGAACACAATCATTCAGAATAGGTCGTATAAATCAGTGCTGCCTAAACTTCAATAATTTGCATATTATCCTCACCGATTTTCACCATGTTCTCATGCTGCTATTATGTAATGGACATTTTTCGTCAAATCAACTTACCTTTTATACTTAAATTATTTTAAAAGAAAGAATTGTATTATTACCACTAATGGAAAAGCCACTCACCTGTCATAAGCTGAAAAATGACAGTAAAATAAGTGTAATGAATTACAAAATGTGACTCAATTCTAGCTAAGATGTTACCTGCTAAAGGCTCTGGACCTCTTGATTACAAGCAGAGATGAGCAAGTATTCAAGAAGAATTTAAAAATAGCACCAAAATGAGAATTTTCTCCTTGACTAAACAACGTGTTGAAATAAAATTGAAACAGGAATTTTCTCTGTATGATGGAGTGTCCTTCTGCCATGTCTGTGTCTCACTCCGCATGCCCTTGGTACCTCCATTTGTCTCACACTTTATGAACACTGTAACATCTTATGTTATTGACATATTTCCAAACCTACAGATTGTGTATTCATTAGAAAAATGCTCAGGGAGATCCCTGTGTCAGGTAATGTACTAGATGTGGAAACTCAGATAAATTAAACAAATTATCTGAAATTATATAATAGGCAAATGGAAAAATCTATATTTAAATCCAAATTATTACAAGCCAAAGCTCATCCCCCTGCTATATCTTTGACAGCACAAGTTTACTTAATGTTCAACCTGGGAAGAAAAGGGAAGTGGAGTCACTGAAGTTTCAAAGTGGAAGTATGTTTTCTTCTGGGCCTGGAAGGATAAAAAGTTTCTCAAAGACATAACTGAAGCCTAATCAAGAAGAATCATTGACACCGTACTCGCACTATTTTGCTCCCAGTGCTATTCTACACACAACTTACTTAATCCTTACAGAGCCTTCTAAAGCAGATGCTCTTATGATTGTTACTGTTGTACAGATATCCAAGAAAAATATGGTCCAGAGTCACACGGTTAGTCATGAAGTGGGCTGTGAGCCCAGCCAGTCTGGCTCCAGAGTCTGTGCCCTTAACCACTCCATTATACTCTTCTGAGCCAGAGTAAGTAAGTAAAAATATGTCATCCTGTATTAATGGTCAGTAGAGGGAAATGGCCAAGATTGAAGCACAGTGGCATTTCACTTGAGGCAAGGACTTGTGAAGCACTCACATAATTAATAACTCTTAAACGTAGGACTCTCATAAGACTTATTTTCCTCTAGAAATAAAAACATATAATAGGGAGATTATATTCTTATATACTACATTATATCCACAACTATTGCATTTATGTTTTTAAACATGTTTGACGAATATATGAGTTTGCTAGGGCTGCCGTAACAGTACCACAGACTGAGTGGCTTAAACAACAGAAATGTATTTTCTTACAGTTCTGTAATTAGAAGTCTGAGATCAAGGTGTTGGCAGGGTTAGTTTTTTGTGAACTTTGCTTCTTCACTGGTAGATGGCCATCTCCTTCCTGTGTCTTCACTTGGTCTTCCCTACCTGTTTGTGTCCTAATCTCCTTTTCTTATAAGGACATAAGTCATACTGGATTTGATCCCACCCTAATGACCTCATTCTACCTTAATTACCTCTTTAAAGAACTTCCCTTCAAATACAGTGACATTTAGAGGTGTATTGGGGGCTAGGAATTCAACATATGAATTTGGAGGGGGGCACATTTCAGCTCATAACAGAAGGACTAATAAAATAATATATAAAAAATAACTTTATCATCTCTAAATTCTGTTTTAAAGTTACTGAGATTGTGGAGCTTATTTAACACTAGCATACCATTAATAAGTGTTTAAAGTAACATCGCAATAATCATCACAAGCATATGCACAAATTTATATGTTAATGGGATGTGAACAAAGGCACTGCTGTAAGGCAGCTAAAATGGTGCCACCATGTGTCTGTAGTGGAGAATACAGACTAGAATTCACTTTTTGGTCCAGTTTTTAAAATCTGTGGTTTATTTTTTTAGTGTTTCATTTATTTTCAAATTTTGGACATTAATTCGGACTTTTAGGTATTTTTAAACAACAAAATAGAGAGTGCTTGGGAGGACAAAAGTGGCAGGAATTATATATAGGAAGAACAATTTCAGCCAAATTTGCGGATAGGCCTTGAATAGAGTCTTGCTAGTTAGCATTTCATCGTACTGTGCCTAAGCCATTGTAAGCATGGAAATCACACATCAGGTTTTTGCTTTAGCAAGCTTACTCTGACAATGGTGTGTAAATGGATTAAAGAGGAATGTGAATAAAGTGATGAGAGAGAAACAGGAGACAGAAAGAGAAAGGACAGTCTCCTATTTCAATAATCCGGGTGAGACACAGGGCCGGAATGAGTCACTGACAGAGAATAAGGATGGAGTGATTAGCAAACATTTTGGAGATAGAATTAAACAGGGTTAATTTAATATATAGAGAGAAGGAGAAATTCAGGATAACCATATTTCTAGTTTTGGTAGATTGGAAAATGTAATTGACATTTATTAGAATGTGAGATTTAGATACTCAGTATCTAACAGGTAGTTATAAATGGAGCTTGGGAAGAAGTAGTTCAGGGCTAGGGTTTTGGAAACCATATATAAAAAATAAGAAGAAAAACTATGGTATTGGGTGAGTTTTTTAAGTCAGTAGGAAATAAATAATTGAGAAAAGACTCGACACATCTTAAGGTACCCCTTTGTGAAATGAGAGAAAGAGGCCTTTTAGTCACAGAATAACATGTGGTGTGGGTTTACCTTTTTCAGAAATTTCCCTAAGTATCCAAGAGCACAGTATTAAGCCTTGGGGATGCAAAAATGAAATAGATATGGTTATGGTACTGAAAGGATTCACAGTCAAGGGAAGAAAACCATTCTGTAAAAGTAACTGCATTGCAATGTTGTAATTACTGTGATAGACACATGGATAAGTAATGACAGAACAGCCAGGAGGTGCCTTCTACAGTTGGGGTGGAAGTGTCAAGAAATGCTTCACATAGACAGTGACAATGATATTTACTTACAATTTTAAAGGACTTACTATGCACCATATACTCTTCTGAGCATTTTAAAAATATTATCTCAATCCTCAAAATGGCCTTATGCTAATTATTACAGTCTCTGTTTTACAGATGGTGAGACTGAGGCTTAGCTGGGTTAAATAATGTGGCTGAATTCACAAACAGTATGTAGCAAAGGGATATTCAAACACTACTCTGATAGATTTCAAAACCATTTCATTGACCAAAAAGTGAAGCCCCCTAGTTTGGATGTTAAAGGGTGGATCAGGTTTAGCCTGGCTGAGAATTGAAAGTGGAGGATGGCATTCCAGACAGAAGGTCCGACGTGAGCAAAAGCATGACATATACAGAAAACTTCCAGCACTTCTAGGGTCAGGGATTTAGAGTTCAGAAAGAGATGAAGCTGGAAAAAAAAAAAAAAAAAAACAACAAAAACAAAAACATCATGAAAGGAGAAGCATAGACTTCATGTTTCAGGAAATTGTGGCCACTGCAAGGTCAGAGAAGTTTTAGGCAAGGGGAGCAAGCTGGCAACTTAGTGATTCATGTAGGTAATTCTGACATCTGCTTGAAGTCAGGGAATAAGTTCAAGAGGTAAATGATGATGGCAGCAGTGTGGATGGAGAAGAAATAAATTTGATGAGAAGGTAAAATTTGTCTTTAAAAAAGTATGGAATGTGAAAAAGGCAACTGCCTTATACAACTGAAAGTAAAAAAAAAAAAGATTTTTCTGTTTCATGCTTGAAATATATAAACTGGTCTCTGATTTCTGTTCATCATTTATTGGTTTAGAAAGTTAAGTAGGACTACAAGGGAAAAGGCACATTTTGTTTTGTTTTGCATTGTTGGTGGTCTTGCACTTGTGGTGGTCTTGTCAGGTGAAAACCAATTCAACTACTTCATTGGTCTTTATGATAAAAAAACAAAACAAAAACAAAAAAACCTCAAAAGCAAAGCTTATGGTTCCCAAATTCCTCAGTGAAAGTTATTGATTTAGCGATTTAGAAATAACTGGAATTATATGTCTTTGGCCTTCTTCCTTTTATTGTTTGGGGTATACAAATACCTGTTTGGTGTCTGGCCATTAGTAGTTACAACTGAAGACTCTTTCCTGACCAACGAACAATGGTGCTTGTTTTTAATTAATCTTGTAGAGACGTATGTAACCACCCAGAAAGTAAACATCAATCCTTAGCATAACCACCGTAAATTCTCACTACTTCCCTAGCTCATCATGCTCCCTGAAGTTTTCCCTTCAGAAAACACCAGTTGAATTTTTTCACTGGTGTACATTTTCTTATCTGGCCAGTCAACAAACTGTGCTTACTGTCATGATCACCATAGCAGTTCTGTTCTTTCATTGATTTGGAAATCAGAGCCCAAACATGATCTCTTAAATCCTAAAATCTGTCTCAGGAGATGAGATCATGAACATCCAAAACCACCTCAAGGAGAAAGAATGGTATAAAAGCCAGAAAAGCCGTTGGTACAACTTAATAAAGGGGTTCTGTGTGGCTAAAGAAAAACATATGTCCATCAGAAAAGAACATAAACAAAAAAACAGGTAAGAAAGAAAAAGAGTTCTAGAGGAAAAGGTTGACAGTGACCACAGGGTCCAAAGCTGTGAGTTCCTTGAGCCAAGAATTTTATCTGCTGGCCAGAGATGGATGCACAGGGAATTGATAATCAAGTCCCCATTCTCTGATTCCAGCTCCCCCAGTAATCTTCCAGTTATCCTTTGCCATTCCACTAGATTTCTCTGCAACACTTTTAGTCAAATGTACCTTCTTAGGTTTGAAGTTGGAAGGTTTGAAGCCCAGTAATTCTCACCTCTCAATGAATAAGGTCTTCTCCCCAGTGTGAAAGATACAGGGTTAGCTGTTTCCTATTGTTTTGTCGACCTAAATAAAGAGGTAAACTGAGACAAGCTCAAAATTGTCAAAAATTTGAGTTTATTTGGGAATAGCGGAAGAATTGAAATTTGGACACACAAAATGTAGCAAGTTAATCAGGGAGTCCGCTGAGGGTTTGGAGCAGGCTGTTATTTATGAGCAGGGAATGTAAAATGGGGAGAGCTCAGTTAGAGTCTGTTAAAATCAAAACAAATGGAGACCAGCTTTGAAAATTCCCCTAGCATACAAAATTCATCCAGTCATACAAACAAAGTTCAATTCAGCTTATTTTGCAAAACCAACACAACCTGGGTCCTCTCTTATTCATGCTTCTAGAAACCATAAGCAAAACTTCTCAACGTTGATAGGAGACAATCCCCAACTAACTCTTAATCATTTAAGAAAATTTCAATATCAGTTTTCTGTAAATCAGACGTTTATGGGAAATCAATTTCTCACTCCTTAGGTTTTATTTTTCTGAGGGCACATGCAAGAGATTTTTCTATTTTATAGCCTCCGGTTGCATTTTAGACTGAAATTCTTTCACAGTTTTTAAAAAAGGTGATGCTAGGACATGTACACACCTTTTACAAATGACTACAAGTATGTATATTGCAGCAAATGGTATTTGTGATATTTGCAAAATATGTGTAAGAATTTTTACTGTCCAAAAATTGTAACAATGTCCATTGAAAGAACAGAAATGTATCTGCTATGTGAATGTGCATTCTCCCTTTTTGAGTTTCTTATGAATCAGTTTATAATGAATTTCACAACCACATTTCTTTCCAAGATAATCCTTTTTCTACCTTGGGCCATTCATGTGGCCAATATAGAATATTAATATTCCCAAAATCCTTATTGTTTAATTGAGAGGGTCTGTAATTGTAGAGTAAGCGCTGACGGAGGGCTTTTCCTTTTGTAATGTAAGTGCCTGACTTAAGCTTTGATTGCTGAGGCATCCACCCTGTGGGAACAGAGTCCCCGATAGCAGTTTCCAGGCTCTTGGCCTCACGTGGAAAGGTGGTAGCTCGGGTAGTAGTAGATGGCCATCAGCTGTGACTAGTTGGCCATCAGCTGTAACCAGTTAGCCATTAGCCACTGATATAACCACCGTGGCAACGCAAGTCGTTGGTTGATTGGTAGAGAAGCAGATGGAGGATTGCAGCTAGCATGTCGCTCCTGCTTCCTGTGTCTCCAACCCAGCTGCCAGCAAAAATATAATGGTATTGTCATGCGGGAGACGCTGCTTGCTGCGCCATTTGTCGTGGAGGGCATCTGGCGGGGTCTCTGGTCCCGCTCCCCACATAACGCAGGATATGGTGAGGCCAAAAAGGAACACCCACGGAGCCATAGGTAGGGGAGTCATACCACTATACTCTCGCTGGCGGCTGGGTGGAAGACACAGGAAACAGGAGCCACACTGTTCGCAACCCTCACGGCACCACTTGCAGGCTCAGCCTCCATCTTCTTGCTAGCCCCCATTCTTTTCCTCTCCTTCTGTTAGCGTAGCCACAGCAGTTATATTAGTGGCCAATGGCTCACTGGTTACAGCTGACGGCCAACTAGCCACAGCTGATGGCCATCCAATCACAGTTGATGGCCATTTACTACCTGAGCCAGCACCTTTCCACGTGAGGCCGAGAGCCTGGAAACTGCTTTCTGGGGCTCTGCCCCCACAGTATGAACCCCCTATCAATGGCTCCGTTGGTGTTCCTTTTTGGCCTCACCATATCCTGCGGTCTTGTGCGGGGAATAGGAGCTGAGTCCCTGCATGACAAGATTTTAGAGAGAGAACCCAGGAAAGGATGGAGGAAGACAGAAGGGAAAAACAGAGAAGGAAAGGAAAAGAAAGCAAAGTGTGAGTAAAATATGGTGCTCTTTACCTCAGGAGAGAATCCTTATTCTTATGATCCAGTCTTTTTGATCATTCAGAGCACAGAAATAATTAAGGTAGATGAACTGAAATAATTAATGAAAGTGTGACTATTTATGATATTGATTTAAACTGTCCTTCAACGTACACTATAACAATTAGATGCTTCATTAATGGAAAAAAAATAGTAAAATGTATTTTATGCATCTACAATGTTACATATATATGAGTAGCTTCAAAATATTGGTGTATGAATGGTCCATTAATGCACTTGTCAGGAGAATTAAGTTATTTGGTCTTTTAATGTTTTGTGGATTATATAGTTCACTTGATGCTTAGATTAATTTCATTTTTACCTACAAGTTTGGTCCACATATTTCTACAATTCCTTTAGTGAAGCTGATTTTTCATAAAGGAAAACTAAAGTGTAAAGTACAAAAATCACAAAAAAGTTTAAAATTTAAATGGGCTAAGATTAAAAATATTATCTTTGGTAAACTTCATTGAATTTACATGTCGGAGAAAAATAATGCATTCTGAGTCCTTGCTGTAACAGGAAGGGACCTATGTCCTCACATTATAGAACTTTGAAAGAAGGAATATAAAATAGGATCTAGATTTGGCTACCAATACAACAATTTGGCCTTTTTCTATAACATGATGTAGAGAAATGGCTAGGAGAGCAGTTTCCAGGCTCTCTGCCTCAAGTGGAAAGCTGCTGGCTCGGTTATTAGATGGCCATCAGCTGTAACCAGTAGGTCATCAGCTGTAACCAGTTGGCCATCAGCTGTAACCAGTTGGCCAATAGCCACTATAGTTTTGTATGTAACGGCCATGGCTACGTCAGCAAGCGTGGATGGTGCAGATCATGTGGATCCTACTTCCTGTGTCTTGCTCAGCCGCTAGCAAGACTGTGGTGCAGGAAGACCCCTTGTTGGCGGTACTGGCGGATGTTTGCTTCTTGTATCTCGACCAGCCGCCATCAAGAATATAATGGTATGAACCCCCTATCTGTAGCTCCGTTGTTGTTCCTTTTCGGCCTCACCATATCCTGTGTTCACCTGTTGTGAGCTGAGACCCTACATTACACATGAATACATGCATTAGGACAGGGAAGTTGTCAGAATTCTGGAAATCATCCTCAATAATTGTTCTTTCTATCCAATAGAAGCGAACCTTATAAAACATTCTCTCCACATACTTTTTTTACCTCTTCTATCTCCAGTTTGGACAACTTACCATTATTTTCCTGGAATGAACTCTCTTCTTCCTTATACGTGGCTTCAGTCTTGACCCGTTCAATTCATTCTTCCCTCAGCAGCCAAGACTTTTCTACCGGTTCTCCCATTTCCGCAGCTACCCTAGTCCAAGCTGCCTGTACCTCATGCCTCTGTTACTGCCACAGCATCCTCCTAACCAGTCTTGCTCTTCTGTTTCTGTAAAAACTGATCATATCATTCCATTGCTCAGCCCCTGCTGCCCGGCATCTCATTTCAGTGATAAAATCTAGGTTCCTTACCAAGGCCTTTATGATCTGGCCTCTGCCTATGCCTCTGACCTCATCTCCTTCAACTTTTCCCTGATTCAAATCACCACCACATGGCTTGCTTTCTAAACCACAAATCGCCAAATTCTTTGCTTTCTCAGGGCACTTGCTTTAAATCCTCTTCACATAGTTTTTCAAGTGTCTTCTTCCTTCTCATCAATCAGGTCTCAATCCAAATGACCTACTTAAGAGGCCTTCACTGAATGCCCAATTCCTCTCCCCTTTGCACTCTCCATGTTAATAATATATGATGACTCTATATATTTTGGTTAACTCCTGAAATTCTCTTGGATAATAATGTGGGCTCTGGGCTGAGTCTATCGGTTTGCAAACATTGGCTCTTCCATCTACTAGCTTCCACTTGGGTAAGTTATTAAATTTCTATTTCTTTTTCTGTAAAATGTGATAATAGTACTTCATAAAGTTGTTACAAAACTTAAATTACTTAAACTTCAAGCTTATGGAACAATGCCTGGCTAGTCAACATTGTTTTAGATACAGTAGAATCAGTACTGTAATATATCTCTTTAAAATGCAGTTCTGTTTAGTTTGTCCCCTTCTGTAACTATGAAGTTTAGAATGCAATCTGGTACTCAATAGTAGATTCTCAATAAATGTGTGACCCACTAAATGTGTGTCCTTTACTTACCTAGTAAAGGACAACTCTGATGAAAGAAATTCAAATTCCAAATGTTTTTAAACAGTGTGGAAAAAAATTACTATTCTGCCTTTGGCTCTAGTTGGAAATTCCTAAATGCCAAATAATCGACCCTTAAACAACAGATTTTAGTTACTGAGGTATGGATACATGGGACGTCTAAGTCCTAGAAGGAGGATCAGCATGAAGCAGATCACAGAGGAACTTGACCTCTAATCATGAGGCTGATGTCAGGGACAAACAACCAGATCCAGATAGGAATTGGGAGTATTAGCCAGGCTACCGGGGTCAGAACTAGGGAGAAGCCTCCTGGAAGTGATTCACAGATGTAGAGGCAAAGAACTCAGGTAATTTCCTGGGGGAGAAATGGGTCCGAGGCCTTCTAATAGTCAGGATTGGCTCAAAAATGGGACATGACATGCCCTACATGTGTAAAGTACTAGTAGGTCACATTTGTATATCCATCTTGGGCTCTGCTGGAGAAGTAAGAAGCAGAGGCAAAAATCAGAGGTAGATCATAGGTAGCCTTGCTAAATGTTATTTATGTAAATTGAATAGTTCAGATTTAGATAAAATTGACAACACCCCATTTTCAGATTGCTGCTAAGATCCTCATGTTAAGATCATGTACCATATATTGATTTTTAGTGCATATTATTAGGAAATCTTGTCTAGGTTGAACATCCTCTTATAGTCTATGAAGCAGAAGGAGAGTCCTCTTACTTTCCATTGCTTACCTCAAATAAATGATCCTAAATCATAGTTTAATAGGCCATGCCCACAACGAAACTGAATCTACCATTCCACTTTATCAAACTGTATGTCTCTATGGCTTTAACTGTGTTTGTAAACTTCAACAAGTGTTATAAGATACTGTGGCTGGCTTTGGCTTTTGGCAGGCATCTGTTCAGTGTCAGAGTACAAATTTAGAAACATATAAAGCCTGCGGGGTCATCTTTTCATGAACTGATTTGTTACAAATTCCTCAAGTAAACCTACATTTGTTGGAGGATCTTTTCACATAAAATAATATAAAGGTATGTGTCTGATTCTCCTAAGAAACTCTCCTTTTAAACAAAATTTAAAGCTGGGTTATGTAAGGACTCTAATACTGATAGTCATAGTACATAAAGCTTTGCATGTTATGAAAACTTACTATATTCTTCAATGAAATTATTCTCAGTGCTTTATGATAATGTTTTAGTGGACTGACAATGTTATGCTATTACTTTTTAAATTCTTTAAACTATAACTTGTTAAAAGATTTAATATTATCCTAGTCCTGATTTTTAGTTTGCATAATTTATAGCTGTTTTATGCACATTACTAATGAAAAATCTTGATTTATTAAATCAGGTGTATGAATGACTGCATCTAATTTTAGAAAAGCCTTCTGTATTTTTACTGAACTGAGAAAATTTTATATATTTGGTAATTGTTACTTGACTATTTCTGATTAATGAGGCTCTTAGCGCTAAGGCTGTTATGCAATTTCATTTGAAATTTACTACAAAGATATTCCATAGAGTATTATAATTATATGGATTATTCCTAGTGATTTTAAAATTTATTCTTTTGAAATAAAAAAAGGTTTTCAAAGGAAAACAAAGATTAAAATTGAGTTGAATAACCATATCTGTCCCATTGGAAAGGTTCTCTACTCCATTCTCAAATTTTCATCCAAAGAGTCACCATTACCTTGCTGTTACTTTCCTCCTCCACCTTTTCCTCCTCTCAAATCTTTCTTCTTCCATCTGTTATTCCTATTCATTAGGTCTAAATAAAGTTCATGCACTCCACTCCTCAAAGTAAGTAGAAACTATGTAGTGTGCATAGAAAGACAAACTATTCCCTTAGCAGCCATAAGCCTTTTTCACTCTGACTCAGCCGACAAGGAGTGGTGAGCCTGTTAGCACACTTTAAAGCTCCAGGAAAATTCAAACTTAAGTGGTATTATTATTATCATCCTCAGCCATTTGCCTTCTGGCTTTGCAACAAAAATATATATATATAAATGTAAAATTTTTAAATGTAAATTATCCCCTACAAGTAATAATTAAAATAAGGAACTAACATTGTTTAAGAGAAAACCTTCTAGATGTGTACCAAGCCTTAAACTGCTGAGAATAAGGCATTTGGGGAAGGATGTTAGTTCTTTCAGATCAATTAAAGTTAATTTGTCAAGGTCATAGTCCTAGTGAGTGAAAATTGCAGAAAAGTTAATTGAGGATGCACATTTTGTAAATGACTTTGTAGCATACATTTCCACATCCTTCCCACAATACTTGATCCCATGCAAAGAATATCCTGTTCTCTAATAGGAATCCAGCCATAATCACATTGTCGATCATTGTAATATCTCAAAAGAAGTTTTATTGACTGAAAAACTTCTCAGTAAAAAGCACTGTTATTTTTCAGGATGTCAAACCTGGGGCAATTTGATCCTGATTTTTACCAATCTAATTATACCATTGATAATCAGGAGGAGAGTTGTAATGATTCTACTGCCTATGGAAATCTTTATGGATCTAGAAAGTAAGTACTTCATATTGGGAAAATATGTTCTCATTTTTTTAAAAAAAAGTCATAATATTATGGCAAGGGGTTCCAGGTAGGATGTGCCCAAGAAGAAATGTTAGGAGTGGGCAGAAAAAGGAAGTCATATCTGCATGAATCCCCTTGATCACCTCAGACCCATTTATAGGTGAAGGGCTTGTCTCCTCTTTTCAAAATATCACTTAGCAGGGAGCCTGAATACAGGGACCGGACGTACAGGAAGTCTATTCTTTTACCTGATATTTTCTGGGACACTGCTTGAAAAACTGATTTTCTTCAACTTGACTAATATTTATTGAATGTTTGTTGTATCAGGAATTAAGGTGGGCACTATAATACAAAGATAAGAAATTCATAATCTTTTTTTTTTTAATTTAATTTTATTAAATTTATTGGGGTGACAATTGTTAGTAAAATTACATAGATTTCAGGTGTACAATTCTGTATTACATCATCTATAAATCCCATTGTGTGTTCATCACCCAGAGTCAGTTCTCCTTCCATCACCATATATTCGATCCCCCTTACCCTCATCTCCCACCCCCCACCCCCCTTTTACCACGCAAAATTTAAGAATTTATGTTGGAGACGTGGCCAATTAAATATGCAATTATAATACAACGTAAAAATCCTAAATGGAATCAAGATAAACATACTTCAGAATGTGTTAGTTATTTCAGTTGACAGTTCAACTTGAGTTGAAAATAAATAAAAATGATTAAGGTTTAGTATTTACCCTTTACTAGTGCCCAAAATAGGGCATTTAGAGTGAGAAGAATTTATTTCACGTTCTGGTTCTAGCATTTGTTCTTTGTGACATTGGGAAAGACTTGACTTTGCTGAGTGTCTTAATTGAGAAATAAGGACATTAACAATACCCACTTCAGGAAATTGTCACGAATAACAATTGTGGTAATGTGTAGGAAAGTGTGTGTTAAAATAAAACCACTATATATGTTATTTATTTGTATAATTATAACTTGTAAAAGTAATTGATTGTTGTCTAAAGTCACTTAAAGTTATATTTGTTTATACAGTTATTTATTTGGATTGTTTTGTGTGTGGAGGGCAGTTTAGATGAACTATGAAAAGGGACAGGCCTTTCAATTTTCATAATAACTAACATTATGAGTTAGAAACTGTTCTGAATTTTATATAAATTAACTCATTGGATCCTCAAACAAGCTGAGATAAGTACTGTTATTATCCTATTGACATATGAGAAAGAACGGACCTAGAGAAATGAAGAAATTTTTCAAAGTCACACAAGTAGTAAGAAATAGGGTTAGGATTTTAGCCCAAGGTTGATTAGGCCCATAACTGGAATGGATGTATAGTTTATTGTAAAATAAAGACATGTTTTAGAGTAAAATGGGTGCTATTAATTATAATGTCGATAAAATCGAAATAAGCTGGACAAAGTGGGATGTATGATCTGATCACTGACATATAACCATATAACAAATATTTCAAATGTATTAATTCTTGAAGTTGATTTTTCTAAACACAGATAAGTACCTTGAAAGCTCCAGATAGAAGGAAGACAGAATACAGGCAGTGGGGACTCTTCTGTTCCAACTATGCCCAGGAAAATTTGGACATCATTTGGACATCACTGGCTGAGCACTCCTACAGACACAGGCAGATAGATGCTGCTTTCACACACTGCTTCCTGACTACTCCTGGTGAACCACTGCTATAAGGCAACAGGGAGAGGCATTGATATATAATGTATGGACCAATAACTGTAAAAGTTAAATGTCTGGAATTTTACCTTATTCATACCCCTATTCTATATGCCCACATCAATCAAGCTACCATAAGGATTTTTTAAAGTGAAAAACTATCTATCTAAGGATTATCACTGGGCACATTTAATTTTTTTTTAATATTATTAAAAGATGAGGCGAAAAGGATGAGATTGTATAGAATTGGCTCACTGTAGAATCCAACAACTGAAAGAGAACTTTATTTTATTCCACTGATGATTTATCTATATCTTGGAAGGTCAAGAAAAAATATAAAAGTGTTTGAAGCAGAGGGAGTAGTTTGAGCATTGAGATATTACAGGATAGCACCTTAAGGTACATAATCCACAATGAGAGCTATCTGAAAGGATTTTCAGCTGTCCTTTTGTTTTATTGAAAGGAAGCAGTCACCTTGAACTTCTGTTTCTTTTCTCCCTTCTCTGCTGCACATGGGATAAGCACCTGGGCAGAATCTGCAATCTACATTTTCAGATGATAGTAAACTAAACTAAAATGGCCAATAAGAAAGAGACAAACATTTTCCTTAAGCAGGAACTCATGGATCCTGCCCCTCCCCATCCCCCCTTTATTTTCTTTTTCCATTTGATGTGCATACCAACATTGCCGATAAATCAAGATGACAAAGAGACAGAAATCAATATAACCAGAATGAGGAAAACTCTTGATTATATTGTATCAGAGTAATGGCCTAGCCTACTTCAGATGCTTAGCATTTAAATCCAAGTCCTAATTTGGACGTTGTAACATTTACATTCTATCCCATACTGCAAGTCTCAGGAATTAGAAAAGGGCATATTAGCTGTGGTAATTTTATGAGGTTTACAGAAAACATAGACTCAGGTCAATGATTTACTAGTGTACATCAAACAAACTCCAGAGATTTGACCTTTTATTCATTCAGTGAATAGTTCAATTAAATACACCCCAAGTCAGAATAATATGCTAATCATCCTGGCAAAAGACAGGAATCCAGAGGGTAGTTATAATCAATCAGTCTCTCTGTGTCTCTGTCCCTTTCTGCCCCCACCTCCTCTTCCCAACATAGGGGAGCTTGTCTTAAAAAGCTTGTTTGGCTCAGTGGCATACTAATCTGAAAGCCGGTTGGGGTGCTTACTGAGACAATGAAGACATATTTAAAAACAAGTTTTCTTATTTTAGCATGAACAAGAAGGAGCTTGCTCATTTTAAAAAGCAACGATCCAGCCATTCAGGGGGACATTGTTTCCCATCACTGGTAGGCAGTCAGCAAGGCTACATTTTCCCAATTTTTGAAATGGGAAATCTATTCAAATTATTTAGAAAAAAGAAATAGGTGTTTCTGCAAAAAGGTGACAACTGGATAGGTCTTCTTTGAATGTGAGGAGTACATTCGAATAGGACTTAACAGACCGATACTGAATCATCATGTTTTAGAATCCCCAGGCCTGATCTTTCTCTCGTGTTGCAAACACAGCTAATGGTTCTGTCAATAGCACATAGTCCTGCGTACTCGCTGTACCAGCCAGGATCTGGGAATGTTACACAAGCTAACTCCCCCAGCTACCATTCCCTAAACCACTCTACCATCGAACAGATTCTATATGAAATGTTCTTACCAAGGACACTTAAAATGTCTGATGTTACCGGCTCAACTAGAGACTCACACAGAAAAATTTTTTCTGGGAGTTCAGACTAAACTTTTTAGCCAGCAGGATTTTGTGCTGTAGACCTGTCATCTTGTTGTCTTACGCTGTTTCAGTTGATGGTGTTGCAAATTCTGAAACCCTCTTTAGTCTCGTGTTCCTGGAGGAGTACAATATTGCCTGATTGTGTGAAATACATGTATACTTGTATATGAGTCCAAATGTAGAGTTAGACTTACAATGAAGGGGACTTATTTGATAGTACATTTCTTGTCATCTAATTTATACTCTAACTGTCCATAAAAAACTAGGAGTGAGCTCAGGCCTGAATTCCCCCAGGGTCAGACTCACAGGAAAGCAACATCAGTTGACCATCATGATCAAAGCCCAAAACTACAGTTTAAAAAAAACAAAGGCTCTAATAAACTTTGTAGCTAGTGATTATGTGATGGGGCACAGAAAACTGTGTGCAGCAAATGTATCTGTAACCACTGAAATTATAACTGAGTCTTCTGACATTGACTTTCTGTATTTGCACTGGAAGATGAGTGTTGTTAAGTTCTGTTGATTCAGAAATAGTCCAAATTTTTTTCCCAGCTGGAGACTATGCCTTATCTTAACACAATATCATGTAAGTAAAAACCAGCCTCTGGGGGCTAGTTAGAACATTATAACCCCAGGTATGGGTGGTGAAAAGGGAATATTGAAGAATTGGTGAGCATAGAGTGGGTTTTTGTGTGAATCAGGTGGGTAGCCATTACTTCATGGCTCAGAGACAAAAATTCTGGCATGACTATAGGGGAGATGCTTCTGGTAGGAAAATACACAGATGTTGTTGAAGTCCCTTTGGGTGTTCCAGGAAAACCAGAAATGGGAAAACGCTAAAGATGATCAGTCTAGAAAGGATACAAATTCTTGGCCTCTATGTTTCCTTTGAGAAAGTGGCAGACTGTGAGACAACTATTACAAATACAGGAGATGCCATTCCAGGGTATGTGGAAAATGTTCAGAATGCTTTAGTGTATATCTCAGGAAGAAAAAAGCACACAAATACTTAGCTAATGCTTATGAATCACTTTTTGTGTGGCCAACACTATTCTAAGTGTTTTGCTTGTTTTAACTGATTAAATTCACAACCTTAGGTGTTCTATTATCCTCATTTTACTGATGAGAAACTGAAGTATAGAATGTGAGGTAATTTTCCTAAGATAAAACTGGGATTTGAACCCAGTCAGTCTGATTCCAGAGGCTGTTTGTTAATCACTACACCAGGTTTAGGATAAATCCTACCATTGGACTACCATTACAAGTAGAAATGTAACTCCAGAGTTGCGAAGCAAAAGAAGGGAAATATGACCAAGAACGTTACCACTTGTTCTAAAGGAGACTTTTGCAGTCACCTCACAATTGCCTGAAGTGATAAGTGTATCAATGTGATTCAGGCAATTGCCTTTAATAGGTTACTAATTCATAGACTTAACAGAACAATTAGTTAAGTGTCCAGTCCCATTTCCCCTGACTTTGTTTTTCATGAAAGGATACTGTAGGCTTGAAAGATGTCTAAAACTATTATATAAGCGAATGTCATTGGCACCGTTATTCAGAATAGGAGCTGTCTAGTAAAAAAAGATAACACCAGGAGACATGGGACTAAGTGAAAATTCAAGATATATGGTTAAAATTGTGGCTGTTCATAGTCATTTTCAGAGAAAGGACTAAAACATAAGAACTAGGTATTTACAGTGTTTTCTGGGTGGGACTGTGGATTAATAATGTGATTATTTTGCTATTGCTTAGGTTTTGTTCATTGAGATGTAATGTTAAATGTTATGGCCAACATGTACAAAATCAAAGTTACGAGGTAAAAAAAGAGAAAATTTTAATTTAGGCTGTACTAGAAGATGATCATGGTCATTTCTATAGGTAAAGGATTCTGAGGTCTTCTTCATAGAACAGAGTTTAAAATTTTATTTTCTTAAATAAGTGGTGGGGAGATTTGAATATTATGCCTTCATTGTGTAATATTAAGGACAAGAGAGGCCAAGCTCCTGATGAACAACTTTTGCTGGAAGAAGTAGCAGAGAGGGGTGGAAAAAAGAGAAAAGGATAGGATTTGGCTGGTAAATCTTTTCTTCTATAAAAATGTGTTTTTCTCTTGGGGCAAGGGAGCAAGTAGGTACCCATATTAAATCCCCCTCATGTACAGAGATCGTTTCGCATGGAGTAACTGAATGTTATATGTTTTCTCAAGTCTGCTTATTAGCACTTGGGCATAGATTTTGTTGAGGCCAAGACAATGTGTCAATGAAATAGTCTTGTTTAGATACTGATCTATTCAGTCATCTCTGTTAGCCCCTTTTATTCTTCTAGACATGGTTACATTAAAAAAAGTGCATATCTAGGGGGAGCTTTATCAACCACCAAGCCATTGATATTCTTATTTATAATTCGTTTTTACTAGTACTTTTGATAGTGGGCATACTTTGTTGAAAAAAAAAAAAAAAGATTAGGAATATGCCAGATAGTTAAATTGAATAATAACAGTAATCAGCATATATGCTGTGGGGGATTCAAGAAGAATTACATCAGATCCCTGCTCTCAATGAGCTTGTGGCTGAGTTAGTGAATGATTAGAGGTATGTCTCTTTCTATCGCATAGCTTTATTTTTCAGAAGAGGTTATTTTCTCTGTCAGGTTTACTCATATAAGGGAGGGTGAATGTTATTCTTAGACTTCATATTAAGATTAATATTGGAAGGAGTGTATGAATAGTCATTTTGTAAGTATTTTAACATAAAGAGATCACAGAGCTACAAAGTTGAGAATACGAGACTGTATTTTTAGCTTAGTTTGGCTTAAGGGGCTTTGATGAAAGAAACTTAAACATGTTAATAAGGACAACTTATGTTTCTTCCCCATCCATCAGGCAAAAACAATTACAAATGATCAAATAACCTCACACTCCTTTTTCTTTCTTCCTTTCTCTAGCTTTCGCAAGAAATTATTTACTACAATTGTTCTTCTCCAACCTTCTCACACAAATGGTGAAATAAAAAAACAAAATCATGGTCAAGGAAGTATAGAAACATCATGTTTGCGCAAAACTAAATTGCATATTTCAAAAGAGGGACAGTATAGCTGGCAAGGCTATAGCTAGGTACTCAAAGATAATTCAATTGGCAATAATTGTCTGGGAATGGCCAGAGCTAGAAAGTCTATTTGTTTATGGACAACAGTCGGTTTATGTATTTGTTTTTTCCTATGAATTGGCTAGACTATTAAAATTGTGATTTTCACTTGCTGCTTCCACACATTTATAAGAACCATCATGTTTGGTTATTGCCCCTGAAAATCAGTGAATAAGCAGCGTGTGGAAGAAGCAGAGTGCTGCTCAGACAAGTTCAGTTTAGAGTCCAGCACCTGCACTGTTCTGTGACACTGGGGAAATCATTCAGTCTCCGTGAACCTCTATTTTTTTTTCTGTAAAATGGGACTAAAACTACAGTTTTTACCTTACTGAGTTTTAATTACATGAGAAAATGTGAGAAAAAAGTGTCCGGCACATTGCACATAATAAATAAATACTAGTAGGTATGGATCGTTTTTCTAGAAGTCTTTTCATGACCAGTGACTTCACTTTTTGACTAAGATAAAGTTTAAGCAAGTTATTTCTTTCATGCTTAAATATTCATAAACCTAGGATAATTCACGAAAGAAAAGTTGTAGTTTCCTTCCTTGATTTGTCATGATGTCCCTTTCTGAGGTGTATAAATACCAGTATTTTCCTTTCTCTAGACAGCAAGCCGGTGAGCAGCCTCAGCCTGCCTTTGTCCCACCCGAGATGCTCATGTCATCAGGTTACGCCGGACAAGTGTTTCAACCAGGATCCAACCCAGATTGTTATTCACAATCTCCTTACATTGACAGTTTTGATGAAGAGCCTCCTTTGCTAGAAGATAAGTTAAGGAAGTGCTATTAATGTGTGTACAGCTCGAAGAATAATAGCAATAATCAGCACTTAATGTGTGCTGTCAGCATGCTGCATATAGTATTTTATGTGTGATTGTTCCACACATAAACAAGTCTGCCGATTCAAGACACTTAAACCAGTGGAAGTCTGTTGCATGTTTGTGTGTGGGAGATTGGACATAGGTATGTGCTATTGATGTGTTTTTGCTGCAATTATTAAATGTTCCTTCACTGTTTCTTCAATTTGGACTCCCTGGCCATGTCTAGACAACCGCGAAGATGTCTTTTGGAAAAGTGTTTATATCAAAGTGACCCCCACTTCTCACCCCAGCTAATGAAGCTTCTTCACAACAGCCTATTGTATTTTCTGCACTATTTGCTTGGGAGTAAAGGGGGTAGTTTCTGAACTTGTTTTGTTATTGTTGTTGTCGTGGAGACAAGCCTGGCTCCCATGAGTTGGTTTTCTTTCCTGGCTCATTGAACCCTCTAATCTCAGCTAGGTATGGCTAACTGGGGAGTAAATAGCACTGCTGCTGACAAGGAAACCCAGAGACCCGTGCAGTTGAAGGTCCTTAGGGTATTTCAGGGATGTCCTGTCCCTTAATATATATAAATATTTCAAATATGTTTTCCTAGATTGTGTTTGTCATCTAATTTGCTTATGAGACGTTAGGACATGTAACAATTTTAATATTTATGTTTTCAACTCCACAATATTTTCCTTGATAACTTTTCTTTCCAACTGTTCTCTTATTTATTCTCTCCAGCTCTAGATACTGCTCATATCTCCTTATAGATTTGTAAATTTTTTAATTATCTTTTTGTTTTGCATTTGAATTTTTTTATTTGTTTCATTTTTCATTATTTTTAATTTTTATTAAATTTATTGAGGTGACATTGTTCAGTAAAATTACATACATTTCAAGAGTACAATTCTATAATATTAATACATCATCTATATATCACATTGTGTGTTCACCACCCAGAGTCAGTTCTCCTTCCATCACCTTATATTTGACCCCCTTTTACCCTCTTTACCACCCCTCCTCCCAACTTACCCTCTGGTAACCACTAAACTGTTGTCTGTGTCAATGAGGTTTTGTTTCTTTGTCTTGTTCATTTGTTGCTTTCAGTTTTATATGCCATGTATGAGTGAAGTCATGTGGTTCTTGACTTTTTCTGTCTGATTTATTTCGCTTAGCATGATAATCTCAAGATCCATCCATGTTATCTCAAATGGCAGTATTTCATCTTTTCTTATCGCCGAGTAGTATTCCGTTGTGTATATGTACCACATCTTCTATATCCAATCATCTATCAAAGGACACTTGGTGGTTTCCATGTCTTGACCACCGTGAATAATGTTGCAGTGAACATAGGGGTACGTATATCTTTACGGATAAATGTTTTCAGGTTTTTAGGATAGATACCCAGGAGAGGGATTGCTGGGTTATATGGTAATTCTATTCTTAATTTTTTTGAGGAATCTCCATACTGTTTTCTATAGTGGCTGTACCAATTTACATTCTCACCAAGAGTGTATGAGAGTTCCTTTTTCTCCACAGCCTCTCCAAAACTTATTATTTGTCTTGTTTCTGATAGCCATTCTAACTGGTATGAGGTGATATCTCATTGTGGTTTTGATTTACATTTCCCTACTAGCTAGTGAAGTTGAGCATTTTTTCATGTATCTGTTGTATGTCTTCTTGGGAGAAGTGTCAGTTCAGATCCTCTGCCCATTTTTTACTACATTGTTTTTTTTGTTGTTGTTGTTGAGTTGTATGGGTTCTTTATATATTTTGGATATTAACCCCTTATCAGAAGTGTTGTTTGCAAATAACTTTTCCCATTCAGTCGGTTGCCTCTTTGTTTTGTTGATGGTTTCTTTTGCTGTGTGGAAGATTTTTTGTTTATGATATAGTCCTATTCATTATTTTTGCTTTTACTTCCCTTGTCTTTAAGGTCAAATTCATAAAATCCTCTCTGAACTCAAGGTCCATTAGTTTAGTACCTATGCTTTCTTCTATATAATTTATTGTCTCAGGTCTTATGTTTAGGTCTTTGATCCATTTTGAATTAATTTTGGCATATGGTAAGAAACAGCAATCTAGTGTTTTTCTTTTGCACATGGCTTTCCAATTTTCCCAGCACCATTCATTGAAAATGGTTTCTTCTTTTTCATTGTATGTTTTTGGTTCCTTTGTCAAAGCTTGTTTGCCCATATATATGGGGGTTTATTTCTGGGTTCTCAATTCTAGTCCATTGGTCTGTGTATCTGTTTTACTACCAATACCATGCTGTTTTGATTATTGTCACTTTGTAGTATAATTTGAGGTCAAGGAGTGTGACACCTCCAGTCTTGTTCTTTTTTTTTAGAATGGCTTTAGTTATTCAGGGTCTTTTGTGATTCCATACAAATCTGATGATTTTTCTGTTCTATTATTTTAAAAACTGCCATTGTGATTTTGATGGGAATTGTGTTAAATCTGTATATTGCTTTGGGTCTTATGGCCATTTTAACTATGTTCATTCTTCCAGTCCATGAGCATAGAATATCTTTCCATTTCTTTGTGTCTTCTTCAATTTCTTTTAGTAATGTCTTTTAGTTTTCAGTATATAGGAACTTCACATCCTTTATTAAGTTTATTCCTGAGTATTTTGTTCTTTTTGTTGCAATTGCAAAATCAATTGTTTTGTTTTTTTTCTTTTTTTCCCCCTGAAATTTCATTGTTTGTATATAGGAATGCAATGAATTTTGGTACATTGACTTTGTGTCCTACAATTTTACTGTATTTATTTATTGTTTCTAATGGTTTTTGGTGGAGTCTTTAGTGTTTTCTATATAAAGAATCATGTCATCTGCAAAAAGTGACAATTTAACTTCTTCATTCCCAACTTGGATGCCTTTTATTTCTTTCTCTTTTCGGATTGCTCTGAGTAGGACTTCCAATACTATGTTGAGTATCAGTGGAGAGAAGGGGCATCCCTGTCTTTTTCCTGATCTTACAGGAAAAGCTTTCAGTTTTTCACCATTAAATATGATATTAGCTGAGGGTTTTTTGTATAGGATCTTTATTATGTTGACGTACTTTCCTTCTGTATTCATCATTGATAATCATAAATGGATCTTGTGTCTTGTCAAATGCTTTTTCTGCATTTATTGATATGATCTATGATTTTTATTTATTTTTTTATGTGGTGTATCACATTAATCAATTTGCCTACGTCTAACCACCCTTGTGCCACTGGAATGAACCCCACTTGATCGTGATGGATAATCTTTTTAATGTATCAAATTGTATTTAATTTGCTAGTATTTTGTTTAGCATTTTTGAATCTGTACTCATCAGAGATATTGGTCTGTAGTTTTCCTTTTTGTGTGTGATCCTTACCAGGTTTTGGTATCAGGGTAATGCTGGCCTCATAAACTGAGTTAGGAAGTATTACTTCTTCAATTTTTTGGAAGAGTTTGAGGAAGATAGGTATTAAATCATCTTTGAATGTTTGGTAGAATTCACTAGTGAACCTTTCTGGTTCTGGACTTTTGCTTTTGGGAAGATTTTTGATGATTGTTTCAATTTACTTGCTGTTGATTGGTCTATTTAGATTTTCCAGTTCTTCATGATTCAGTCTAGGAAGGTTATACATTTCTAAGAATTTGTCCATTTCTTCTAGATTATTGAATCTGGTGGCATATAATTTTGCATAGTATTCATGTATGACCCTTTGTATTTCTGTGGTATCTGTCGTAGCTTGTCCTCTTTCATTTCTGATTTTGTTTATTTGTGTCTTTTCTCTGTTTTCCTCAGTGAGGCTAGCCAGGGTTTTTTCAATTTTATTTATCTTTTCAAAGTACCAGCTCTTTATTGCATTAATTTTTCCTATTGTCTTTTTGTTCTGTATTTCGTTTAATTTTGCTCTAAATTTATTTTTTCCTTCCTTCTGCTATTATTTTTATTATTAGTATTATATATTTTGGTGCTCAATGATTGGGAGCATGGGTATTGATAACTTTTATGTCTTCTTGTTATATTGTGCCCTTTATGATTATGAAATGTCCATCGTTGTCTCTTGTTACCTTTTTTATCCTGAAGTCTGTTACGTCAGATTTAAGTATGACTACAGCTGCGTTTCTCTGAATGTCATTTGCCTGGAGTATTGATTTCTACCCTTTCACTTTGAGTCTTTATTTTTCCTTGCAGCTGAGATGTGTCTCTTGAAAGCAGTGTGTAGTTGTGTTTTGTTTTTTGATTCAATCTGCTACTCTGTGTCTTTTTATTGATGAGTTCAGTCTGTTTACACTTAGGTGATTATTGATATAAGGATTTCCTATAGTCATTTATCTTGTTTTCTAGTAACACAGTGTCTCCATTGTTTTTTTGCCTTTGTATTTCTTTCTGTTATTTTAGTTTGGTGGTATCCTATGATGTTTTCTTCTGTTTCCTCTTTTTTTATATTATATGTCTCAGTTCTGGATATTTTTGAGTGGTTACCACTAAGTTTATGTAAAAGAAAGTTTCATATATACAGTAGTCCTTTTTCTTCAGCATGCATCTTAGCTCCATTCCCCTTTGCAAGTTCTGACCCTTACCCCTCCCTTTTTATGTTTTTGTTGTCACAAATTATCCCTATTTATGCTGTGAGTTCATTTCTGAATGGCAGTAGCAAATTGTCTTCTCTTTTTCTTTTTTTTAAATGTTTTTATCTCCTTTACCCTTTATATTATATTCAAGTGTATATTGCCTTATTCTGTGTAAGGGTTGCCATTTCCTTCTTCTGTCTATCAGTCATCTTTCTCATCATTTTTTGTCTTTTTGTCTTTTTGTTTCAAGTAGAATAACCTCCTTCAGTATTTCCTGTAATGCACGACTTGTGGTGGAAAATTCCTCAGCTTCAGTATATCTGGAAAGGTCTTTATTACTTCTTCATATCTAAAGGATAAGTTTTCTTGATATATTATTCATAGCTGATGATTTTTCTCTTTTAGTAGTTTGAATATTTGACTTTACTCCCTCCTAGCTTGTAGTTTCTGCTGAAAAATCTGCTGATAATCTAATGAGCTTTCCTTTGTAGGTTACTGTCTTCTTTTCCCTGGTTGCCTTGAGAATTATTTCTTTGTCATTCATTTTTGACAGTTTCAGTATAATGCGCCTTGCGGAAAGCCTTTTAGGATTGAGATAATGAGGTGTTCTGTTTGCTTCTTGGATTTGAGGATCCAACTCTTTCCATAGGTTTGGGAAGTTCTCGTCCATTATTTGAATAGCCTCTCTGTGCCCTTCTCCTTCTCTTCTCCTAACGGTATACTCATAATTCTTATACTGCTCTTTCTGATGGAGTCAGAGAGTTCTTGAAGAGTTCTTTTATTTCTTTTGACTCTCAAGTCTCTCTTCTTCCATTTGCATCTTTCCAAATTCCTGTCTTCGGTATCACTAATTCTTTCCTACATCTGGTCAGCTTTATTTCCTAAGCTCGCTATTTCATTCTTTATCTCTTTTATTGAGTTCTTCATCTCCAGAATTTCTATTTGGTTCTTTTAAAAAATTTACATCTCTCTGGTAAAAGTATTCATTTTATTGATTGATTTTATTTCTGAGATCATTAAACTGCTTATCTGTGTTTTCTTGCATCTTGTTGAGCTTTTTTTGGAATTGCAATCTTGAATTCTGTCATATAAGTCACGTATTTCCATGTATTTAAGTTTATTTTCTTGATATTTTTCATTTTATTTCTGAGCTGCCTTATTACCTTAGTTATTCATGACAACTGTTGGGTTACTTCTCTCCCTAGGCATCTACAGGAATGAATTCTGCAGTAAGTTGATATGAAGAGGTCTTTTTTTTGTTTTCCAGTAGGTAGCGCTGGAACGTGTTCAGCTTCTCTCGGTGGAAGCTTCCCCGGGGAGGTTGGCATCTCCTCTGTGACCAGGTCCCCTCAGTCTCAGGGCACCACCCCTACGGGAAGATGAGGTAGGCAATGGGGTTCTGAGCCTCTGAAATCCCAGTGCTGCACTGCCCTGCAGCCACATGCAGAGCTATGCTCCTCAGTAGCCCTGGGTGACTCTGCTGGGATTAGCTGTGACACGTTGGGATAGGATGGGCTGCGAGAGGCTTCTAATGTGTTTGTGTTTTTGTTCTTCAAGTAATGGCGACTGCCAGACCACAGCTGCCTCACCCCTCTATCTCCTCCCTTGTCACTGGAATTAGCCACAGTGTGTGTCTGCCACTCAGGAACAGTCTCTCCCATTCTCAGGGCTGTGGATATTCTATTCTTTAACCTGACACTGCTGCAGTTTCTTCTGGGGCCTACTGCTAGCACTGGGAGGGTGGGGGGAGGAGGACAGGCTCCATGGCTTTACTTTCTTCCTGGCAGTGAGGGCTGTTAGACCTCAGTTCTCACCTTTCTATATTCAGTCTTTGCCTCAAGGCTTCTGCCTCCCACCCCCATGGCTGGATTCAGCTATATTATATGCTGATTGCTCAGGAATGCTTGGGGCCACAGAGTGCACCTGCAGTCTAAAACCTCCCCTTTCCAGGACTGCAGTGAGTTCCAGGCTGCATCCACGTCCCGCTACCCTGGCTCTGCACTTCTGCCTTCTCTCTTCCCCTGTTCCCCCCATGCCTTCACCGTCAGATGTTTTGAAGTACGGATCTCTCAGACGTGTTTTTGTGTTGCACAGGGAGTCCTTTGTGAAATTATAATTGTTCAGCTTGTAACTTCCAGGGGAAAGAACAAGGGGACCCCTCATGCCACCAAGTTTCTGATGCCTGATGTATTTAAATTTTTAACTCATTGGAAATTATTTTAGGTTAGTATGTGAAATAGGGATTTAAATTTATTTACTTAAAGATTAAGCATTTTTCTTACAACATTTATTGAAAACAATTATTTTCTACTTATCTGAAATGTCTCTATTGTGGTATATTAAACTGTAATATATCTTTCCCTAAAGTCTTCTTAAGTTTGAGTAGGAAATATACTAGATTTTCCCTCCCTCTTTATACAGCTCAGAGAAAATTCCTAGGTTATTTTTTCCCCTTTGTTATTATCCCTACCAAATGTATACTATAAGAAGACAGTATTTATTAATATAATTTTGCATTCTGAATCTACGAAATTTCTAGGTTCTGATCTAATACGTTCTTTAGCTGGTTGACATTGTGAAAGTCTCAAGCTTCATCTGTCTAAAATATATGAAACAGCCATAGGCAAAATTTCTAGGATAAGATGATAAATGACATTTGTTAGTTTTTATTGAGTGTATACCAAAACAGCGTATAAAATTACAAAGCTATAATAATTAACATCCGTTGGGCAAAAACATGTTATTTGAAATAGTGCTGGTTTATTCCTTAAATACATTGTCTAAAAGACTTGTTTGGTTTTATTTAAGAATGATAGCTTCTGCTATTTGATAATGTACAACCAAGGTTAACAACTGCACCTTGAAGAATAATAGTCAATTTAAGTTTGTCAGACCAGAAAAATTACCATGATATTTGGCATTTATATTTGTAATGTAGCCTGATGTTTATATTTGTAAGGCCAATACCACAATTTGCATAGAAAACAAAAATATTAATTCATTTTGTAGCATTTATATCATATACTTTATTACCACTAGATGACAGCAAAACAATAAATTTTGCATTCAAATTTCACAGTAGTTTCATTTTTAATTTTGTACAATAAGGTGTTATATTAGGTTATCTACAATTAATAAATACTTATAATCTCATTTACAAACCTTGTGATGAATTTGAAAACAGAATGTTATGGAGATTTATTTTGGTAGAAAATAATGTAAGTCCTTTTTCTTATGAAAATAGTAGGTCTTATGTTCATTCACTGTTTTATGATTCAGTGTTGAAACGTGTAGAAGTTAATTATGTCATAAAATAAATGGTTCAAATCAGTAATAATATCTCATAAAACACTTTTCATCTGAGTTACTCAGGAACAGTTGTGCTTTTTGAGGAAAACAATGTTTTGAATTAAAGGCCACTTTATTGTAAACACTGAAAACATATTGTTAACATAAATGTCTAAATTGAAAATAAAGTTTAAAAGCAGCATAAGTCTCAGGGGAAATTAATTTAAACTACAAAATTTTCAGTTTTTAAAAATCTGCTATTTTAAAAACTACATTGGACAATCTAACCTAATTTTAAACTTGGTAAACTGCTCATTTCCTCCAAAGTGTACGTTCATTAAGAAATATATAAATACACTGGAAAAATAAAAAGTATGTGACATGGAAGTTAAAATGTAAATGATTTGCTTGCTAATAATTTAACCAGGAAAATTCTTTCTTTTCAAACTTTGGATAACAATTGTCAATCTGAATGTGAAACGAGTAAAAGAATAACACTTTCTGTCCTAGTCTAAATCAACTTCTGGCTGAGCTGAAAATGTCTAGGTCCTTGTTAAAGCAAGGCCCCTCTATGTCACAGCGATCCTTAAAAGTCCATCTGGTCTTCTGTGTATAGAATGTCAGCTTTGCAAGGCATTTGGGTGATATTAGCCACTGTAAAATAAGTTGACCCTTTATTTTACCAAAAACGGTCACTAAGTCCTGGGAAGGAAAGTTGAATGCCACATACAGGTGACTTAGGGAGACAGCCCTTTACATGGGAGAATGGCACTCAATTAAAAAAAATACAACCATTATGACATTAGATGCACATTTACTTGATTAAAAGCATGGGCTCTGTTTTAGTTTTTGGTTTTTTTAAATCAATCTCTTCCTGTTTCCCCTATTCCCAGCCCCTGGCAAACACTTCTCTACTCTGTTTCTATGAGTTTGACTTTTTTTTTTTTTTTTTTACCACATAGAAGAGTGATACCATGGAATACTTGTATTTATTAGCATAATGCCCTCAAGGTCCATCCCTGTTGTTGCAAATGGAAAGATTTCCTTCTCTCTCAAGGCTGAATAATATATCACTGTATACCTACCACATCTTTATCTATTCATGCCTTGAGGGGCATTTAGGTTGTTTCCATGTCTTGGCTATTGTGAAAAATACTGCACTGAAACATGGGAGTCCAGCTATCTCTTTGAGATCCTGTTTTCATTTTCTTTGGATATATACCCAAAAGTAGGATTTTTTTTTTTTTTAATTTTTGAGGAAATTTCATACTGTTTTCCATAGTGGCTGTACCAATTAACATTCTCACCAACAGTGCACGAGGCTTCCTTTTTCTCCACATCCTCACCAACACTTGTTACTTCTTGTCTTTTTGATGATAGCCATTCAAACAGGAGTGAGGTGATAGCTCATTGTGGTTTTGATTTGCATTTACCTGATGATTAATTATGTTGAGCATTTTTTCATGTACCTATTGGCCATTTGTATTTCTTCTTTGGAGAAATGTCTATTCAGTTCCTCTGCCCATTCTTAAGTTGGATTTTTTTTAATTTTTTTTTTTAAAGCCTGAGTTCTTGAGTGAGATTCTCCAGTGTTAAAACCTGGATTTTCTATTATTATCTCTCTGACTTTGGACAACTTACTTAGTCTCTCAAAACCTCAGCCATCTGATGCTCAAAATAGTAAAATAACAGAACTAGCTTCATTGTGTGTAAGACCAAAGCATGTAAGTAAATTTTGTAGAGCTCACAGTAAAATTCAGTAAAAACATTCAGTAAAAAACAACAACATTCAACTCTTTTTAGTTGAAATGCTTTTACTTTACAGTAGTTTAGCTACAATTTTTCCTAACATCTACCTCACTCTTATTCAAATTTAAAATGATAGAAGAAGGGTAGCCAGCTTGATTACTGGTTTCTAAACAGTGAAGTCATGTTCTTTCCTGTTTTTTGAGCGTTCCTTTTTTCTACTCAAGATACATCTTAAAGTGTTTAGGAGTGGTGAGAAAAGAAACAGATGTGTTGTCAGTATTTATTTCTATTCAGTGGATGTCAAATGTGTGAGATTGTTTGTATACTTGAAACCTATGTAATTTTACTAACCATGGTCACCCCAATAAATTTTAATTAAAAAACAAAAGATGTAAGAGGAGCAGAATCTAACAGAAGGGTTTGTGAGTTGGCAGTCAGAATTTAGAAAATAAAGCATTGGAGAAAAAAATTAGAAATGTCTAAATGAGTTTGGACTCACGCACACTGAGCCCCACTGATTTTGTGTATTTATTCTACCACCACTCATAAAAGCGAACGGTTAACTTGTCTCAAGATTTTAATCTTTGAATACACAGGCTGAACCACATAGAGCATTTAACTGATTAAAATATGCACGCACATCGTGCCTGCTCTTACTGGATGAAAGGTCCATCCCGTTTCTCCTCGGTGGAGTTTCAGGCAGTTGGCATAGAATTGCTCTCCTCAGCAGGCAGGGTGGAAGTAAAACCCCAGACCTTGGCTAAAATATCTTTAATTTAGATAATTCTGCTAAGTGAAAAATTAATCTTTGTTTGATAAGACATTTCAAAAGAGTTAGCAATGAAATTTGTAGAAAAATGAAATATCTAAATGGGCACTAGGATGGGGATTGTGGTCAGTTAGCTACCATTTTACCTTTTTTTTTTTTGACTGTAGACTGTGCGTTTCTCAATTTTCAGCTCGGTTTTAAGCTTGTATTTGATGCACAAGTGGGGGAAAGTTTTCCATGATGGAATTATTTCTCTAAAATGTTTCTTCTAGCTCATTGTTTGTTAACAATCTATTTTTATTTATTTATTTATGGTTCCTATGTATTACACAAAACTTTAGATTTCTGAAGGTATAGCAATCAGATTAAAATGCTACGTAATTAATCAGACATGTTACCTTTAATTAAAGAATATTGCTTGTGTTTATATTTCTATATTTATATTAGCTTCTTTTTCTCTCTTTTTGCAGAACTTGGAATTAATTTTGATCACATATGGGAAAAAACCTTGACAGTGTTAAACCCACTGAAGCCAGCAGATGGCAGCATTATGAATGAAACCGACCTCGCTGGGCCCGTCCTGTTCTGCGTGGCGCTGGGAGCCACTCTGCTCCTGGTAATGGACTGCAGCAAGCATCAGATTTTAATGTGTAATGTTTCCTGTGTCATATTTGCAGAGATCTTTGTAAATGCAGAAGACAGTATATCACTTTATGAAGTGAAAATTGTTCGTTTAATACATAACTACATTTTTTGTGGGGAGGTGGGTTGAGTGAGACATATAATGGAACTATAGTTACAAAAAAAGAAACTGCCACCCTGGCATTACAAGATAAAAAATATAAATTTAAATAAAATTTAAAAACTCAAACCACCAGATCAGATTTTCAACGAGCAGGAGATCATTTATGTCTTTCGTGTTATTAAGAAAAGACTGTCAATCTGCAATAATTGAAAGAACACATGGATTTGAAAAATATAAGGCTTAAATTTTATTTCGTGCTTTATGTAAAATATGTATTGTGACACTGGACAAATGCTTTCTCTTTGTTCATCATATTTTTACTAGGTTGTATCTCTAGAGTATTTCTAATATTCTGTGAGGTATGAGATTGGTCTCCTTGTTTCTGGTTAGGCTACTATGGGTAAATTAATAACATGATTCAATCAATATGTCTTCCCTATTATTGTATTTATTTATTTATTTATTTATTTTATGAAGACTTCCGCCCTCTCCCAACTTCACCATTTGTCTTGTGTATGTGTCTCTTTCATTATTTATATCTGGGAGTAATTATATTAAAAGACACACAGTTTTTTAAAAAACATATTTCTACCTAAGTTTAAAAGACATTCTAGCTCATAGTTTAGAAAAAAAATGTTTCATTACAAAGGAAGAAAAAGAAGAAATGAGAAAAGGTCTATGATTTTACACCAAGGTTGGAAAGATAATACATTAAAAACAGAGGATGAAAAATATGGTCCAGCCAGTCTGGAAAGTATAGTTTCATAAGGTGCAAAGTGATAAAGTTGGCAGGAGAAATAATACAGGAAATTAAAGGATCTGGGGCTTTTCCACGTCTCCATTTTACAGCTCTCCACTTCCCATAGTCGTTTTTTCCCCAGTATAACTGCAATTTTCAAAAGTAGCTATAAAATGTATTTGTAACTAAATACGTTTTCACTTTTTATTTATTAATCACTTAATACCAATATCAAAATACTGATAACAGTCTAGTTTCTCCAAAATAATGTGGTAAATATTCACATCATATGTATCCTGTACAATAGTATGTACTCATGGCATCTTCTTCCTTTGAACTAGTACAACAAATGCAAATACTTTGAAATCAAACACTATATCAACTGGAGTTTTAATTTAGTCTCTACTCTCTCTTCTGTCTTTGTCACAGTAATTTGATAACTTTAGATTAAGCTGCTAAGTAACACCATGTCAATTAATCAAATAGTCTGAAACAATCAATTTAATATATTAACTCATCTTTCTTTTTCAAGTAATTTGTTATATAACAGCTGTTTGTTTTCCTGTAGAAAACATTACTGTTACCATGTCCTAAAGGAAAGCATTAATCCCATTAAGATCTTTTTGGGGAACATAATATTAGTTGGAATTATTTAAATGTCCTTTCTTTTAAGTACAAAGCAATGTAGGCAAAGAACTCAACTGGGAGTGATAAAATCACATCTCCCCCTAACTTTGCTTCTAGGTGTGATCTTGAATCTTTTGTTTCCTATTTCTAGGACTAAATTTTGAAGACAATAAAGAGGTTTATTTAAGTAGATCTTAAGGTTCCTTTCAGTTCAGAAATTTGGGGGATAATGTGAAACTGCATATTTTATGAAACTTTTTAGGCAAACATTATCACTTCAATTTTACCATTAGATGTGTTTACTTCAGAATTGATTATGATACATGTAGAGCAATTAAGATAAAAAGAGAAAGAAAAACCTGGATATTAATGAAGCCATATTTAACTCAGAATCCATTTGAAACTAAGTTATCCTTGCCCTGGATATCTAGAATTAAAATGTAAAGGATGATATTTATGGGCTGGCATATACATGTACTAAAAAAAAAAAAAACTAAATCCAGAAACACTAACCAAATCTGTTCATTATCTCTAGAGGTGGAAGACTCATAGTGACGTTGTCATCTTTATGATTTATGTTGACCGAAAACCTTTTACTGGATTTTCTTCATGTTGAGGAAAGCAAACCAAAAGAATAGCATCAAACACATTTTCAGCATTGCAGCTCTCCCTACTCAGAATTATCCCATCCAATTAGAAATTAAGTAGAATGTTTCTCTAATATATGAAAGTGATTTGAAATTGTCACTGTTTTCCAAGTGGAGCAAACCTATCCAATGAAGCAGTGCATGACTGATTTGTTTCTTTTAGCATGTCCATTAGGATCATTGGCATTATTTCACAAAATAGCCATCAAATGCAGAAAATATTCAATGAGAACTTACGGCTAATGCAGGAGAGAATCTGCCAGCATGGCCCAGGGACACAGAAAAAGACCTTAGTAGAGACCAAGCTCCCCAACTGCAGAGGAAGAAGAATTGAAAATAGCTGGACAATTTTGATCAATAAAATGGTCATGACATTTTCCATTATGTTTAATTAATCACAAGATAAATATCTCTTTCTTCTTTAAGAGATAAGAACTTCATGGAAAACAACAATGGAGAAGAAAAATGATAGCTAAAAAGCTCTCTCTGAATCCATTTACCAGATCCTTCTTTGTTTTTGTATAATACCCATGAGAGCCAGAGTCAGCTTATCCAACCTTCATCTAGAATTTCTAATCAACTTAATGTAAATATAAAAGCTAAATGCATTCTTTACTGGAGTTTTGGCATCCTCAGGTAGCAAACGTTAAAATATCCCCTGTTAAATTAATAGTAGACTGTGACTTCCCCTGGAAGGGTTTAATGGAGTTACTTCAGCTACTCGACCCTAGTGCTTCATGGGTGATAGCTATTTTTATGAGTTCTCAGAAGATCAGTGTTGTGTCCTGAACACTACTGACTTCCTGTAACGATATCTCTTTTATGATTCATTATCAGGTGGTTGATATAAATCAGCTTTTCAGAAGGTGTATTCAGTTAAACTGGCAATAGACATTATAAGAACAAAATTTTCTGTGGTCAAATAAGTTTGGGATATATTGAGTTGAAGAAAGTTAAATAAGTCCCATTATTTTAGGACATGTTAGAGCTCCTGTACTAGATGTCAAGGACCTAAAGTTTAGAGCTAGAATGTCTGGGTTGAAAGCCGAGCTTCACCACTTAGCATTATTTTACCTTGGGTAAGTTACTTAACCTTTCTGCACCTTAGATTCTTCCTGTGTAAAATTGGTTTAATAATGGTACCTATCTCATAAGATTGTTGTATGGATGAAATAACTTAATAGATGTGAAATGCTCAGAATAGGATCTAACATAGTAAATCCTATAGATGTTTACTAATATTACTAACATGCCTTGTAACTTTCCAAGACTGAATTGGAATATTTTTCATTAATGTATTCATTCATTTAATTATTCAACAAATATGGGGAGAAAATATATTCTTACTTATGCTGTGTACCCCTAATAGGCAATCTATGACAAAAAAAAAAGTAAACCTAGAACTAGTTCATCTTGTCTGGAACATGCTTGTGTTATCCCAAGTATAGTCGGGGTGTTAGCTTTCAGGACCCAAATTCATGTAGCCAGTGTTTTTTCCAGAACTCCCAGTCTCCTGATAATTGTACGTATTACAAAGATACAGAACAGCATTAGGTTGAGCAGATTGACTGACTCTAAAATGCCCTCTGATGTATTGGCATTCTGATTTCCTCCTGATGTTTGTTTTGTGTTCAAACTGTTTTCTTCTCATTGTTTCAGGCAGGAAAAGTTCAGTTTGGTTATGTGTATGGCATGAGTGCCATTGGCTGCCTAGGGATTCACACGTTACTAAACTTGATGAGCTCATCAGGGGTGTCCTGCGGCTGCGTGGCCAGTGTGCTGGGATACTGCCTGCTCCCCATGGTCATCCTGTCCAGCGGTGCCATCTTCTTTTCACTGCAGTAAGTGCCTGTGTGTGCTAACTGACCCCATGTGTGCAATCATTGCTGAGTCTTGCCACATCAGTGCAGCAGTTAACCTCTTTCTGATCATTTTGGTAGTGGAATTGGGGAAACCAATGACCATGACAAGCTACACACAAATTCAGGAAAGTAGGTCAGTTTTGACACAGATGCTGTTTCTATTTCGATGATTTAAAAAAGAAATTAAGCCAAACAATCTTTAAAACTGGCCCTTTGTTAGTTGTCACATTCTTCAATATGAACTATTGTCATGGGTAATACAACAACTCCGGAAAATGCACTTGTTTGATTTTGGAAAAGTAAGTGCCTGGTGAACGCTGACAAATTGCCTCAGCTCCCAGGCACTCTGTCTTCTAGGCGGGAAGCAACTATTCTTTCTCAGCTGGGCTCCATGCAGTGCCAAATTCCCAGGAACCCTGATGAGTATATTATGCTAGAGAACTTTATGGCATATATGCTCAGTCAATATATATTTCTTTTTTACTTCCTGGGAAGTTAGTATTTGCAATTCAAAACTATTAATAAGGATCCAGTAGCTATGTTTCTGTCAGGCATTTCCCCAGGGCATATGCATATCACAACTACTTTGGTAGGGAGACCAAGTAATTACACAGTCCTTTGTCACCTACCATGCTCAGACCCTAATTAGAAATAAACATTTGCCATCAGTACTCATTCTTCCACATCCAAAGGAGGCGTAATTTGCATTTTTTTCTTGGATGATCCATATTTTAGGTTATTAACCCTACATTGGATAAGATATTATATTAAGAATTCCCCATTGCTGAAGAAAGACATTTTAGAAAAACCTTTAATATTTTTATTTAGATACAATATCATATAATTTTTTGATAGCATTATTGAGAATGTCTTAGTTCTCATTCTTTTTTTTAATCAAAATAGGACATGCTTTTTTTATTTTTAATATGGCCTCATTTTTAAAATAATATTCTTGAAAATAACTTGAGCAAACTCTTATTTTATCAGCGAGTGCTCCTCAACATTAAAAAAAGAGTAATACAACAGAAAATGGATACCTAAAATGTACAAATAAAGTGTGAATTATAGGTATATTTATTGAGTCTTATCCGTGGAAAAATTCCACCTTTTGTATATCATGTTCTTTAACAAGCTGTTCCATTAACTGTTGTTTGGTACTAACATTTGACAAGTTAATACAAAGTTCATTTCTACAACTTCTATTTTGTCAAATGCTTTTGCCAAAGAATACCATAATGATTTATCATTTAAAAATTCTAAGTTTTAAACATTATTTCAGCAAAGTTGAGATTTGGGGCATTTTAAATGACTTCAGATTATCAGGAGAAGAAAATAAAAATTAAACTCTTGGATTTTGAGAATCCTCAGAAGTCTTGACCTTTTTTCATTAGATTTTCATTCTGAAATTATAAAGGATGATTTAGAAATCCTTAAATTATATTAAAGGGGAATAAACTGACCCTTAAGACCTTACACTTAAATTGCCCTTTCAGGCATGTTACTATGCCATTCAGATTAATCATATATAATTTACATTTTTGTTCACAAAGACCTATAAATTAAATACTCTAGAAATTATTCTTAATAGATATTAATCAAACCAACGAATATAATATTTACTAGAGTGCTTTTTAAATATTTTTGGTTTATTTATAATCTAAGGCATTATAAGCTATATTGTAGTTTTCACTTGTTTTGCTTTGGTTCAATTATTAAACGTAGGTATTGCTGCCATTGTCACAAATAATAATCATCATTTTCAACTTCAAGTTCAGCCAGGATCAAGTAAGACAGTGTAGTTTGATGGTGAGAAGAACAGCTAATAAGAGTTAGGAGATTTTGACCAATGTCCACTCTACTATGCAGTTTTTGTCAAGTCTCTTCCTTGCTTTATTGCTAGGAATGAGATATATCCTGAGATCTCTCCTAGCTCTTATGTCATATTTTCCTAAATAATGCATTCTGCTTTGCACATAAGAAAAATTCATTTCCCACACCTCCTTTTTTCTTCCCAAGGTGGTTAGACTTAACTACCTTATTTCTCCATTTTTTCTTAAAGAACCAATTGCCTCCACCGTTAATTCTTGAAGATACTAATTTGAACAAATCCATTTCAGTTTTCTAAAAAAATCCACACATACACATATACAAGGGATCTTCCGTGATGAAGTGGGAGGAACACATGCCTGTGCCTTCCTGTGCCGTGGGCTCCCTCCTTGAGCTGTTAGGCTTTGCTGTATCAGACAAAACCCTGGGAAAGTGGGCTTGGGAGCAGTGGGGACTAGGCACCCTACTGGAGTGAAAAGCCAGTTCTCTTGCTGCTTATACCGTGGGTAAATCTAGGAAGAAAGTGTTGAGGGGGGAAAAAAATCTGTATCTATAAAAGAAGTTTCTATACAGAGTTTATGTAAAATAATTTTGGGAGTCGTGATTTGAATGTTGACATATGAGAGTAACTGCAAATGAATTCTTTTGTTTCTATTCATTCGAGTTTTTCTGATGTATGGAATATTTAGCTTCTGATGGTGAATTTGACTCAAATATTTTCTAACTGGACAAGGCCTTTGAGTTCACATGGTTCCTAACCCTTGTTTTACAAATGGAGAAAGTAGTTGGATTGTACAGAGGATATTTCAGTGGCAGCTCTGATTTACTAATCTCTGTTTCTACTGAGGTAAGGTAATCCTCTCTTTTGTCATTGCTATAGAGGCACAATTGGAACCGTGTTGGCACTGGTCATCATTGGCTGGTGCAGCCTCTCAGCTTCCAAAATCTTCATTTCGGCCTTGGACATGGAAGGACAACAGCTTCTCATTGCCTATCCTTGTGCCTTACTTTATGGACTTTTTGCCCTCCTAACTGTTTTCTGAAGAATATTTGAGATGGCATTACAAGATTCTATTTGCTGTTCAGAGTGTTCTGGAAATGTATTAGCATTCAAATTTGGTAATGTGATTTCTGTATTATTGCTGCTGAGAGAATAACAACAGAAAGACAAAATAGCACTTAAGGATGATGCCCTAATAGCATGCTTGCTTTGAATGATGTTTTGCTTTTCGGTTTGGTGCATTAAAACTTTTAACATACTTTAAAATAAAAGAGAGAAAGTTGTTATATTGATGGTCCCTGCTTTTCTCAATAGATGTATTTCTGAGAAATTGCAAGTAAGTAAAATCCTATGCTGACTGGATAAATAGTTAGCCTTTTGAATAACTTCATGACGACTCAAGCTGTGTGCATGTAGTTAAAAGTCACACACCTTTGGAGAATTGCAGGGGTGGGTTATATAGGGTTTCATTTACCTGAGATTCAAATAACCTTTTGTCTTTCAGTTCACTTACTTTGGTAACAGTTGTTTGGTCTCATTTGGACAATGCAACAACTCATCACATTTTCAAGCCCTCACTTCCTTCTTACTTGGTTTAGATGCCATGGTCCATTACTATAATGTTTCCTCTACATATATCCTCAGTAACCCTGCCATTTGTTCCCTCAAAAGATGAACGTGAGTAGAGGAAATTCCACTTGTTTCACTTTAATTATGTTACTGCGTCTTATAATGGTTCCTCATACTACCTTTTGAATCCTACTACATTACCCTATTAAATTTGCTTTTACACTTTCTGAGATGATTATGTTAAACCATTTCTTCACTGCTCAAATATCCAATATTCCTTCCTTATTTCTTACTGTTAATTGATGACCTTTCTTCTTATTTTATTGAAAAATGGAAACATCCAGAAGAAAAATGCTTTATATTTCCACCACCAGATTCTACCAACCTACATGGATCTTTATAATACAACGTTGGACAATTAAGTTCTCGAACGGATCCTAGAAAAAGTGCTACATAACTCATTGCTGAATATCACTATGGTCAACTTCGATGTACTCCCCTTGGGAAGCTATGCACCAATGCCAGCACCTAGTCCACCCTTCAAAGCAATTTTGGAACTTTTTTTCTGGAATGGCCATCAGAGCTGTCATCATACTACACTTGATGTCCTGAATGTCATCAAAATGTCTCCCTGTCAATATTTATTTTATCTTCAGGTAAAGAAAGAAGTCATTGGGGGCCAGATTAGGTGAGTAGGGAGGGTGTTCCAATAGAGTTATTTGTTTACTGGCTAAAAACTACCCCAAAGACAGTGCCGTGTGAGCTGGTGCATTGTCATGATGCAAGAGCCATTAATTGTTGGAGAAAAGTTTCGGTCGTGTAACTTTTTCATGTAGCCTTTTCAGCACTTCCAAATAGTAAACTTGGTTAACTGTTTGTCCCATTGGTACAAATTCATAATGAATAATCCCTCTGATATCAAAAAAGGTTAGGAACATCATTACAACAAGTTCGCAAACTTAATTGTCAGACCTCGTGTGTGTGTGTGTGTGTGTGTGTGTGTGTGTGTGTGTGTGTGTGTGTGTACAGAGGGTGCCAAAAAAATGCATACACATTTTAAGAAAGGAAAAAATTGTATTAAAATTGTAATACTCAATATAGACTGATAACAAGAGATGAATACAAGTCACATTTGATTTCTGCAATTACAAGAGGTGTTTAAAGAAGTTACCATCAGTGTAATTTTAATGCAGTTTTTTTCCTTTCTTAAAATGTGTATACTTTTTTTTTGGCACCCTTTGCATACACACACACACACACACACACACACACACACACACTTTGCATTCCCTCTTGACACTGTCTCTTCTCCTCTCCATAACCAGCTCCTCCACTTGCATGACCGTTGTTTTCTTCTTGACCTGTTATTCATAGCAGTACATAAACATGTTTCAATATCTCGTATCTTAAAAAATCCTTTGATTCAACATTACTCTCCAATTATGGCTCATTTCTCTGTAGCAAAAATCATTGAAAGAGTTGTCTATTGTCTCTGCCTCCACTTTATTATCACCCATTCTTTTTCATACATTCAGTCAAGATTTCATCACCCTATTCACCAAGAACAGCTTTATCAAGTCAGCAGCAAGGTCCCTGTCTTACTAAATCCATGGTCAATTCTTAGTCATTCATTTTATTTGAACTCTCCTCACTGCTTTCTTCTGGCCCCCGTGTTGAAGCACTTCTTCACTAGGCTTCGGGAGCATCATACATCCTTTGTTTTTTGTTTTTGTTTTATTTTTATTTTTTCCCTATCTCACTGGTGGCTCCTTCTCAGTCACCTTGGCTGACGTTTCTTCCTCTCAATGTCAAATCTCTTCTCAACCTATGCTCACTTGCTAGATGAGCTCATTAAATTGCACAGCTTTAAAAATCTAATGACTCCCAAATTTCCATCTCCCATCTAACACTCTAAAATGAACTCCTAACACACACACACACACACACACACACATATATGAATATATATATATATATATATATATATATATATATATATATATTCAGCTTATATACTTATTCCTTCCATTTAATTTAAAATATAATATTGTCAAAAAAGAATATCTGAAACCAAACCTTTCCATCCGGTTCCTCCTCCAAACTGCCTCATCTTTATAACAGGAACCACAGATCACCAAGTTGCTCAGCATAAAAACTAGTAGTCTATCTTCCTCACACTTTTACTTTCTCACCCAACATCTGATCCATGAGAAAGTCCTACTGACTCTATAATCAAAACGTGTCTCATATTCGACCATGCCTCCTGCGCTCCTGCGCTCCAACACTACGGCAAGCCACTATCAGCGGTTGCCTAACTGAAGCAGTCTCCTAACTGGCTTCCTGCTTCCAAGCTTTCTCCCCAGTGGGCTTCTTCTATCCACAGCAGCCTTTGTGATCTTTTTAAAATGTAAATAAGTTGTATCATTCCATCCTCAAGACCCTTTCATGTCTCTTATTCCGATTGACAATGAAACTCAACTTCCTTTCCATAGCTCAGAAGGCTGCTGCTCCAAGAGTAGTCCCCAGAACAACAGCATTAGCACCCTCAGGAGCGATTTTAGAAATTCAGAATCTCAGGCCCTGCCCCAGGCCACCTGAACCAGAGTCTGCATTTTAACGAGGTCCCAGATGATTTGCTTTGCACACACAAGTTTGAAAAGCGCTAGCTGAGAGAAGAAGGCCTTGCTGTGTGATCTATGTTTGCCTTCCTCTCGTGTTCTTCCTTTCTGTCCCTTGCTCCCTGGTTTTATTGCTACTTCTTGACCACTGAGTTGATCCATCTCAGCATCTTTGTACCATTTAGTCTACTTGAAACAGTCTTCCCCCAAATCTTTCATATTAGGTATCTGTTTGTATCTTACCTCCTTAGAGAGGCCTTCAACGGGCTATTTTTTCTAAAACGATTTTCCTACTTTCTTTGCACTGTTTAGTCCATTACCTTATGCCCCAATAGCTCTTAAAATATCTGAAATTATGTTATTAATCTACTTTGCTTTCTATCGCTAAACATTTTGAGGCCAGGCAACCCTTGTCTATGTACAACAGTTCCTGACAAAGAATAGAAAACTAATACATATTTATCAAATGAATGAATGAATAAATTAAATAAATTGCGATTGCTTATCTATCATTGTGGTAAACAAGACAACCAAGGCTGTAACCCTGATAAAAACTACATTGGAAATAGAGGAAAAATAGACAGTAAAAAGTACATAATAAGTATGAGAAGAATGCTAAGGGAGGAATGCATAGAAAAGAAGGCAGACGAGTAGTAACTGTTAGACGTCTGTAGTTTATAACCATTAATGGACCTGTTAATGAAACAATGAGTTTTCTTAAGTTCTTGCTCCTTCTATTAGGACTGACATGGTTTTAATAGACTCATTGTTTAAGGGAGATTAAGCAAGAACGCCATTTATTGTAGTGATTCTCTACAATGTCACTCTATTTTTTAGGGATATATTTACATTATGGACTTAAAATTTTACCTTTTAGAAAGTGCTTTTACTAGGAAAAAATTACAAGTAAAAATTGCTCTAAATTCAGGATATAGGTTGAGATTTTTCTATACATGAAATATCACATACACAAAAGGTTTGGTATTTTTTACCATAAAAATTATAACATCTGTATTAAAAAATCCACTAAATACTAAATATTTCATAACAGTAATAAATAAGAATAAATTCTATTTTATAGTCCCTAATGGAGGAATTATGAATTATCTAAGAATTAATGTAAAAATATACATGACCTCTATGAAAATAATTACAGCATATTAGAGGCACTTTATGACTATAATATGAAGATAGATATACTATACCTAGGATGAGAAAAATTGGACTTTGTGAAAGAATCTCCCCAAAATAAATGTATAGGTTTAATATAATTTCTATTAAAATTCTAGAAGTATTTTTCTTAGAAGTTGGCAAAGTGATTTTAAGGTTAATCTGAAAAAAAGAAAATATGTACCTGAAAAATTGGAAATGATCTAAAAATGTATTACAATAGGCAGTGAGTTAAATCAATTATTATTCATCTCTATGGTTGAATGCTAGGTAACTATATGAAAATATTTTGGAAGAATCAACATGAGAAAATGCATGTACTAAATTTTCATAATTTTTATATTTACCGAGGACTTACTATGGGTTGACCTAGATGCTTTACATTATTAATTCACTTAATCCTCACAATAACTCTATGAAGTGCTCTTATCATCTTCATTTTATAGATGAGGCTACTGAATGACAGAGAGACTAAAGCACTTGCCTAAAGTTGTTCAGCCAATAACCAGGATTTGAATCCAGGAAACTTGGTTTCAGAGTCCATAACCACTATATTACACTGCCTGTTACTGAATATAAAACCTTATTACATCTTCATGGCTATCAACATATCTACTATTTATTTATTCCACTTAGATTTATCCTTTCCCTTGACCTTGGCCAATACCAGAGCCAAAGAGTTTTACTCGCCAGGGAAGAATAATACAATAAGAAGATAGAAGAAGAATCTAGAATTTCTAACCAGTTTAAAGTGGTACCTACATTACTCCTGGTTCTACTTCTAAACTCTAGTTGAAATAAGCTATGCATATTCAGATCTAGTTAGCATTTGGATAGGAAAAAATCTCACAAAATATATAGCCTCTTTCCCCCATTCCAAGAATTGTGAGAATTATTTGGATTTGTATGAAATGGAGACATTTTTCTTTTTATAATAAATGGTGAAATATATTTATGGTCAGTAGGGTGTGTTACAGAACAAATGATAAAGTGAGAGGAAGCACTTTTACAGTATAGAACTAGAAATGTATCTTTTTGGCTTAATAGACCCTGGCAAACTTTTTCACTTCCCTCTTTCCTCAGATGTTTTCAACTTCTTGTATCTGAGAATGTAACATTTTTCTGCTTTACTGTCTTTTCTGGTTGGATGAAAGTTACAGGTTATGTGTGGAGGGTAAATGGCACATTTAGAGTCAAAAGATGGCCTTCATTTCTACAAGAATGATTGAGGACATGTGCTGAAAATAAAAGTCCTGAATTACTTAGACTCAAGTGCCCCAGTTCACAACAGTTTAACTAGGGCAGTGACTTTTGCAACATTTGATGACAGGTGCTTTTCTACTCTGCTCTGGTTCCCAGTGAAAATGACAAATGTACGATCGCAATGACAATCTCCTGCTCCTCTTCTTTTCAGAGCACTGTAGGTTTTATTCTGTTTCAGTGACATAACCAAGGATCTATATTCAAATCAGTTTTCATTTCTGAATGAAAGTCTGGAATGATTTTAAATGGGTATTCTGGAACCCAAATTTCTGTGTGGAGGGAGAAGTTTCCCATACCACTGACAAGCAATACATGGACACCAGCAGGGCATCTGAAAATGCAACATTGATTCAGACACCATCTACCCAGAGGTAGCACCAGATTCCACAGTTGAGGCTTGAGGCAGTCCTACACATTTGTTCCATCCCACTCCCCACCCTCCAACCAGCACACTTCAGATGCCCCTTGCAAGCCCAGGTCATTAACCTGTATTTTGACCCTGACCAACTGGCTATAAATCAGAGGTTCCCATTACCCTTCCTTGGGTTCGATTAATTTGTTAGAGCAGCTCACAGAACTCAGAGAAATATTTTACTTACTGGATTACCAGTTTAGTATAAAAGGATATGATAAAAGATACAGGTGAACATCCAGATGGAAGAGATGTGTAAGGCAAGGTGTGAGGAAAGGGCACCGAGCTTCCTCGTCTGCTCCCAGTGCACCACTCTCCCCAAATCTCCACGTGTTCACCACCTGGAAGCTCTCTTAACCCAGTCCTTCTGGGTTTTTATAGAGGCTTCATTACATAGGAAGTGAAAGATTAAATCATTGGCCTTTGGCAATTGATCCAACCCCCAGCCCCTCTCTCCTCCCTGGAGGTGAATGAGGGGGTAGGACTGAAAGTTCCAACCCTCTAATTACAGGGTTGGATCTCCTGGCAACCAGCTGCTACCCTTAGTTGAGGTCTAAGGTTACCTCATTAACATAACAAAAACACCTTTATTGTTCTCTTCAATTAGGGAATGACAAGGGTTTTACTTTTACGATCTCTGGGCCAGAAATGGGGACTAAGACCAAATATGTATTTCTTATTATAAATCACAATATCATATTTTTTTAAAGTTTAAAAAGCCAGGCTACGACACAGAGAATCTATAATATCAGTAACCAATATACATTTTCAGAAAAAATTTTTTTTTATGAGATTAGGAGTCATGAGGTTTTGCATAGCTGATTAGCCACACAAAGTGGTGAAAATATTATGAGCAAGGACTTTGATGTAGAAGATAGAAAAGAAGGAAAGAAGGAAATCCTAGGTTCCAGTCCTGGCTCTGCACATAAACAGCTTAGCGACTTTGAGACCTTCTGAGTCTCCTTTTCTCTCCATAAAAAGTGAAGTGAATGATAAAGAGTTTGCAAAGTCCTTATGAGGACTCAAGATGCTGTATATAAATTATCTAGCCCAGTGGCTGGAATATAGAACTTACTCAATAAATGAAAACTTAACACAGCTGTAATAGATCCTCTGGGAAGGGAGTATAAGAAACATATTTGCTTTTCCATCATATCATGAATAAAATTGTGGATAAAGGATAATTAAGCATGACCTTAATTGATACACATATTTAGTGAAAAACCATAATTTTGGCATAATGGTGTAATTGGTGAGGGAGATCATATCAAGGCCAGCTAAACATTTTTTAAGGGTTACTAAGATTAATTTTATGAGTTTGAAGAAAAGGGTCTTTGTTGAAGTTTTATTATTTGGCTAATGAACCTCCCTCTTATATCAAAAATATTCTCCATCTCCCAAAGCAGAAACCAAAACAGGCAGTTCTTTCTCTGATCCCTGGCAGCTATACTGTTGTTTAACAACTGGAATCCTGACCAAGTGATACAAGGACAGACGAGCATTTAGAAATACTCATGGAAACAGAAGACAAGATTCGAGCAGTGGTAGTGTTCGAGCAGTTTTCTGTCTTAATCTCCTCTTATAAGGACACTAGTCATATTGAATTAAGGCTCATCCGTGTGGTATTTGTAAGAAGGATATAGGATTTTCCTTAATTACCTCTTTTTTTTTAACTTTATTTACTTTAAGTGTGTTTTTCCAGGACCCATCAGCTCCAAGTCAAGTAGTTGTTTCAATCTAGCTGTGGAGGGCACAGCTCACAGTGGCCCATGTAGGGATCAAACTGGCAACTTTGTTGTTAAGAGCTCTACACTCTAATCAACTGAGCTGACCAGCTGATCCCTTAATTACCTCTTTAAAGGCCCTATCTCCAAATACAGTCCTATTCTGAAGTATTGGGATTTAGGACTTCAATACATAATCATTTTTACATTCTCACGACAAAGTTAATGCTTATTTCTATCATAGCACCTGTGATTTTCTAATCTCTTCCTCAATATGCTATAGAGGTTATTATACTTGCTAGACCAGACTTTCTCTCTGATGAGACCTCTGTTCTCTTCCTGGTCTCTTGGAGATTATGTCCTTTTCCGAAGCTTAGTCTTTTTATCTTAAGGTTGATTCTATGATCTAACCTATATCCTTCTTATAAATATCATTTCCTTTTTATAGTGACCAGAGTCAATGTCTGTTTTCTGCAATCAAGAACTCTCAAGGTATTAGTAAACAGGTGAACATTTCCTTATCTTACCATCATCAAACCTTTGGAGTGCAAATTAGGTTATCAAACAGAGACTGTTTAAATAAGTGTACTCTTCTGGCGTCCAAGAAGACATAACCAGGGTACCGTATGCGGCTCTGACGTGCAGAACACCTCGCATCTGAACTGTCACTACAGAGGGGTTATCACACAAGACAACACAAAAAATGGCATTTGAAACTGTAATTTGTGGAGGGGATGCGGTAACTAAAGTATAGTTCCCGAAATCTGGGGATAAATTAAGAAGATGGGTTTTATCTGTTCCTCCAGCAAAAACCTTCTAAGACTGCATGAGACGGTGCAGACTGTGGCATAGAGGGATGAGTCGTGCTAGAATAAAAGCAGAATCATGGAGGAACATGTTAAATATTCCTTCGTGATGGAATCCAGGGCAGGGGCAGAAGGAGTGGTGAAAAACACCAGCCAAAGGCAGAGCGGTCAGAGGGCTCTTGCACTGATCGTGTGCAAAGTCCACGCAACCTCAGTCACTGCCGGAAACCAGCTGCACTGAGATTACCCCCTAAATAAGGCATTGCAATCTGTCTTGACTTTTAAAATGTGGAAACTAGGGAATTTCATCCTATTCAATAAAAAGTATGAGCTTTGTAGATAAACAGCCATTCTGAACTTCCCTCAGAGGGATCATTTATTAAACAAATGGGTGAGAGAAGCCGGTATAAATACAGCGAGGTTGTTCTTGTGTCAAAAGTGTATTAGAGAAACTTTTACAGAATCCTTTCAAATGTCTGGGATTCTCTCATAATGTGATTGTTTATATAGGCCCCCAAATGCTGTTTAGTGTCTCTATGTTTGATATTCTTTATTTGCTCAGAGGTTGCTGGAGTGAGTTCAGAAATCATATAGAATAGGCAAGGATATTTTTATTTCTAGCATTATTTTTGTGAATGCTGAGAACAAAAGCATTTATTATATATATATATATATATATATATATATATATATATATATATATATGTGTTTGGATGTGACCCTGGGCTTGTCTCTCTGCAACGAATCGTCGTGCCTGCTGTAATACTTGGCATACCTAACCTGAACACTCTTTATCTGCCTTGAGTCATGAGTGCTATTAAGAAACAATGCTTAATTAAAACAATAAATCAGAAATATAAATAATTCCTCCCTGATGAATAATATGCATTCATGTTTACTTTTCTTATTAGAAATATCACTTTCAGGAAGATTTTCCAGGTTAAGTTCCTTTCAGCATAAACACTTTTCCATAAACCTTTCCTCATTTATAAACTTTGATTAAATAAAGTCCTTGAATACTATTGGTATTTACTTAAACATTATATTTTTACTGATTATTATTTTACAATAATGAGAAATCTTATTTATTAGTCTTTGCTCTCATTCACAGTTTAAATAAATCTTGAGAAGATTCTTTTTAACTTGAGCAGAATGAACTAATTCAGAATATTTTAAAATTATCATCAGAACCATCCTGGATCATGCACACAGCTTCACAGAACTTCAGAACTAGCAGCCCAGTGACTTGGTTGTGAAAGATTTCTCTCAAAAGCAACCAAAGCTGCCAATGCCAGGCCTCTATCACAGTTCTGGGTGTGCAGCCAGTGGCTATAGGCCAATGGGTATTTTTTCAGACTCTTCCATTCTGGCTTTTCACTTATTTTTGTTTCCCCATCTGTATAAGGAGAAAAAAACATTATATATGTATACAATAAGCATGGAGGAAGTATCTAAAAAATTAATATACTGGGGGTATCTATTATGTTTCAATGTTTTAAATAGAATGTCTCATTGTACCATCACAAAAAGCAATGAGACATGCTAATGAAAAATATAAACTAAAAAAACACAATTCCCTGTTTATATGAGTGTGCTCGTATGGTACTTATCTTGTGTCTGTCTGTCGCTGTTGCAGGTATTAGAAATGCCTATTTATTTCTCTATACTTTCAGTGCAGTTAAGAGTCTTGAGGCTGCTGATTGTATTAGTTTGCTAGGACTGCCATCACAAAGTACAACAGGCATTTATTTTCTCACAGTACTGGAGGCCCTAAGTCAAAGATCAAGGTGGCGGCAAGTTTGGTTTCTTCTGAGACTTCTCCTTGATTTGCAGGTGGCTGCCTTGTCTCTGTGTCGTCACATGTTCTTTACTGGTCTGTTTTCTGTCTTAATCTCCTCTTATAAGGACATCAGTCATATTAGATTATGCCCCCCCCATATCATATCTTTTACCTTAATTACTGCTTTAAAGGCCTTTTCTCCAAATATAGTCATATTCTGAAATACTGGGATTTAGGATTTCAATACATAATCATTTTTACATCCTAGCCACAAAGTTAATGCTTGTTTCTATCATACCACCTGCTTATCCAAGTAGTTTTCTACTCTCTTCCTCAATATGCTAAGAACAACTATTTCCCATATGCCTTACGATAGCCCCCCAACCCCTCACCCTTGTGAGGATCTATCAGGAAATGTGGCTGCTGCCAACAATTCCTTCCCTCTCTGTACACACATGCTACTCCCCTTCTTGAATCTTGGCTGCTTATGACTGGTTTGACCAATATAATATAGTGGAAATGGCACTGTGCCCATTCTCAGCCCAGCTTTTAAGAGGACTGGCTGCTTCTGCTTCCAGCTCTTGAAGCCCTTGAACTACTGAGTAAGGAGCCCAGGCTCCTCTGATGGAATAAAACATCACAAGGAGGTGTTTTATTATGTTAGTGAGGAAGACACCCTGGGCTTTTACTTTGAGAATATGTTGATGGGAACTCTAGCCAGAAGTATTATCTCTCCCTTGACCCCATCCTTTGAGGCCATAGCTGTCTCTAAGCTTCTTTGACTTCCCTGAAGCCCCTGCTCCCATTATACCCCCGAAGATGGATAGATTACCATCACCTTAGAGAACTACTCTGCTCTAGCCCAGTACGTAGAGTAGACAGCGAGGGCAGTCTTATTTTCTGTCCTTACCCAAGAGGTTAACTGACTGTCCAAAGGGAACTCCAAGCCTTTAAACAATTTAATAAAATTAATGCATTTTTAGGACAAACTCTTGCACCTTTCACATAAAACCAATTTCACATAATTTGAAATCTATTCACTGGAGCAACCATCCACAGAATGGTTCTCAAATATTCTTGAACCTGAAATGCCTGTTAAAGTACAATTGGTACTGTCAACATTCTCTGTACAGTTTTAATGAGAAAAAAAATTGAAAGCACACTTCTCTGTACGGCCAGTCATTAATCACTGTAATGATAGCTGGGAAGTAAATTAACTGATACTATAACCTTTTACCCTTCAGAAGCTAAGTAATCATAAAGGTATCACAGGAAAATTGGTTACATCTGAACAATTTTTTTAAAAGAGTGATGATAATTAAAAATGTTAAAAATCAAAGAGGTTTTTTTTGTTGTTGTTTTCTTTTTGTTGTTAAAAAGAGAAACATTCTGAAAACTTGAAACTTGGAAGTAGTACTGCAGTTGTCATCTTTTCCTCACTCTCATTTCCTGTATGCTGCTTAAGACACACCTATACCCTCTTCCTTGCCACGCCCCCTTCCCACTCCAGGGGACCCCTTTGCATCCACTGAATCATGGTGTCTCACACTCTCAACTCCCTAAGCCCTTTACCCTTCTGCCAACTTGCTTTGCTTAGCTGCACATGACTTTAGATTAATACAAATTGCTGGTTTCCTAACTTCATACTTGTTCTTATGGGAGCTGCTGGAAAATCGAGGAATCATACAACTATATTGATTAGTTTGATTTCAAGTTTATAAACTATAATATCAAATGTGTTCTCACAGTAACTCAATTTTTATAAAAGTAAAACGTGTTTATAATAGAACTCATGAAAGCAAAGAAAAATAAGAAAGTGTAGGGAGAAAAGTCACCTATCATATCATTACACAGAAAAACTGCTAAGATTTTGGTGCTTTTCTTTTCAAACCCACTTTAATATATATATAACAAAAAATGTGCATGTTGTTTTACAAAATGCCCCTTAACATTATGAAATTTACATAGTTCATGTCATAAAATTTATTCCAATGTCCATTTTTAATGACTTCATAATATTCCCCCTTTTAGACATGTGTGAACATCTAAAATGGAATCACTAATGTCGAAGAGCTCTGCCTATCATGGAGTTGGGAGGCCATTGGGGAAGTCAGACTTACTCAAGTCTTTTGACTTTTTTTTTTTTTTTTTGTGCTCCCTGCAACGTTCCGTCCTAAACCTTACTTCCCTGCTTTCACGCCAATGCTTGCCCAATGCTTGCCTCAGAGCCTTGCACCTGGACCTGACCAATCATTTCAGACTAGTCAGAATGCTGTATTAGACAGCCAAAAGGAAAAGCTTCAAAATAACTTGTCGCTTTTGCGTTTATAAGCTCTACCTTTCTTTGTCTTTTCTGCGCATATTTCAGATGCCTCCTGAATCTGTGACTCCCAGATTCAAATCCTTAAAGACTCCAAATTAACTTTTGTTTTACTTTGCAGCCTTAGTTCTTTCTTGTGCAATAACTGTGGCAGTTTATTTTTAACTTTGCCTTACTGGTGGATATTTAGGTTGTTATTGACCAGCAACTCAAACTTTTTCCTCTAGACTGAATCCCTAAAAATAGAATGTGGGAACTAAAAAAATAAACAAATAAAAAAAGTTTTGAACTTCTTAATGTACTTTGAAAAATCATCTTTGAGAAATTGAGAACAATAGATTCCAATAATTGTGGACAATTGTTTTATCCTGCACTTCACACAAAGCTTATATAAATTAGGATGGATAGCATCTAAAAGTTTTTGTTAACTTAAATGACCAAACTTTTGTGTGTATATTTCATCTCTTTGATTACTAGTAAGATGAACATTTCACTTTATAAATTTCTTGGTATCTATTATTTTATGAATTGATGAGGCAGAAAGGGGTTAATAAAAGTGAACCTGAAGGGGGTCTACCTAGGCCTGCATCCCCTCCCTCAGGAACCACCCAGGCTCATCCCCTAGAAATAAAAAAAAATGTCCAGCACTCCTGAAAAGAGGAGGTAAGACCCAACTGGTATTAACTGGTCTTCACACATGCGCAAACTGTTAAAACCTGTCCATTACTTGAACTCTAGCCTCATTATAAAACAATTAAAATAAAATGAACATTAATGTTTACCCCTCTACCCCCCGTGGGTTTTTCTGTATGCATTCTGGGTAGGAACATGTGCAGAAAGAAGCTAGTTATATAACCAACATATGTCAATCAAATGACCTGAGTCTATATATCATATCTCCTGTTGTAAGGAAATTTACCTACCCTTTCCTATATAAGAAAAAGCTAACCTAGAGTTAGGTGCAGCTGTCTGCTCCCACAACTTCTACGCCAGAATCTTTCTTCTTAAATAAACTTACTTCCTGGCTCTCCTCATTTCAGGCTGAGTCTGTGAATTTTTTCACCTTTTGCAAATGACCAGGGGTTAATTCCAATGACACAACATGAATTACCTATTCAAAATTTTTAAGTAATCATTTGGATGATTCATGGCCATCACACTCTCCCATTCCTCTTAGTCACTCTTAATGTTCGTTGTTCTCCAGTAGTCACCCGTTCCAACTTTACACCCCTCCAATTTTGCTTCCATATTTTAGATTATATTGAATTTATCTGGCAAAAATAGTCCTTCTTCTCCATCCTCATGCTCTGTCTTATGTATTGTGCTGGTTTACTTATTGACAACTCGAATCATTTTTCCTTTTATGTGTCACTTTGTACTGCATGGGTTAAGAAACTTGGGAAATATAGTTGCCAAAATTCCACCAGCAGAATTCCAGAGAAGATTCCAATAAGTCTTTCATGCAAGGGGTAGTAAGGCTGAAAAGGAGCAGAAACCATATTCTTCCTCAGCAGTGGTGGGCAACTATGGACTTTAGAAGAAGGCAAATAAGAGGTTTTTCCCATTTTCAGGGTATTCTACCCTTCATTCAATTTGATGCTGGAAGCAGCTGAGATTATCATTGGCATTTTCCCACAATTCTGTATACATTGAATTCTTGAATGCTAGAGGATTCTCTGTTAGGAGTCCAGCTCCAAACCAAAATTCTACCAGATCTTTTAGGCTAGACCACAGACAATTACAGGGCCTTGCCAAGCAGGACTCCTAGGGGAAACTGCCATCCTCACAGCAGACTTGTTGCATTTATGTTCTCTAGAAGAATGACAGTTAAGGAGGCAGGCTCCATTGAGCCAGCCATGCTCATATTCATATCTGAGGCTAACTTATCAGGGGCCTTGTAAGTCTCTGCACTTCCGAGGTACTTTCACCTCTGAGATCTTATTAGGGGCTTTGCCTAAGGTACTTTCTTCACTTTGACTTGGGCTTTCCACTGCTAACTCCACCCCAAGTCCCTCCCACCAGCTCATGGATCCCTAAAAATGTCCTCCTTATAGTGATATAATCCCTGCCATCTGCGTTGCATCCACCAGACCCTTGTCCACTGCCATTCCGAGGAGAAAAGTGTAACACTGGGGAGCCGGTGTCTACCTTTGTCCCTTACTTGCACTGTCACTGTAAGAGAATAAAAGCTTGATTGTTATTCTCAGTTTGTCTTGTTGTCCTAATTGACATTAATGGCTGATTACTAATGTAATGTGGTATTTGTTCCCTTGACCTCTAGGTAATACTTTGTGTTAAATTCCTTCCCACATCAAATACCTAGAGTTGTTTCTTTTGTTCTGACAGAACCCCTCCTGATACACATACCTACTATTTCTTCGTTTCCTTTCACATCCCAGGAAGGAATGTTATACTTCCTGCTCAAGGTTAATTCATTTTCTCAGTCATTTATTCACCCGGCTTTTAAACATATTTATTACACATCTGTTACTAAGACTATAAAACAAAGACTTGGTCTACCCTGAAGGAGTTCACTGTCTTATCTCTGAGACACCAATGGCCAGATGATTACATTTCAGAAGTAATCACAGGGCATAAGAGCAGGGCCCTAATCCCAGAGGACTGGTGTCCTTATAAGAAGAGGAAAAGACACCAAAGTTCTCTCTCTTTCTCTTTCTCTCTCTTTCTCCCCGACCCACAGTGTGTGCACAGGGAAAAGACCTTGTGAAGACACAGCAAGAAATCACTATCTTCAAGCTGAGGAGAGTTTTCTCATTGGAAACCAACGACGCTGATACCTCAGTCATGGACTTCTAGCCTCCAGAACTGTGAGTAAATAAATGTCTGTTGTGTTTTGCTATGGCAGCTTGAGCAAACTAATATAAACCTGAAGGAAGCAAGTTGATGGCTAGGTGCAGAGTAGGAAGATAAGCATTCATTTCCAGGGAGAGGAAACAATAGACACAAAGCCCCAAGGCTAAAAATGAGCCTGTTGTGCTTGGGCAGCTATAGACTTGGGCAGCTGAGTTCCATCTGTGGATTCAATCAATGGCGGATGTAAAAAAATATTTTCACATGCTCCACCGCAGTTTCCCAACTGTGGATTCCCAACGGCGAATTGAAAATGCTGTTTTCGATCTGGGGAGGAGAAATACTGTTTTAGATCAGTGCCCTGTTGACTCCCCAGATGCAAAGGGCCCTCTGTAGTTAAGATTTTGGGGAGTCAAAAGTCATAATGGATTGTGGATTTTCGACTGCCTGGGGGTTGGCACCCTTAATCCCCTTGTTGTTCCAGGGTCACCTGTATAGTACTTCCATGGCAACCACCGGATTCCTGCAAACCTGGGTGAGCCAGTTTCAACACCACTGTATAACAGAAGTAAGTGTGACTCCAAAGTTTGTACATCTGAAAACTGCTATATTTTCTCTCTCTGCTACTGGGCTTTGAAACAGGTACAACACATATAATTTTCCAGTTATACATAAGGGTTGATTTATGATCACTATGCTTTTTTAATGTTCCATCTCTTCAACTTCACAGCAAAAGGTAAGTTTCTTTCTACATGATTGGTAGTCAAAGACTGGATCCATTTGGAAAGACATTGACTTACTCTGTGAATTCCCATGTTTTCAGAGAGTAGATTGGGAAATGGACCGACAAATTCCTATAACCATATTGTTAGAAATACGTGAGGTCTGGAACACTAATTTTCAGAGAGGATGTAGGTAAAACTGATACTTATTCACACAACACTTATTCCAAATATTTTCCCTGCGTACAGAGCCTACATTTTGTTTTGGTTTTATGTCCAACCTTCCCCATGTGCTTTGGTAAATCCTTATGGGCCTAAGCCATTGATCAGGTTCCATAAACTTTGCCAATGCTGGATTTTGGTTTGGGCATGTTATCCAAATATGGCCAGGGAGATCTGAAGCAATGTCTGAAACTTTCAGAGAAATGTTTCTGAGTTCTTAAACACACAGACAAGGAAAAGATAGTCCCTTTTTCCACCTCCCTTTATTGGCGTAAGAACATTCCAGGGGCCATAGCCATGTTACAACAATGAAGTAAGCTGACTAGCTGAATGTGACAGAGTGGGCAGATGGCAAAAACTAGGATTATTGCTGATGGCTTTGAGCTAATAAACTAATAACTCTGAAGTTTCCTTTCCTCAGGGCTTTTTGTTTTGTGAACTAATAAATCCCCTTATTTGTCATCTGAGTGAACTTTCTGTGTCTTGGATCCTCACATCTAGCCCTGGATTATCTTTCCATTATGTTTCCTTCAGTCTTCCTTTCCTCTGGATTTTTGTTGTTGTTGTTAAATAAGCCTATCTTATTTAAATTTTTGTAACAGGGTACCTTGGCTCAAATTTGATCTCAGATTTGGGAAAATTTGAATAATAGCTGGGAAAAAATAAAATTCACAAACATCCTCTGCCTCTCAGGAGCTGGAGGCATCAATATCTTTTGAAACAAATTATCTTTATTAAAAAATGATGAATAATTGGTATGGGTATTTTATTTATGTAAATGTACAGGCAGTACTCACCTATTACTCTTGTGAAAAAGTAGGGAAATAAGTCACTTGTATGCAGCTCTTTTAAACGGAAAATTCTCTTTCTGTAACGGAATGTGTTGTTTTTGGTGAGTCAGTGATCTACCTTGATAGGTGTTTTGTTTTGTTTTGTTTGTGGGGGTGGGGTATGCTTCATGTGGAAATGGGAGAATTTTCTTCCTATTTCCCCTGTGTAGGGGTATCGATTACACTCCACCTATAAATTTTGCACGTTCCTATGGAGATGTTTATCTGTGTGGGTGAGTGATAACCAGGTGCTCAGAGAGATAAGAACTGAGATGCAGAGAAGCACAGGAAGGACATGGGGCCTGAACTTCACCTCAGCCTGGAGGAGAGAGTGTAAAAAATGGGTCTGACAAGACAAGTTGCCATGAGAACAATCATATTCTCTGATTTTTAAAAGGCTATCTTGGTGCTTTCTGAACACCATACTCTGTCAAGGTGTTTCTCTTTCATGCAGCATCTCTACCTATATATCCCTGAGTTTGCAAACTAAATGTTGATGGAAACTCTTGAAGCCTGAATGAGGACTGAAGTGTCTGTATCGATCAGCGGGCCTTTTAGAGAGTGCATTTCCTGTGTCTTGATGACCCTGCTGGCAAGGTAGCTCTGTCTTTGAATTATGAATAGTACTTAAGTGAGAAGCTGCTCCCTTAATTTGTGAGCTGCATTTCAGTGGGGCAATTATAAATGTAGGATTTGGCTTGGTCACTTGTGATGTTCTATTGAGAATGATGCCGAGTGCCGTCTCCCCCAATTTGGAGTTGGTATTAATAATACCCCTCTGCCAAAGGTTTCTCATATCTTTTGCAAACTAATGATACCAGAGAGCGCTGATAAGAATTATATTTTCAATAGTCCACGTATTCATCAAAGTTTTAGTTCTAGATAAAGCAGAGATGGTAGTGAGTCCTAACCTCAGCATATATATTTGGACCTTGTGACTACAAACCTGTTATTTTAAGCACCGATTCTGCTTAAATTCCAGAATGGAGACAATATTCAGTTTAATCTCTTTCTATAATCTACCTTTATTTTAAATGTAATTTCATTCTCTTTGCTAGAAGGTTGTGTTTGTGTGAATTAACAGTGGAACTTGACAAAATAATGTTTATTTTCAGAAAGAGATAATCTGGATCAATCACACCCTATAAACTTCATCAATAGACTTGAATAGCCAGGTGATTTTAATGCAGACAAAACTACACCAAGCATTTAACTTGGAATGCTTGAGGAACATATTTTATACACGTACTTAAGTGATTCTTAAAAGGAGCATTCATTAGACACTGAAAGGCTGATCTGCTTTTGTGTGGAGAGGATCCCAGATTGTATATGATTAATTTTCAGTTTCTTTGTTTTGTCAGGCGAACACTTCTTCAGATAAACCCTTTCAAGTGTTTTCTGATTTAATTCACAAATATGAACTCAATTATTTAGAATATTAAGTAAACAAAGTATTTGTGTATATGCATCTATAGCTGTCATCTATATATCTATTTATCATCCATCTATCTATCTATCTATCTATCTATCTATCTATCTATCTATTTATCATCTATCTATGTTTCATCCTTTTCCATGGTCACATACTAAAGAATTCACTGAAGTAACTAAATATTATAAAGCATCATAATATGAAAACCACATAATGAAGTACGAATGACCAATAGTAATTTGTACATATAAAATATAAATATATATTTAAATGTATACATTTTAAACTTGTTTAAGAAAATATGTACATGCTGGATCACTTTTGAAATGTTATTTATCAAATGAGTGCTATTCATGTAATACATAGAACCAACTTCCTTTTGATTATGTCAATAAAAAAACATATTTTTAAAATGAGACTATTGATGTGAAATAATGGTACTGTTAATTTAAGAGAAAAGGTAAATATGCAAATCTTATATCCATATTTTAGAATTTGTGTTTCTGACTCCAGCAAAAATAGGACAAAGGAGAATATGGAGAGATCACGATAAATCCAGGTACATACCCTATCAACTCTATAGCATTCTTATTGCGTATGTTAGAGGCTAAAAGAAGAAAGACAGCTCCTCCTCATACAATGCTTACATTCTATGTAATGGATTCTTGCTTATAAGTATAGGATGGAATTATTTAGCTGGTTGTATACACTATAACAGTATATCATGACCTTGCTGCCACTTATTCCTAGGGAAAAATAAAAACACTCTTCTGACTTGCAAGACCAAGTATGTATTAGTTTACTCACCAAGATTGATGTATTAGGTAAGCTTCTGCTGATGTTCTAGTTAGGATCTTTTAGTTGAAGGAAACAGAGATTCACTCACGTTGTCTTAATAATGAGGGATTTATGATAAAGGAAACATTTAGGTCAATTAGAGAGACAGAGATGGAATAGGATTCCAAGAATGGAAACCATGGTACAGCTGGCCATCATACAAATGGAACTTGATCCAACGCAGCATTAACAATTTCAGCAGCAGAAGTTCACGAATTCTCGGGAACTTGACAGCAGTGTTATGTTCTTTATATTGACTTTTGTGTTCTTTCTGCTTCTCTGTCTTCTAACTGTGCTCTCAAAACTTCAGCTTGATATTAACCCTTTATGTCCCTAACTCCAAACACTTCTTTGTTCCATCTGATTCATGGCTTCTCCTTATACTTCTCAACAGCTATAATTCTCATGGTTAATTCCTTATTTTTTCTTGGTATTTAACAGATACAATTCTTGAGATCTAGATTCTTATAGGACTTTTATATTAGGTTGCTTATTTTTCTGTTTTTCATTTTTTAAACATTTTAATGTATCAGAGTTATCCTTGATTTTTGATTTAAAGAGTTTTCCCAATTTGTTATTTGCTTTTTAATTTTGATCCTGACATACTTTAGTTTAAAATTTTTATTTGTCAGATCTGTCTATTTCTTCTTCCTAGATTTTGCTTGTGCTAATAGGCTCAGAAAGGTCTCTTCTTCTCTAGCACTACCAGGTCTGACAATTAAGATCAACGAACTCATCCTAGAAAAAGTGCTGCTTACCTCATTGCTGAATATCACTGGGAAGCTCTGCACCGACACCAGCCCTAGTTCACACGTCAAAGCAACTTTGGAACTCTTTTTCTAGAATGGCCATCAGAGCAGTGATCGTACTACCCTTGATATCCTGAATGTCATCAAAATGTCTTCTTTTCAATATTTCCTTTATCTTCGGGCAAAGAAAGAAGCCATTGGGGGCCAGATCAGGGAAGTAGGGATGGGGTTCCAATACAATTATTTATTTACTGGCTAAAAAACAACCTCACAGACAGTGCCTGGTGAGCTGGTGCATTGTCGTGATGCAACAGCCATGAATTGTTGGTGAAAAGTTCAGGTTGTTTCCATCTAACTTTATCACGCAGCCTTTTCAGCACTTCCAAATAGTAAATTTGGTTAAAACTGTTTGTCCAGTTGGTACAAATTCATAATGAATCAATTTTATATCTAAATAGATAAAGACTGTATGATTTATTATGAGTTTTGTACACTATGTAGGTACCAGGCATTGCAATGTGTCTGTGGCTAATGCTAAAATGTACATGGAACAGTAATACATATGAGGCATTTCAATGTTAAAATGCTATGTAACAATGGAATTTTTTTTTTTTAATATTAGGAGAAGAGTTTTATTTAGCTTAGAAGTCATTTTCTAATATTCTAATATTCTCCCAAATACCAAAGGGGTCTTCAGCAATAAGAAGAGAAACTATCTCTGGGAATTCTCAAGCAGAGAAAGGCTCAGGAATATTTGGCAGAGGCTGACTTGGAAAAGCATAGCATATATGGAAATTTTGCCAATTTACATATCTGTGGTAGGATTATAGGAGTGTAATTGAGAAAGTTTCTACATTAAAGTCAGTTTGGATCAACTACAGAAGAAACTGAGGATTCTCGGACACTTGTATAGATGCTCTTATAAAAGGAAGTAATTAGCCTGCCATGAACCAGTTTGGGAACAGAACAAGGTCAGTCGGTGGCTAGAAAAATAAAAATAAAACAGGTAAAAATAGCAGAAACAAATCTGTACCAGACCTGGGAAAGAGACATTCCCATGGGAACTTCTAATGAAGACTCACTATATCTTAGAGTGCAAAGGCTGATCATTCAGACTAAAACCATACACTAGTCTAATCTGCTTTTATATCCTTTGTTATGGTCGTGCTTAAGACTACACAGTTTATTCCATAACATATATTCAATTTTTTTCAACTTTTTTTCACCCACATTAGTAGAGCTTCAGGAATTATTAAGCCAAACAGGAAGAACTTAAATTCCATCCAATTTAGTAGAAACAAATATTTCTTAAGGGCCTAGTAAATGTCAGGCACAATACTCAGTGAGAAAGATGAATAAGAAATCACTTCTCATGTGGAGGCACCCAAACAGCATAATACAATACACTAAGTAGCGTGAAAATGAGATAATATAAGGTCACTTTATCTAGACCTCAGTGCTGCAGGAGTCAAGGGGTGGGAGACAGGTGAGCCATGCTAAAGATGTGATGCTAGAACTGAACATTGAAGAATAAGAGTGTGTTATGCAAATGGTGAAGGTACACATGGTTGGGACTGGAGAAGGGTGGAGGGTGAAGGAATATTCTAGAATCAGAGAATGAAATTAATAAAAGTATGCCAAGGTCCTGCTGCTGTCAGTAAACAGGCCAGATAAGCAGCATGGCTTCTGTTTTCAAATTTTTAAAGATGAAATATATTTATTCATCTTGATTCAGTCTATTAATTGCTAATATTAGAAGTTGTTTTTTTTTTTTTTTTTTTTTAAAACCATATTTCTTATCCATTGGAAGCCTGGATTCCATGTAATATTAATGGTTTGCAATGATTTCACTATATAATTGTTTATCTAAAGTTTGAAATTCCTGATTCATAAATTTTTCTTGATTTTCTTCAAGTGTGTTTGTATTTTTTTTAATTTTTAATTTTCAATTACAGTTGGCATTCAATATTATTTTATATTAATTTCAGGTGTACAGCATAGTGGTTAGACATTTGTATAATTTTGAAATGATCCTCCCAATAAACCCAGTATTCACCTCGCACCATACAGAGTTATTACAATATTATTGACATTTCCTAACTGTACTTTGTATCCTGTGACTATTTTGTAACTACCAATTTGGACTTCTTAATCCTTTCACCTTTTCCACCCAGAGCCCCAACTCCCCTCCCATCTGGCAACCACAGTTTGTTGTCTGTATGAGTCTATTTCTATTTTGTTTGTTCATTTACTTTGTTCTTTAGATTCCACATATAAGTGAAAACATATGGTATTTGTCTTTCCCCGTTGGACTTATTTCACATGGCATAATACCCTCTAGGTCTATCCATATTGTTGTAAATGGTAAGATGACAATCTGTTTTCATGGCCGAGTAATATTCCATTGTACATATGTACCACTTCTTCTTTATACAATTATCCACTGATGGGCACTTAGGTTGCTTCCAGATCTTGGCTATTGTAAATAACATTGCAACAAACATAGGGATGCATATATCTTTTTTGAATTAGTATTCTGGATGTCTTCAAATAAATACCCAAAAGTGGAATTGCAGGGTCATAAGGTAGTTCTATTTTTATTTTTTTGAGGAACCTCCATACTGTTTTTGATAGTGGCCGCAGCAATTTGCAATCCCACCCAGAGTGCGTCAGGGTTCCCTCTTCTTCACATCCTCACCAGCACTTGTTTTCTGCTGATTTATGGATGATGGCCATTCTGACTGGTGAGATGTAATACCTCATTGTGGTTTTAAGTTGCATTTCTCTGATGGTTAGTGATGTTAAGCATCTTTTTATATGTCTACTGACCATGAATATGTCCTCTTTGGAGAAATGTCTATCTAGGTCCTCTGCCCATTTTTTAATTGGAGTTTTTGTTATTCTGGTGTTGAGATGTATGAGTTCTTTATAAATTTTGGATATTAATCCCTTATTGGATACATTATTGGCAAATATCTTCTCCTATTCAGTATGTTGTCTTTTCATTTTGCTGGTGGTTTCCTTTGCTGTGCAAATACTTTTTAGTTTGATGGATCCCATTTTTTGTTATTTCTTTTATGTCCCTTGCCTGAGGAGATATATCACAAAAAACATTACTAAGAGCAGTCTCAGAGAGTTTAATGCTTATGTTTTCTTCTAGGAGTTTTATGGTTTCTGGTCTTACATTTAAGTCTTGAATCCATTTTGAGTTTATTCTTGTATATGGTGCAAGAAGGTGGTCCAGTTTCATATTTTTTATTTTTATGCATCTGTCCAGTTTTCTCAACACCATTTAGTGAATAGACTGTCTCCACCCCATTGTATATTCTTGCCTCCTTTGTTAAGGATTAATTGACCATATAGGCGTGGCTTTATCTATTTTGTTCCATTGATCTATGTGCCTGTTTTTATGTATTGTCCTGTTTTGATTACTACAGCCTTGTAGTATAGTTTAATATCTGGTAGCATGACACCTCCAACTTTGTTCTTCTTTCTCAAGATTGCTGTAACTATTTGGGGTCATTTGTGATTCCATACAAATTTTGGAATTATTTATTCCAGTTCTGTGAAAAACATAATTGGTACTTTGATATTGGTATTTTGCATTTAATCTATAGATTGCTTTGGATATATTGAACATTTTAAGGATGTTTACTCTGCCTATCCATGAGCATGGCATATGCTTCCATTTTTGTATCTTCTTCAGTTTGTTTCTTCAATGTCTTATAATTTTCTGAGTACAGGTCTTTTATCTTCTTGGCTAAATTTATTCCTAGGTTTTTTGTTTGTTTGTTTGTTTTCTGATGCAATTATAAATGGCATTTTTTAAATCTGTCTTTCTGATAGTTGGTTATAGTTGTATAAAAATGCAACCAATTTCTAGATATTAATTTTGTTTCCTGCTATTTTGACAGATTCATCTGTCAGTTGTAGAAGTTTTTTTGTTTTTTGTTGTTGTTTTTTTGTGTGTGTGTGTTTGTGTGTCTCTCTGTGTGTGTGTGTGTGTGTGTGTGTGTGTGTGTGTGTAATCTTTAAGTTTTACTTCTTCCTTTCCAATTTGGATGCTTTTTATTTATTTTTCATGTCTGATTGCTGTGACTAGGACTACCAATACTGTGTTGAATGAAAGAGGTGAAAGTGGACATTCTTTCCTTGTTCCTGATCTTAAGGAAAACACTTTCAGCTTTTCCCTGTTGAGTATGAGGTTAACTGTGAATTTGTCATATATGTCCTTTATTATATTATGGTTAGTGCCCTGTATTCCCTCTTTGCTAAGGGTTTTTATCATAAACGGATGCTGGATTTTGTCAAACCCTTTTTCTACATCTAGAAATTGATATGATCATATGATTTTTATTCTTCATTTTGTTTATGTGGTGTATCACGTTAATTGCTTTGTGGATATTGAACCAACATTGCATCCCAGGAATAAATCCCACTTGATCATGATGTATGATCTTTTTAATGTATTGCTGAATTCGGTTTGCTAATATTTTGTTGAGGATTTTTGCATTTTTGTTCATCAGGTATATTGGGCTATAATTTTATTTTTTTGGTAATGTCCTTCTCTGGTTTTGGAATGAGTGTAATGCTGGCCTCATAAAATGAACTTAGGAGCCTTCCCTCCTCTTGAATTTTTTTGGACTAGTTTGAGAAGGATAGGTGTTAATTCTTCTCTGAATGTTTGGTGTCTATGTATTGTTTTTTTGTAGTTATATATTTTTAAAGTCGTGCTTCATATATTTTAGCCTACTTTATTGTAATGTCTAGATATCTTTGTAAATCAAAGTGTATGTGTTTTAAAATCTTATTGCTTTTTTTATTGTTGTTGTTTTTAAAATAATATCAATGATTAGACTTTGGAAATAGATACATTTGCAAAAGAAAAATATTAGAAGCTTAACAAATATAGGTACCTCACATTTTTAAAAAATTCATGTTATAACAGTTCACTTTTAAACCAAATACCTACGTTAATACCTGTTTTCACTAGCTGAAGGAAGTCCAAGGAGGATTTTTGCTTTCATGAAAAGAAGGAAAAAAGCAATTACACTCAGTATCTCAGCATCAAGCCATCATAGTTTTGAACTGTGTCTGTGAGCATCCGTGCTTTATCTGGATTTATTTTGTGCATCTGTTAGCAAGATGTGTCATAGGGTATCAGAAAAGTCTAAGAGAACTCATAAGGATGTTACATTTATTGTAAAACTGGCGTAATTAAGTATTATGGTCATGGTGAAAGAAACAAAGACATTCTGCATACATTGAATTTTAGGTCTGGGAACACTCAAAATTTTTTCCATATAAATTAACAGCAATTGCTTCTTAGCTTTACACTATTTTGGCTTATGAAAGATTTTGGAGGAATACTCTACTTTAGGATAGTGAGGGAAACCTGTAAACCAAATGCTCAATAATTATAAATGTTTACTTTTTAAAAATATAATGCTGTGCCTTCAAGAATGTAGACATATACTATTGATACTATATAATGTATTTGCAATAGCAAGTAGAATTCTCTCATTAGAATAGAGATGGTAGAGCGAGACAAAAGAAAGCAAATGGAATCAAATTTTATAACCTGGGTAGTTTTGTAATGCTAGTGAGCCAGAAATGTCCAAATATATTACGTACTTCTAAATTTGCTCATAGGAAAACAAATCTCTCAATCCCAGTTTGTTTTTTGCTAGGCTCTGTTTTTCTCCTTCTCTTTGCTCTCTTCTTGTAGCCAGTATATGGGGAATAGTGCCTTAGATGTTTTAGAATTTCACAGGTTTCTGTGGGTCTCTTTACAGATTAAATAATTTTCTCTGAGTAGTGCTGTGACAAAGGATATTGTATATGGTACTTAAAAATTAGAATCTATCAGAATGTTAGCAACTGCTTTTATTTCCGACCATTTTTCTTAATGCCTCAGGTACTAGTTCCTGAAATATTGTAATTGAATTATTTTGGTATTATAAGGATCTCCTTTGATTGTCATTAGTCTGTGATTCTTGTAATTCTTTGGAAGTACATTGAATTTAATTACAAATACATAAATAAACTTTTTTTGGTAACATATTATAATTGGGACTTTGTCTTCAGCGATGAAGATGTATGCTAAATGATTCCATCTAAAGTGCCTGGATCCATTTCTTCTCTTTTTTCTTGTTATCTGCAAATATGCAGATAAAAATTAGTATATTTTTATAGTTTCTAATCTTTAAGGTCAGTTTTGCTCTCTTCCTAAGTCACTTAACATAACTTCATTGCTTCATTTATCTTTGCAGCTATAGCCCAAAGCTCTGAGTGTTTTATTTCCTGGCTTTAAACGGAGTGGGAGGATTTCAGTGACAATAGGTTAGCATTATTGACTGTATTGTGTAAATTATAATAATTCTCCCATTGCCTCTTCTGTGGACTGACTATGGTTGTGTGGTTGTGTGCAAAAGGAGAATGTAATTGTGTTTACTTGAAAAAGAATAAAACCGGTTTAAATATTTTATTATAGTAGTGTTTCTTCTGAGGTTTATATGATTGACTTACTCTTTTAGAATTATTTGACTTTGTTTTGCTAAGACTCTGGCACAGATATATATCTATATATCTATATCTATATATCTATATATCTATATATCTATATATCTATATATCTATATATCTATATATCTATATATCTATATATCTATATATCTATATATCTATATATCTATATATCTATATATCTATATAATCTATATCTATCTATATATATATATCTGTGCCAAAGTCATATATATATATATATATATATATATATATATATATATATATCCAAAGTATTACAACTAAATTACTTACTTTGTATTACACTATTTCTCCCCCATTCTTTGAGAGAAAATTCAGACCAGAATGGAATGAAAATGAAAATTTTATGTTGCTAGGGGTGTCTGGAGATTCTCACTTTCTTTTTTTTTCAATTAGTTTCAGGTGCACAAAACAATGTAATAGTTAGACATTTATCATTTATATCCCTCACACAGTGACAACACCCCTCCCCCCATCCACTACTCCTCTGACATCGCACACAGCCATTACATTTTCACTATCTCTGATAACAACTTTTTAGTGGTCTGTATTTTAAAAGAAAGAGAGCTAAATAAAGCTTTGATTTGTAAGAGTTTAAGGAAGAAGAGATCAGAGACAAGGAACCAGGGAGGGGGATAAGGAATGGGGACCATGGAAGAAGGTGCTGCACTGGGAGATTCAGGTGGTTCTTGAGTCAGAACAAGGAAGATGGTCTTATAGACAAGAATGGTAGCCATAAAAATGCTGGAATCTGTAGTCCCAGAGAAGAACTCATGAGGGGTAATGTTCCCCTATAAGTTGCTCTAGTCAAGTACCCAGAAGTAGTGTTGCACAGAGGGCCAGGTCTAGCACCAAGGATTGGAGCAACTTACCTGAGCAGATTGTTGATCATATTATTGAAATATATTGTCCTGGTTATGCCTTAATAACTCACCTAGCCTTATTCAATCATTTCATGAATGGCACCAGCATCCTACTATTGATATAAGTACTCCAAAACTAACTTTCGGGATGCCTTATCTATATATCCCAGGCATTTTAATTGTGTATCTTGTTTGTCACTGTATCCCTACTGTCAAATTTAGTGCATTGGACAGACTATAGGTGTTTAATAAATACTTATTGAATGAATGAATGAATGAATGAATGAATGAGGGACCCTTTGGATACCTTGATTGGTGGGAGAAAGCAGAAGATCTCTTCTTTGTATGTTAGGGCATAATGGAAAACATTAGAAATCTGCAAACTGAGTATAGAGGTAAAGGATCATCCTATTTATAGTTTAATTTGGGTTCTTTCTTTTCCCAATATACACACATCCTTTCACATCTCTCTCTTACAAGTACGTGTTGGCACAGTATCCTTCTGCACCTTCATGCCTCAACCTTTCCAGAATGACCCTCTGGCCTATACCACTCTCTCCTACTACCTCTTTAATTAAAATTTGCAAAATACCATTACTGAAAGTCCTATAAGCTAACTTATATAACCATGAAATAAAATGAGTTTAATGTGCTATTTTGTCTACGTATAGGAGGGATTAAGTTCAAATAAAAAAGATGAATTTCATCAGACAACTTTGAAAGCTCTGAGAAAAATACTTGAGCAAAAAGTATATTTAAGAATCCTTAAAATATAATGGTGTCCTTAAAATGTACAAGAATATGAAGTATCTTATAGGTTTCTACAACTAGGTAAAAATTTGTGCCAAAACATAATAACTTAAAATAAAATGTTGTTTTTATCTCTTAAAGTTCTATGGGATGCCGGGGCCCAACTGAGCAGTTCTCACTTAGTGTCTCTCACATGGTAGGACTGCAGTCATTCAAGCCTTGACTAAGGTAGATATCCAAGATAGCTGTCCTACAAGACTGGTGGGTAATGTTGTCTGTCAATTGTTTGCACAAGACCAGATCTCCTACAAACAGACTTCTCTTCAATAGCTGAGTTCCAAGAGGGAAAGACCCAAGAATGAGCATTTCAAGAGTCTCAGGAAGAAACTTAGCTGCAGCAGTTTCCAAATATAACTTCCGTAGAATTTTATTAGTTGGGCAGTAGAATCTGGCCTGATTCGAGAAGAAGGGAATTGGACTCAATCATTTGACGTAGGCATGACACATGAGTAGGAAGAGGCATGAAATTGATGGTGGCAGTATTTGGAGATAGACTACCACGGGAACATCAGGTATGAGTAAGTAACTTAATTTGCAACCAATTCATCACTTGGAATTGTGATCACTGAAGTTTCGCAGTGGTTAGGATTACACATTTGCTGATGAATAAACTTATTTAAAGAAACAAATGTTGCCATTGATTTATTAATTTACCCTGTTAACAAGTATTCGTGGCAGACATAAAGTGATAGAATGTAGCCTTTTAAATTTATAATATGGGGAGAAAAAAGAATAAATAGCCAAATCCTATCACTCAGAAATATTCACTTTTATCATTTGGTGAAACTAGCTATCTCTCTTTTTTTCTTGTTGTATATGTAAATATGTTCATGTTATTTATCTGTATATTTACATAATTTCACATCAATATGCTTACATAAACTTGCTTCTTTAGACCCTTTTTTTAAGTCAATGATTTATTGACATTAAATCATTTTCATGTCAATAAATTTGTAACAATGTTATACAATGGGAATTTTATGGACCTCCAATGGTTCCATGGACAAGTTAGCATTTTCGGTAGAAAATAAGTTAAATTAATTTATTTTCAAATATATTATAAATTTAAACTCTAAGAGTGATTATGATTTTCATACAAATCTTGTGTTCTTGATAAAAATTAATGTTCTCCAGTTTTATGTATATACTTAAGGACTCTGTCACTTGTCTCAGCTTACATGAAATTGAGTCTAATTTCTGGAGAAATTGTTTCCATAGCATTTGCATATTAACATTTACATTTATTGGTTTGCACTCTTTATTGTTTTCTGTTGTATCACAACAGATCAGTGGGTCAAAGGTGGTTTATTGATGGATAAGAGAAGTGATGAAAATAGGAACAACAAAACTACAATTTAGAATAATATAATAATTTTAAGTCCAGTAACCTAGTGTGTCATGGTTGTTGTTTTTAAACTTGGTCAAGTCTCTTTATAATTGCAGGAAGTGTACTTGAGAAAGAAATTGGGAGGACTCAAAGGAATTGTTCAGAGGGTGCAGTGTAAGAAATTGAGATTTTAGAGGTGGTTCAGTTTCTGGTTATTCAAATGTCTGGTAAAGTAAAGAGAAAGATCATTGGATCTGAGGAGAATGTTGGTATCACTAAGAATGGTGACAGAAATTTGTAGTGAAGAGGAACATTCTGAGGCAAAGGCTAAAACTCAATTGCTTTAAATAGTTTCTCCAGAATAATGTTAAGTATTGAAGGTAAAGAAAATAACTTTTATTCCTAAATTCAGTAGACATGTTCCTAGATATCACCATCAAATATGGTGCTAAGTGTTGGTTTGAAATATTCATTTTATAATCTTTATAAGAAAACATATTACATATATATATTCATTAAATCAGGCTTTTTTGGCATCTAGCTATAATTCACGTGGTTTTTTCTCTTGATCTTTTCACATTCATTAATATTTGAAATGTATTCTCTCAATATCACTTCTTATTCTTTCTATCTTACTTTCACTAGTTGTTTGACTCCAACAATCTTTTGGTCCCCATTAAGACCTATAAACCATGGGTGAAGTCACCATTCCATGCTCCTCATACTTCTTGTGTCATCAGTATCTTCCTTAAATTCCATGGACAATCATTATAATCACATCCTTGCTTACGTGTTCAACTTCCTTGATCTCTTTCCATCTATAACAACAGTCTGGCAAAACACCAACCCAGCTTAAAGCTGATCTCCATATATACAGGCAATAATACTGATATTAGTAAAATAAGGTTGAAGGAAGATGCTAGTCTTGGAAAATTGCAATAAAGTGCCACTTTCGTGAATCTCAAAAACAAGCAATATCAAACAATTACTTAAAAATTTGTGCATTAAAACAACATAAACAAAAAAGTGGATTAAAATCACAAAACTCAGGATTGTGGTTACGTGGTGGGGGGTGAGTAGGTACAAGAATGACTGAGGGGGAGAAAACATTACCGGTTTGTTCTAGTTCTTGATTTGAATAGTGGGTTCATAAGTTTTTATTTATTACTATACCTTATAATTTACATATACCTTACAATCTTTCCATCATGTTAAATATTTCCTGGCAATCCCTCCTGAAACTGAGGGAGAGTTTCTGTTCAGAAATCAGTTGACAGTCTTATGGGAGCTCCCTTGTAGGAAACTAACTGCTTTTCTCTTGCTGCTTTTACCATTCTTTCTTTGTCTTTAACCTTTGCCATTTTAATTATAATATATCTTGGTGGAGGCCTGTTTGGGTTCATCCTGTTTGGGACTTCTGCACTTCTTGGGCTTGTATAGTCATTTCCTTCGCCAGATTTCAGTAATTATTTCTTCAAGTAGGTTCTCAATAACTGATTTCTCTATTCTCCTTCTGGTACGCCTATGATGCGAATGTTGGTAAGCTTCACATTGTCTAAAGGTCTCTTAAACTCTCCTCATTTTTTTTTTTTTTTTGATTTTTTTTTTTTGCTGTTTCTTTCTTTCTTTTATTTTATTTTTATTTTATTGGGGAATATTGGAGGATAGTGTTTCTCCAAGCAGTTGTCCCATAATCTAGTTGTGGAGGGCGCAGCTCAGCTCCAAGTCTGGGGCCTCTTGGGAGGGGCTCCAGTACAGACCCAGGTCAGCCACTGCCTGTGACTGGCTGGGGGCCAACTGGTAGGAGTTACAAAGCAATCTGCAGTTGTCTGCTGCCTGTGCTAAACCTGGAGTTGCATTGGAAAGTCCATGCTGTGAAGTGAGGATGTCTGCCATCAGTATTGGGTCTGGGGTAATTCCACAAAAAGGCAGAACACCCTGAGGCTTGCTGCCACCTGCTGGCTCCCTTAAGGTTCAGCTGCTGATAGAGCTTTGTGTTGTACCTAAGTTGGGTGAGGCAGGGTCTCAGGAAGATTTTAGAGTTGGAAGAGTTGTGGTCACCAGGTTAATGTAGACTCTGGTTTGGTGCCAGAGCCTAGAGTGACTCAGCAAAAGTCTCAGAGCACACTAAGGCCAGTTGCCATCCACTGGGGTCCATGGACTCTGATAGTTTTCCCAGCAAGAGTGAAATGTGAGAGAGCCTGGATGCTCAAGGAGAAAATGCCTTCAGCTGTGCTCGAGTTGGGTGAGGTGGGGTGCCAGCTGAGTCAGCAGGGAGGAGCTTTGGATCTCACCAGGCCAATCAGATTCAGATTTGGCCTGTGGGGCGAGCAGGCAAGATGGCACTTGCCTGCCAGCTATACGGGAGAAGGACCTCTCACCAGGAAAATGCTGACTGTCCTCCAGTCCTCCCCCTGAAGCCACACACTTCAGTCTGCTTTCCTGTATGTCTCTGAGGCCCCCAAGTCATCACCCCTCCGCTGGAACCCAAGGTGAGTGCCTGCAAATGAGTCTGTGTGCCGGCCATTTAAGAGGATGTCTGGGTTTCCGGAGACCTCCATCCCTCCAGAATGGTTGGAATCTCCACTGTTTTTCACAACCAGGTGTTGTGGGGGCTCGTCATCCCAGTGCCAGTACTCTGGGCTGGATTGGCTGGTGAGGGGCTGGGGTTTCTCACTCCTCTCTGAGAATCTCTGCTGTCGAGATATCCTTCCTGATTCTCAACTTCCAAACTGAGGTTTGGGGCCTCTTCCACATCTCTGCCTCTCCTGCTGGTCTTGACATGGTTTCTTCTTTATAGTTTTGTTATACTTTTGTTAGGGCTTCTGTTCAGCTGGACTTCAGTTGGTTCTCCAGGTTGATTGTTCTATAATTTAGTTGTAATTTTAGTGTGTTCACAGAAGGACACAGGCACAGTGTTTACTCCACCATCTTGGGTCTCTCCTAGACTAAATGTTTTAAGAATAGGTGAAAAATGATAATATATGGGCTTTCAATATATAGGATTACTCTGTAGCAGTTTGGAAAATGAATTAGAAAGGGTTAGAGTGGATGCTGAAAGACTAAAGTTTGTTGGGACAGTGCAAGGGAAAACTAGAGGGTGGCATTGAGGATAGCTAGAAGTGGCTATTATGTTTGCACCTATTCAGGTTGGAATCATATTTCTGTTACTAGAATGAAGGAAGTTGTTCGTGGTGTTTCATTCTTTTAATGCCCTGCTGTGATTTTTTTATGAATGTTTATTTAAATAATTTTTCATATTTATTTATAGAATTAGATAGCTTATAGTTAGCTTTGTTTGTATTATCTTTGTGAGATGTTAATATCATTGTTACATTACCTCTGTTGATTTTTTTTAGAGGAAACATATCTATGATCAGGAATGATTTAAATACTAAATAAATATGTTTTTTGAAAGGTTTTAGAAACTTCTTTCAGCACTATTTCTAAAGGTAGCTATTTGCCTACATTCCTAAGTCTTTTATGTGTATTGGGACATTTAATTTTTGTCTTCTTAGGTAGAGTTGCCATATAAAATACAAACTACCCAATTAAATTTGAGTTGAAGATAAACAATGAATAGTGTTTTAGTATGAGCATGTCCCAAATATTGAATGTAAAATATCTTTATGAAAAACTTTTGTTATTGGATTCATATTGAACTCTGCATTTCTATTTGCTAACTCTGCCACCTCTATTCTTAGATCAATTTTGTTATAAATTTAGGCACAATTTTATCCACATTTAGAAATTTATCATTATGTTATTAAAAATAATTCTCATACAAGCAATTTAATTTTCTTTATTTCTGTGGTTATTAGCATCAGCCCTTTCATATTTTACATATTTGATATTCTAGTTAGTATACCCAATATTTTATCTTTATCCCTCTCCCCCAAAACCTATGTATTAATTGTTTTTTGATTTTCAGTTTTCTAATTTATCCATTGACTTTTACCATTTGAATTTGTCCATTATAATTCTTTAGTTTTATTATTTTTTGTTAGAACTAAATAAGTTCCATATTGTATATAGGTTTTTGGCAACATGAGAAGTACTTTTCTCTAAAAATATTGTTGAGTCACACTTTTGCAAAAGGAAAATAATGCTACATGGTAACCATCTTTAAAATTTAAAAAACTTAGTGGTAAATTATTTTGAAATCACAAGTTATCTCTTTATATTGAATGGAGGGAATTCACACACATACATACACACGGAGAGTTTTTGTTTTACTATACAAAGTAAGGATATAGTTAAATATAGTCTTACAGAGATTTATTTGACTAATCATTTATTTTAAGCTTTTTATTCCATTTAAATTTCCTTATTAGCATAAAGGAAGGCCTTTTATACCACCCAAATACTTTTTCTATGTATTCATGGGTCCAGGGTAGGAATCTTTTCCTTAACTGATTCCCAGTAATCAAAGCTGGGTAAACTAATCCACACTTTGTTCTAACCAAAGAGAGAATTATATTTTTGAATTTCAAAATTTTATATTAACTCATAAATCAAATGTTTAACTAATTTAACTTTATTTTCTCTCTTATTTAGTAATGAAAGTTTCTAAGGTTATAAATTTTTCCATAAGTTCAATGTTAGCAACAGGCCATGTGTTTTGATATTTAATAATTTTTATAATTATTTTCTAAATAACTTCAAAATGAGGTTTTACATTCTTTTTGGCCCCAATATTATTTTAAGAAAAGCATTATTTTTCTTACATTTCTAAGTGTTTGTATTTGGTTGTTTATATCTTTTTTGTTTGTAGATTAATTGCATTATAATCAGAGAATATAGTTTGCATTCCACTTTGGGGAATTAATTGACATTTTCTTTGTGGCTTAATACAGTGTCAATGTTTGAAAAATTTTATAAGCGACTTAAAAAACTTTATTCTTTACATGATAGAAACTTCTTTTTATAGAATTATTCAAACAACTGTTATTCAGATTTTCATTATTTCTTGGATTATTTTTGCTTACTTGTTTTATCAAAGACTGGAAGACCTGTATTATTACTTTATATATATGTATATATATATATATATATATATATGTATAGATGTATGTATATATATATATATATATATATATATATATACACATACATACATATATATAAATATACATATATAAATATATATACATATATATAAATATATATATATTTTCTTTTTCCTTGACATCTGCTGAATTGTGAAGCCAGAATCTGTTGGTAGGGCTGTGTGGTGTCTTGTATCTGTCTGACTCCTGAAGCCCTATTTACCATCTCCAAAAGGCTCAGCTTCTGGAGAAGCTGAAAGTATGTTTAGAAGGGTATGCTCTCGGGATGAGAGATTTGGAGCCCAGGCTGATGACACCAAATACACTTAATTTATTTCTTGGTCCATCCTGTTCAGAGAAATAAGACAGTGAGATTGGTGTCATTGTGTATTGTTGAACTCTCTCATCTCAGAGATCTTATTCCTGGTCCTGTTTCTGTTCTAAGAGATCATCAAGTTATCTTTTTCTCTGGACGTGGAATCTAGATCTCTGATTTTGAAACCAAATTTGAACTCTTAACTCTGGAACCCCAGTTTCCCAGGATAAGGGTTGTTCGTAACTGCCATGGTGAGGGTTTGTAATTGGGAGGAACTGTAGCTGGTATGGCACCATGTATCTCCCCTACTATGAATCTTCCTTTTATAGTGATCTTGGACTTGGATTGCTTCTAAGTCCTCCTCAGGTTCTGATCTTTTTTGAACTTAGCTCTTCAATTCTGAAACCAAATCTGGATTCTAGATTCAGTGTTGATTGCTAAAGCAACTTTTTGTTTAGTATCATAACCTGGGTCAGGTTTTTGATTGAATGCTTTGACGAGGATTTGCAACTGATCTGTGAATTTGCTGTGCGGCTTCGTCTAAGACTCACTGCTGTGGTCTTATTTGGAGAGTTGTCTTGGACCATCCTGGAAGAGAGTCCTGAAGTCCCAGCTGTCAACCAGGAGCTGAAAGAATTGTTTTAAATTATCCAACTAGTAGTATGTTTTTGTGTTTCTTTTTTTATTCAAACAGTTGTTTTATATGTTTCAATTGCAAAGTAATTTTACTGATCTCAATTACTAGATTTTCCTCTCTTTAGCACAACATTAGATATATTTTTAGACATATGTAAGACCATGAACACTTCCAGGAGAGATGCTATGCCTTACTAACCTTTTCATCTTCAGTGCTATCATTCCTTGGACACAATAAAGACAAGAAGTTTAAATCGTTGGTGAACAGCAATATTCTATAGAGTCAAAATTATATAGGATGAAAAACAGAGTTTACACTGAGGACATAAGGCACAATGCGTGTCTGCTGAGTGATTCTCTTCTTACATGTAGTACCAGCTATTAGTGCATAAATATCTTCCATCTAAACCTAGATCTCTCCTTTAAATGATACAAAAAATTGTATTTCATGAAAGTATGTAGATTTATAGTAAACTTTACTTTGAGGAGATTCTTAGTAAACCATTCCGATTTTCAAAGAGCGAGAAACTTGGGCCTCTAAAATAGAAAGATGTGGTACTTAGGGGATTTAACATCACAATCTATAATTTATCCAGTTTATTTTTACCTGTAGCATAAACTGTCTTTTGGAAATTGTTTAAAACAGTTGATATATCGCCATCATTGTAATCATTAGTTAATATTTACTGACCATGCGCCAGGATCTATTGAAAAACTCCATAGCCTAAGCACATTAAACAGAAAAAAAGAGCAGAGCTCTGCCAAATATTAACTGTTATTTCCCTTTCCTTGGGATCATTACTAAGACTTTGAAAAAAGCATAATTTATCATTAGCAATATATCTGTGCTGTTTAATGAAAACCTGCTTGAATTACTTATCTGTGAGGTAGAAACAGTAAGTTAGGTTTACTTCGGTAATTAAAGAGGAACCTTTTAAACTGGATAAATATGCAATAATATGTGGACATGCAAACCATTAAACGATTTCTCACACATCTTTTCCAAGGTAGGGTCCAGAATGACATCAGGAGTGATTTCTGTTCCTTAGGTCAGTAGCCAGTATACAGTGGCTTAACAACAACAACAAAAAATTACTCCTTGCACACGATAAGCAGTCTGGAGGTGGAAAGTATGTATTTGTGAAGTGTCGTCATTATGCTGGTAATGTCCTGCATTTATTTTATCTTCCTGGCGTGCCCTCATTAGTGGAAGGATTTTTTTCCTTCTTGACATAGATAGCTCTATGTCAGGGATAGGTCACTGTTTTCTAGCATTAGGTAAATGTTTCACCTATACCCTGAAAGAAACAGACAGGTAAAACTATTGCGATCCCATAGAGTATCTTTGTGAGAATTTGAAAAAGGTGACAACATGCTGACGCAATTCAGCTTTCTGTTGGAGAACATACCTTGGCGAATGGAGCATGACTTAGATTTCAGCCTTTACTTACCTATTTGTCAAGTTCCTCTCTGCAGTGAACAACCTGAACAGCTGTATGTGTCAGTACTAGGAACAGGACAGAAGTAAAGTTGGAGGTGACTAGTGATGGATTTTGCCTTCTTTGACATAGGGCCAGCTGGTTCTAACAGCTCTGCGCTTTTTTCTTTTGGAAGCAAAGGTAACCATACTCAACAATTACTGTTGTGTTAGTGGAAACGGTGAAGCAGATGCATGAAATATTTTACATTCTTAATGTAAACTAAGAATGGGAACTTGTAAACTTTTGATAGCTGATGAGAAAAAGGCAGAGAAAATCTATTATACTTCCTACGGATATTTAAACAAAACCTCAAGTCATTATAAAGAGTTGTCAATACCTAGGTGATTAACACATGTGAAGAGTTACAATAATTATGGCGTATATGAAGAAAGTATCTCAAGGAAATGATATTCTCCTGTGCAATAGAAGGATACAGTTAACACTGCTGAAAGCGGGAATATGGAGGCTATGATCATCCATTTCTCACTGTCTTTCTGCTGGATTTAGAATCATTTCCCCCCCTCAGTGTAGAATAACTTAACAATATTCAAAAGAAGTGTACACATGATATCCCTCAGCGATGATTGTATTTATTCCATCTCTCCTGTTTCATCTTGATAAAGACTGCTGCCATCATTCTAAACCTGGTGATGTTTATAGAACATAAGATGTGATCCCTCTTTAAATAGAATGCTTGCCAATCATCCTTAACTGCTTTCTCTTAAGATACTTTGTCTTTTAGGCAGGGTTATCAAGAGTGAGCTCAGCTCCTTCTTTGAAGGTGCCAGGCCATATATCACCTCATTACTCCTCGCTCTGTCCTTAACTCAGCTCTGGATATTTTGCCACACCCCCTACTTTTTTTTTTTTTTTTTTAAGAAATTTAACTATTAGAATACATTCTGAGTAGGATAATAGCCTTCAACATGCATATATAAGTTAAATAATATCAAAGCATCATAAAAGAGACTTTAACAAGTCACCTGTCCAATGATTATAATCTGATAGCCACTTTTCTTATTGTTTTTACATAATCCAGTCTTTGTTGATATTATTTTGTGTTCATCCTTGTGTACAAAATTTCCCATATGCCCATTCACTCAATCATCCATTATTAATTTCTAGTTTGATTGTATTCAGAAAGTGCTGTTTATAGCAATTCTACTTTATGGAACTTACCAATACTTTCTTTGTGATTTAATATAAGATTGATCTCTGTGGGTGTCTCTTATGCACTTGAGATGAAGGTGTGCTCTTACTACAGAGTGTAAATTTCAGTATGCATTCATGAAATCTACTTTATTGTTTATGTTACTATTATCTATATTTTTCAATATTTGTGGTTCACTTGGTCTGTCTTATTGAATGATCTAAGCCCATTCTTATTTATTGATACAACTGATATATTTGAACTGCACTCTCATATCAATTTTGTATCATTAATTGCTATATATATTATAATGTGTGTGTGTGTGTGTGTGAGTATATTCCTTATGCTATATTCTACATCCCCATGACTACTATGCAACAACCAATTTGTTTCTATGTATTAGGTACATCTCCTTGTTTTAGTAGAATGGCCTTATGTAGTAAGTGTCCTGTGGGACCCAGTGGCACTATTTCCCTGATCATCTGAGTGGGGTCCTCCAAGTGAGTCCCTTGTGTGGGTTGTGTATGCCCTCATGTTGCAGTTGACCTTTGATTGCTGTTGGCACATCAGTTGGAGGGAATGATGCTCAGATTAATTGGCTGTGAGGATCGGCCATGACTGTAGTAAAGGAGTTGACCCTGTGGAGCGCAATTCATTCTAGCAGGGCTCTGGTGCCTACAGAGTCTGCCCTTTGGGTTTGTCCTCTGTGGAGGAGATTGGGTTATGCTCTCATGGATCTGCTAGCCACCATATGTGTTGGTTCTGGGGATTCTTAGGAGGGATTCTTTTGTAGGCCAAGGTCAGCCACTACATGTGCCCTGCCCAGGGCCAAATGGTATGAGCTACAAAGTGATTTGCAGATGGTTGCCACTTTTGCTGGGCTTGGAAGTACCTGGGAGAGGCTGAGCTGTGAACCAAGGCCAGTTACCCCTAGTGCCCGGCTTGGGCTGCTTAGGAAGAGTTACAGGGCATATTGAGGCCAGATGCTGCTTGTTTGGGGTTTGTGAACCTTTGATAGATTTTTAAGGAAGTCAGCAGCATGAATCAAGACAGGATACTTGTATGGAAAAGCCACTGGAAGCAGCTTAGGTAGGTCTATAAGTTATGTGGCAAATGGTGTTAGCCAGGTTGATGGACACTCAGATATAGCACCCCTCTGCATCTGCAGGCTGGGAGGAAGGAGGGTTCAACAAAGGAACAATGGCTTCTGCCAGCACTTCTGTCTCGGTAAAAGCTGCCCCTTCAGCCCTCACCCTGAAGCCAGATAAGTCACTTCCTCCCTGTTTGTCCCTGGCGCCTTTTGGGCTGCTTCCCATCACTGGAGCTCAGAGCAAGTGTGTCTATCAGGGAGTATGTCTGTGCTTAGGCCCTTTAAGAGGCACACCTGGGACTTCAGCCACCCTCTGTCTCCCTCAGCTACAATCTCTGCTTGTTTTCACAGCCAGAAGTTGTGGGGATTTCTTTTCCCAGCATGGGAACCTTGGACTGGGGAGCCTGAGGTAGGGCTGAGACCCCTCACTCCTCAGGGAGGATCCCCTCAGCCAAATTATCCCTTTCAATTTTTAACTGCCATGTGCTGGTGTGGGACCAGCCCCTTTTGTGTGTCTGCCCCTCTTACCAGTGTCATTGTGTCTTCTTCTGTAGGTCCTTAGTATAGGACTTCTATTTAGCTAGACTTCAGTCCGTTCTCAATAATGGTTGTTATGTTGTTTAGTTATAATTTTTATCTGGTCATGGAAGGAGGTAAGCACAGTATTTACCTACTCCAGCATCTTGACCATCTTGTTAATGTTCTTTCCTCTGTTTTCTTATTTGATCATTTACCATCCGGGTTGTTGGTGTTTAATGTCATTTTTTACTGACTCCCACCTGTTGCTTATACAACAGTCAATGAATTTATTCAACGTTTCTCTTTCTCTTTCCATCTCTTCCCATTTTTTGAAGTATTTCTTTTTCAAAATCTATAATATTTATAAATTATTCTTTCAATCTTGTCTCTAACCTTTGTTTTTACCTTAGATATGTAATTAAACATATGCTTCCTTCTCCACCAGTCCTTTTGCCAACATCTCTCCAATTATGTCTTGGTTGGATGGAGGTCAGTCTCTACTATTACTCAAGAAGAGTTCATGTGTTCAGAAGTCTCCAAGACATTCAACGTTTAATACTGTTTTTCTGTGATCTTGATACTTAAAGGACAACTTAGCTGGGAATAAAGATCCTTGGTTCCCCTTGGTCCTTGAGTTCTTGAAAATGCTGCTTCATTGTTGCCTTACTTTAAACGACGCTTTGAAAGTCTTAGGCCCTTCTAATTATTTTTTCCTTGTAAATTATTTGATAGTATTGTCCAGGGGCATTGAGGAGTTTTTTCATCTTTAAAGTGTAACCTTTTAATAGTATACATCACTGATCTGATTGCTTTAGGCAAATTTCCCCAGCAACTTGGCAAATCATTTCAATATGCAGACTGAAGAAGTTTCCTTTTGTTTGTGGAACATTTTCTTAAATTATATTTTAAAATATTAATTCTACTCAATTGTTTTGTTCACTCAGTCAGTACATCTGTTGAATTTTCTTTGATGTCTTCCTGCTTTTTTTTCTGTTTCTCTGTTTTTTTCTCTCACTTATTTTATAATTTTACTTTCATTCTTTTGATTGTTTTTTTCATTTTAGTCAATGAATGCTATTACATTTTCTTTGAATTTATTCTTCTTTGGGCACCTTGTAATTTTTTTCATCATTTTTTATATCATTTTGTCTTTCTCTTCCATTTCTTTTCTGAGTTCAATCATTTCACATTTCATCGCTTCATATATATATATATATATATATATATATATATATATTTTTTAATTTTTGAATTTTTGATTCAAAGTGTTTAAGTTCCATATCTTTGGTTGGGTTTTTAAGGGTATTTAAGTCAATGTGGAGTATTGTTTTACATTTTTCTTATATATCATTATTTTTGGAGGGAGAGAGTGCTTACTAGCAGAAATGTTTAATCCCCATTTTCTATTTTATTTGTTAGTAGTTTTATGTCACAGAAACTGCTTGCATTTCTATATTTCTTGGATAGGTATGGTGATTTGAGGTTCTCTGTGCAATATAGTTCAAAAACATATTCTGTCAGATTATTTTCTATTCACAGGTAATTTTAAGTTTGCTTTGCTGAAAGAAAGGGAGTTGTATGGTTTGTTTGTTTGTTTTATAGTTTATATGTATAGTTTTGGAGGATTGCTAGACAGATTGGACTTATACAACTGTGCAGCTATCTGGAAGTCCTCTATTGTCTCTGTTTTATAAATGAGAAAGCCAAGACTCAGTGAGATCAGACAATTACCAAAAATCAGTTTACATGTCATATGGCCACTTAACCACTATCCATGCTGCCTCTGAAATTAAAAAATGTAGCTGAAATTTTTAGCACATCCAACCAACATATGCTATTTATAACATTACTCTAGGAAACAAGATTGGCATGGTAGCAGACTATAATATCAAAATGGCCGAGCTGTTTAGGGAACAGCTTTAAAATGATATGGGTCAAGCTATAACAGAGAATAAGTAAGTAAGGTCAGAACAGACAGGCAAATTGTGAACACAGGTAATGTAAAACAGATCAGAGTACACAAAGAGAGAAAGCAATTTTAGCAACAGTAAAAAAGGTGATGGAGTTAGGAGGATGACATTTGTTTCCAAGGAGAGAAATCAACATAAGCATTAGCTTAAGTCCAGGATAGTACAATTACGGAGATAAATTTGCACTTTCCTGAAGGCACAGAAGCCAGAGAAAGTTAATGGGCTATAACCAATCTTTTGGATAATCCTCACCATTATTTTCATTTAAAAAATTAAGATTTGCTATTTGGTTGGTTACACGTGATCTTGTTCTGAAAATGGCAAATGTGTTTTCAAAGAGTAGTCACTTTCAAATATTTGAAGGGGAAAATGATGCTGTATAGAGGACAGACAATTATCACTTAAAGGCTCAGAGAAAGTGGATCTGTGAACATGCAGTAAGATAAGTGCCTTTGAAAGAACTAAATGTTCCCAATGATACATTGCATTTCTATGCCTCAGATTGATTCTGAGAAATGGCAAGTCCTACCTCTGGATTTAGGAGATGATTAATATGAAATAAGCCGGAGTTCAGTATGTTTCTCAAGAAATCTTATTCTTCCAAGATATTAAGAGATTACCAAACCAGTCTAAAACCATATCTGCCTAATGCCAGTCTTGTGTTTCTGGAAAAAAGGCCTAAAGTTTTGATGTTATGGTTATTTATTTATTACTTTAATACGCTTCTCAGGGGGAATGTGGTCTGATGGAGTAGACAGACAGCCAGTAATTCTGTAACCTTTAGCCTGTTTTATATTTTGGTGCTTTAGTTCATATTAGGAAAATGTTTCTTCTATGCCCATTTCTAAAATCAATGAATACCTAACTCATAAAGAACAGAGACGCAATTTCTTAGTGGACAAATCTAGTTCTTGGGAACACCAGCAACATTTAACATTGTGTTCTTGCTCATATAATGGTGTAAGGTTTTACCGGGGAGATATACAGAAAACGTGCTGAAATTAAGGGACAACATTTTCTTGCCATTTATAGTGAAATAAATAATTTACATCATATGGTCAGTCATCTACTTCATTTAACATTGTTGATTGCTATCTCCATCTTGATATTCTTGTTTTCACACTCTGATCATTTCTCTCTCTCTCTCTCTCTCTCTCTCTCTCTCTCGCTCTCTCTCGCTCTCTCTCGCTCTCTCGCTCTCTCTCTCTCTCTCTCTCTCTGTCCCTCCCTCCCTCCCTCCCTCCCTCCCTCCCTTTTTTCCTCCTCTGGGAGAAAATGGTATATTTATTTTAATTTTATTTTGTTAAAATACGCAGAGCAATATTTGTCATCTCAACCATTTTTAAGAGTGCAGTTCTGTGGTATTAGTACGTTTATATTGCTGTGCAACCATCACCGCCCTCCATCTCCAGAACTCTTTATCTTGCAAACTGAAAGTATGCCCATTAAGCAATAGCTCCCATTTCCTTTTCCTTCCAGCACTTGTCAACCACCATCTACCCTCTATCTCTATACTTTTGACTACTCTAGGTACCTCATATAAATGGATCATACAACTTGTCTTTTGGTGACTGATTTATTTCACTTGGCATAATGTTCTCAAGATTCAAACATGTTGTACCATATGTCAGAATTTCCTCCCATTTTAAGGCTGAATAATATTCCATTGTGTAAATACACACACACACACACACACACACACAAACACACACACACACAATATTCTTATCCATTCGTCTGTCAATGGACACTTGGGTTGCTTCCATGTTTTAGCTACTATGAATAATGCTTGCAGAATATGGGTGCACAAAATGTGTTTTTAGGACTCAACTTTCAATTCATTTGGGTATACACACAGAAGTGGAATTGCTGGATCATATGGTAGTTTTATTGTCAATTTTTAAAGGAACTGCAATATTGTTTTTCCGTGCACCTGTACCACTTGACATTCTCATCAACAGTGCACAAGGATTCCGATTTCTCCACATGCTTCCCAACACTTGTTTTCTGTTTTGTTTTGTTTTGTTTTTGATAGTAGGAATCTTAATGGTTGTAAGGTGGTGTCTCACTGTGGATTTTATCTGCATTTCCCTAATGATTAGTGGTGTGTTGAGAATTTTTTGTGCATTTATTATTCATATGTATTCTTTGGAGAAATGTCTATCCGTGTCCTCTACACATTTTTAAATGTAATTGTTTGTTTTGTTGAGTTTTAGGATTTCTCTATATAGTCTGTATATTCAATGTTTTCTCTCTTTTGTGAGTATTCTTTCTTCCTGCATCCCTTAAGTGAGTATTTCTCTAAGTATGGTCTGCAAACTGTAATCAGAATTACTTGGGATGTGTGTCTGGAAGGCACAGTCTCTGAATCCGCCCTGTACCTTTTGAATCAGTCAATAGACTAGGGCCCCTGGATGGTGCATTTTAACAAGCTTTTTGAGTGAAATTTCCCAAGTATTAAAATTTGAGAACAATTTCCTTATGCATTGGACTTTCCTAGGGTTTCTTTCCCAGCTCATTGTTCTCAATTTCATGGTTTAAGTACCAGCTACTAGTATGCTGACAACTTTCAAAGGTATTATTTCAGTCCTGACCACTTATTCTCATAGAGCCAGCAGACCCAGAAACCTCAAAGTCAACACTTGCAGAAGTTAACTTATCATTTCCCCCCACAAACCTGCTCTTTCATCTGTAGTCTCCCCTGGTAGCACCATTATCCATCATCCATCTAGTCACTGAAGTTAAAAATTTGAAAGTTAGAAAACTGGAAATAATCCTGATTTCCCCCTCTACTTTACTCCTCTCTCCAAACAATGATTACATTCAGCAGATTTGACCTCCAATTATTTCTCAAACACTTTTTCTGCTTCTCTGACTCAGTTATCATTAATACAGTTTAGTCCTGCACCATGTCTCAGCTGGGCCACCTTCTTTCTCTTCTTTTAAAACCATCTTGTTTTCAGCCTCCAGTTTGGCTTTTCTAAAGGCAAAGGATATCAGCTCAGGTCCCAACAGGAAACAATGGGTATTTTCAAAATGAGATAATTCAAGGAAGCATTTTTCACAAGGAGACAATTGCCACAGGTTTGGGAGTAGAAAAAACAACCACAACAGATGGTATAGTAATTTAGTAAAGTTATTGTCACCTTTAGGCTTCGTGGGATGAGATGAGGGAGTGGTTACTGGAATATGAAAAAATTAAGTGCCTAGAGCTGGCTGATTTGAAAGAAGCAGAGATCTTTGATTAATTAAGGGGCACCCCAGACCAAGATGTGTCCAGACCATACCAAATAAACACTCTGTTCTCACTCCCACTCTCTCTCATCTTCTGACTGGGGGTCCCTGTTGGCCAAAGCCAGCTGCAAATTAGAAGGCATGAGAAGCCCTTGATGTAGTTTGTACCAGTTAGTCTCCAGCGTAGAGCCCAGAATTGAGAAAGGTGGAGAATGGATCTGGAAAGGCAGTGGAACAATCCAGCACACAGATCTTTTTCTTTTTTTTTAATATATATATATATATATATATATATATATATATATACACACATATTTTAATTTATTGGGGTGACAATTGTTAGTAAAATTACATAGATTTCAGGTGTACAATTCTGTATTACATCATCTATAAATCCCATTGTGTGTTCACCACCCAGAGTCAGTTCTCCTTCCAGCACCATATATTTGATCCCCCTTACCCTCATCTCCCACCCCCCACCCCACTTACCCTCTGGTAACCACTAAACTATTGTCTGTGTCAATGAGTTTTTGTTTCTCATTTGTTTGTCTTGTTCTTTTGTTGTTTTTGGTTTATATACCAATATCAGTGAAATCATATGGTTCTTTGCTTTTTCTGTCTGACTTATTTCGCTTAGCATTATACTCTCAAGATCCATCCATGTTGTCCCAAATGTTCCTATATCATCTTTTCTTACCACTGAATAGCACACAGATCTTACTGTGGAGCTCCATTGCTAATAAATATTTGGACTCCCCTATTTCTTTTAGGCAATATTTCTGTTCTTTAAAATGAAACACAAAGTATTCTTTATTACCTCATTGCCTCTCTGTCTGGCAGTCTCTTCCTGGATTAACATGTTACAGAATGCAAATGTTTGTGTTTCCACATTAAGTTCCTAACATTTCTCTCACCTCCATGTTTTGGTTCAGGTCTTTCCTTCTAGAGGACATGCTTTCTTCTTGCCTCCAACTTCTCCCAAGAAGCAGCTCAACATCCCTTAACATCCCTCTCCCTATATTTTACAAAATCCTGAGTTGGCTAGTTACTTGTTCTCAGTATTGTCTGAATCTCTATCATTGATTTTAATCACACATTGTTTCATTATTATCTATTTATATGTTTCTCTCCCTAACTAGATATGAATTCCTTGAATAAATAAATAACATCTTATACATATTTATAGTATCAGGGCTAAGCCCAGTACCTACTGGTTGAAAGAAAAAATGAATTAGTGATTTCTCCCTGTCTCTTATCTCTTGCTAAGCATGTGCTAATAGTCAAAGGAATCACTTTCAGATTTCTAACAAATGGTGTGCATCTAAGTATCTCTCAGTGGGGCTGCAGCCAACATTAATACTGAAGTGGTGAGTAATGGCCAATTTTGTTTCCTCTGTAAGGCAAATTGATGGAAGGAAGGTTCACTAGGGATAATTAGATTGATTTTAGTTTTACCACTTTAATATCCAGACAGTTCTTGAAAGTGATTGTAGTAATTGCAGAAAGACAAGCTGATACAGAAAGCCATTCTTGATTTTACTCTCTCCAATCTAGAATCACTGTGCTAGTAAAATGACTTTCTTAATTCTTCTACTCATTCTGTGCATACCTTCCTCAAAAGAGTTGTATTTTCATCTTTAATTAGCATCTTATCAGTGTAGATTGAAATGTGGAAGATTGAGGCCATAAGAGCACACAAAATCAATCAATGTACAAAGTGATTTTCATTTATCATTTATAGGGTATGTATATATATATATATATACCTTGACTATAATATTACATAACAAGAAATATAAGGCAAACTTCTAGTCTGAATTCTAGAAACTTACAATAAGTTGCCTCCACAAAAAGGTGGTGGATTTTAGAGGGGAGACACTTTTCATCAGTCCTGCTTTCTGCTAGGAGGGATTTTTTAAGCAGGCTCTCTTTCCTTCTAAGCTCTCTGCCCCTGGTGAGAAGGTGGTACACAGATTGTTTTAATGGGATGGTTAATTTGGAGCAGATAACTGCATATGTCTCAGAAAGGCTTCCGAACATAGCGGGATATTTACCAGCTCGTTGTGATATTTAGAATGTGTAGCGCCTCTCATTCACTATCATGCTTTCAGTCAAATAAAGTGCCAAGGAAATAAATGCTGGCATCAACATCACAATCAATTATTTTTATGATGACAGTGTTCTAGGTGGAATTTAAAATTTTAGTTAGAAACAGAAAACTCTTATTCACCTGTCTTTCTTCCTTGCTATGGTGCAAAGCAATAAAAATACGGTTTATGAAGGAACCCATCTCTCATTTATATTGGGCAACAAAATAAATAGGAGATGGAAAACAGGAAGCTTACTTAGAAAATAATACAATTACTTCTGTGAATAGAAATGAGAAGAAGAAATCACAACATAAGGCATTGTGATATCCTTGAAGATAGAATTTGTATTCTCCATTGTTTCTGACACAATGCTTTGCTTATTGTTAGTGCTTAGTAAATTTTTGTTGAATTGAATTTAATTAATTCAAAGAATATATTTCTGTTGTTCATAATTGTTCATGAAAAAGTTTCAAGAAGGAACATATTGACTTAAGCATCACATTGTACATTGACATATGTGCAGATACACGAGAAGTCGGGCAATTAAGTTCGCGAACTCATCCTAGAAAAAGTGCTACATACCTCATTGCTGAATATCACTATGGTCACCTTCGAAGTACTCCCCTTGGAAAGCTATGCACCGATGCCAGCCCCTAGTCCACCCTTCAGAGCAATTTTAGAACTCTTTTTCTGGAATGGCTATCAGAGCTGTCGTCATATTACCTTTGACGTTCTGAATGTCATAGAAATGTTTTCCTTTCAATATTTCATTTATCTTTGGGCAATGAAAGCAGTCATTGGGGGCCACATCAGGTGAGTAGGGAGGGTGTTCCAATACAGTTATTTGTCTGCTGGCTAAAAACCTTCACAGAAAGTGCCATGTGAGCTGGTGCATTGTCGTGATGCAAGTTCAGGTCGTCTTTTTCATGCGGCCCTTTCAGCACTTCCAAATAATAAACTTGGTTCACTGTTTGTCCAGTTGGTACAAATTCATAATGAATAATCCCTCTGATATCAAAAAAGCTTAGCAACATCATTGCAACAAGTTCACGAACTTAATTGTCAGTTCTCATACTTCCAAAATCGTATGATACCTCATTAAAGCTAATTCTGTTTGGGTTTCAGTGAATCAAAAAGAAAACATATGGATCCCATGTTCTCCACAAAAAGACCATACATTTTACTCTGCATCAAAGGGTCTTGTAGTTTGACTGATTTACCAGTGGAATGGATTGGATGCAGAGCAATGCCTCTTTCCTGCTGCCATCCTATAGTTTGTTCACATAGGGTTAAAACAAGTAATGTAAAATTTAGAAATAAAATTAGTTTTCAAGGCAGTAAACTGTGATTATCATGAGTATGGATATTGGAGTTAAAAGCAATGCAATTGGATTCCACCCTGATTCTGCTTCTTGCTATTTATGTGATCTGGGGCAAGTTGCTTAGCCTCCTCTGCCTTAATTTTCTCATCAGAATATGGGCATATAAATATCATTCCCATTAGAGCTTTGTAAGGATCAAATGAGATCATGTATATAAAGTTCTTTGCATGGTCCCTGATAGACAGTATGTACTCAATAATTATAGTTATTATTAATAAAAGATTGAGAATTACTTTGTAAAAGGGCAATAATATAAATGGATTACTGAAAGCTTTCCTCTAACAAAAAATGAGAATATAACCTAAGGTGAAGGCTGGCTATTTTGACACTTATATAGAACTTGAAGAGTAAAAGTGAAATTAATATGTCTAAAAAGAGAATGTGTCAACATAGATAAAGGGCAATGGAAAGAGCCACAGGCAGTGCCCATCCAGAAGCAGGTGAGAAAGGACCTGCTACGTACCACCACTTTTTCTCTTCCACCACTTTTTCCCTTAAAGAACTGAAGGTATTGAACTTGCCTCTGAGTTGGCTTTGATGAGCCTTGTAATAAATAGATGAGGTGCTGAAAAAAAAAAAAAAAAAAGTTGACTCTGACTGGTCAACTTGTGCCCAAGCATCACTTCCTTCAGTAAGGAAGTGATTAGATTTTATACCTCTGTCTCTCTAGATTAGATTTAATACCTCATATATGTGTTGCTTTCCCTGTACCATAACTATTTGGGATTCAAGTTATTCAAATAACTCTTCCCCTCTTGAGTTCTGAATCAAATGAAAATTAGATAAAAGACTATGGAAGAGGGAGGCAAAATAACCACCTCCATTACTAATAAAGTTAATATTGGAGAATGCAGCTCATATTTGCTACTAAGTGGACTTTCTAGCCTGGACTTCAGAATTGGGACTCTCTGTACAACTACACTGGTAGTGATGGATCCTCAAGCACTGGCCCCTCTCACCATATGGCCAAAGAAAGCACATGCTCTTTACAGGTAGATGAAAAGTGAGAAAGGTGAAGGGACTGGGGGCCATGCATTCCCAATATTCTTATCCTAAACTCACCTTTTAGAAAATTTACTTCTCCTCCCCAGGAGACAAATGAGTGAGCAGACGAAGAGGATCCAGGACGTTATACTCAGAGATTTCCCTCTACATGAAAGGAAATATTGGGAGTAGGAAATAAATTCCTTCCCTCACCCACCCCAACCAATAATAGCAATCACATCTTATTGTAATTATTTGATACATTTCTTATTAGAATGTAAGTTTTGTTAAGGGAAACATCAGTTTGGTTGGTTGACTGTTATATCATTAACACCAAGACAGTGAATGACTTAGGTGCTCAATAGATATTGAGAAATAGCTAAATGAATAAATAAATTCACTAGCTCCAGTTTTTTGGCTGCTATAAATGTGTTGTGGATTGTATACATCAGGCTGTTATAAATCATACCATTAAATATTCATATAATATTTCATTATTGTGCATCTATTTGTGCAAGAAACTGTTGTGAGCATTTCACCTCTCAAAACAATTCTAGAGGTAGGCATCATTTTTACTATTTTTCAGATATGTGAACTGAGACAAAAACTGTTTATTTTCCAAATTCACATGCTAGTAATTACAGCACTAATTAATCTGATTCAATATTCACCAAAAATGTGATTTCAATTTGGTTCCGATATCGTCCAAAAAAAGAAAGAGGATATCTGGACAGGATGTCTGTTCCCTTTTTAAAAAATATAAATTGACACAGTAGCTTCACAGTGTAGAGAACTTCCTTCATGGAAATTTGTCCCCAAGACTCAGTGTCTTTTATTATACGTTCTCAAGACCAAATTTCTCAGCCAGATAAATAAGAAAACATTATTGTGTGTGTTTTTTGTATGTTTGTTTTTTTTTTTTACTAAGTTGATGCCGTTGTGTGGAGCCGCTAGAAGTCCAACTGGCTATTTTTTTCTCTAGTAACATAGCTATTTCTTTCGAAGCCCCTACAAAACATCAAATTCACTGAATATTTAACTTATATATCCGTGCAATTCTGTCTCCTCTACTAGACTGCTGTATTTGTTCAAACAGGAATGGGATCACCTCTGTATTATCAGCACCTTTCACTGATCTCAAGACAGAAGTTACTCAATAAGTTTCTGTTTGAGTGAATGAAGAGTCTATATTCTGTAGTCTGAAATGGCTTTTTAGAGTTTGGGAATAGTCTTCACAGGTGGAATAGAATTTAGTTTTATGCAAAACATATTGGTTTGAGAGGAATACATATGTACCTTTGACTCCTTACTCTAACAAGTGGACCAATTACCACAGACAACATATATTGTTATACACTGAATTGTATCCCCTCAAAACTCACACGTTGAAGCCCTAAGCCCCAATGTGACTGTATTAGAGACAGAGCCTTTAAGGAGGTCGTTAAAGTTAAATAAGATCGTAAAAGTGGAGCACTCATCTGATAGGACTGGTGACTTTATGAGAAGATGAGATCTCTCTCCCTGTCTCTCTCTGCCTGCACACACAAAGGGAAGGCCATGTGGAGACATAGTAAAATGGTGGCTTTCTGAAAGCTAGGAAGAGAGGCCTCACCAGAAATTAACCCTGCTGGTACTTTGATCTTGGACTTTTAGTGTCCAGACAATGAGAACGGAAATTTCTGTTGGTTAAGCCACTCAGTCTCTGGTATTTTTTCTTTTCTTTTTTTTATAGCAGGTCGAGTAGACTAATATACATATTTAAGCATCTCTCAGTATAATTTTAGTTGATGTATATAATGGATATCAGATTCTCTTTTTGTAATGTCCACTCTAATAGTATATTTTAAAATAAAGCACATTTTTTCTTCACAAAGCTTAAATATCTTCACACTGCTAAAAGTTAAAAATAATTTCTGAGGAAAAGGGTCATAATTTGACATGCCACAATGGCTAATATCTATTATTAATCATTCATAAAATTACTTCATTACAATTGTGAATTCATCTAATAGTCAATTAGATGTCCATTATTATAATTACCATATAGCACAATGTTATGTTGACGTTAAATTTGATCTAGAGCCAGTATGTAACTAAAACATAGTGGATGTCTTCCTAATGGTACATGATTATAATTATAATAATTTCAATTTGACACAACACTGTCTTTTCATGAATTCATTGCAGAGTATTTATATTATCTTCTTTACTGGAATTTAGGTAATAAATCCCAATGCATTACAAGGACCAATTTACTTTCGAGAGGTTTGTCTGTGTCTTTTTGAAGGTAAATCGACTGGCAACCTTCCCAGTAATGTCCAGGAGACAAATGTCAACCATTCTAAGTTGATTTTCCTCATGTTTCTTCAGTATGTGCTTTGCCTGAATAAGAATAAGAAAAGCACTGAAGTCAATGACTGGTAGTGGGCTCAAATTTGGGCAATCAAATACTAATTTTCATTTAGCTTTAGAATTATGCCATGAGCATAATCAGATCCCCCAATGAGACCTTGCACACCTTAAATCTTTCCAACTCTTTCCAACCCCAAACCCTCTGAGGTTACCTCATTTTAAGTAGTCTAGGAGCCATAGTTTGGGGAATTCTGGAGTAAGAAATCCACTGACAAACCCAACCAATTCTTCATTATGTTTCTTTGGATTTCACTTTCAGCATTGTAGGTGTTTCTGGCTCCTTCATGTGCTTATGTCAAAACACTGAAAGAACACTTAAATTCCCAAATGAAAATTCACATAATTTCAGGTATTTCTAGGGCATAAAATGAAAGCATTATAACACTGCAAAAATTCTGCCCAACTCCTAGAATGTCAATGACTTATGATGTTTATTTGCAGGCAGCTCAATATCATGTCAGGAACTGAAAATGAAGGTGTACCTGGTGTCCTTTGTATAACCCCATGCCGTCTCCGAGGGTTTCTCTAATAGTTCTCTATTCATATTCAGCTTCTGTCCTTATGTTAGGACCTGACAGTTGATTTCCTGGACTATAAAAGACCAGCTAGGTGCATGTATTAAGGAGAAGAGCTATTACGAGGCCATTTTGTAGGAACACTGAATCAGACTGTTTGAAGTTTTGTTTAAACCTATTTCCAGAGAAACAATATGAATAAAATATCATTGCATAAATTCAGAATAGCGATAAAAATATTTTTATAAAAAGACAGCCACCATTCTGTAATACATTATCGATTACACACCTGAAATCTGTGTAACTTTACTAACAATTGTCACCCCAATAAACTTTAATTAAAAGAACAAAAACAAAACAACAACAACAAAAAAAAAAAAACAGCCCAGCAACCAGTTCTTAAGCGTTAGTCCTTTGGGGCTATTTATAGAGAATTTCAGCTTTGAAACTTTAGGTCCTAAATATAAGGGTGAAAGCTTTGGCCTGACCTCCTCATTCCCTCACACAGCCCAAATTCAACCTGACTTTTTCAGAATCTCCACTTTGGATTGGTACCTTCCAACAACAAGAGGGTGGACATGGATCTTGCTTACGCAGTTCAACTTCCAGCTTTTTATTAAGCGTGGAAGCAATAGGTGATGTGAAGTATAAGATTCTGGCCATCCACTGACTCAAATGAAAACAAGTTAACATGTCAACCCTTTAACCTATTTTTTCAACCCTCAATAAAAGGGACACTTTTTTATTAGATACTTTATAGTAGAGATCAAAAATCTTTTTTCCATAAGAAACCATATATTCACTATTTTAGGCTTTCTAGGCTATTTGCTCTCTATCACAACTATTGAACTCTGCCATCATGGTGGCAAAGCAGCCATCAATAATATTTTGATGAAAGAGCATGAGTATGTTTCAATAAAACTTTATTTATGGACACTGAAATTTGGATTTTGTATAATTTACACATGCACAGAATATTAATCTTCTTTTGACTGTTTTCAGCCATTAAAAATCATTAGCTTGCAGGTTGTACAAAAATAGGTGGCTGATGGGATTTGGCCTGGGCCGTCAGAGTGCGACCCCTGTATATGGGCTCATTCAGTGCAGAGATAGATTGGTTTCCAGTCATCCACTCCTACTGGGTATAGAGGTCTGGATAAGCTAATTGAAGCCATGCCTTGCTTTTGTGTGAGCAGCAAAGAAAGTAATAGGGGCCTTAGATGCCAGCATATGGAGGTCTCTGCTCACCAATTCCAGCATACAGCTTCTCACCTTCACTACACCAATGTTGAAACTAGAAAAGGACATCCTCTCTGAGCAGTCTGGATAGAAAAAGGCACCATCTCTGGATAAATAAAAGAGGAAAAGGAGTCTCTTCCAGACTAATAAAAATAGAAAAGGACTCTGGGTAGATCCACTGTGTCACGTCTTCCCGTGGGTGCCCTTCATGCTTGGATGGCGATGTTTTATAAGCAAGGCAAAGGCAGAATCTAATCTTCTCCTGCCCTTCCAACATACTCAGGAGATCTCCACCAATGCTCATGCAAATTGACTTTGTTCTTTCAAATGAATTTGTTCAATTTCTTTAGAAAAGAACTCAATTTTATTGCCTGGACTGAAAGAACCTTCTTGACATGTTTTTGGGGCTTTGGGACAGGATATGGGGGTGAGGGATGTCTACTGTTGCATGAAAAGACTTTCAAATAAAGCCTGTTTCTAACAAACTACAACTCACTTTAAGCCTCCATTAAAACTGGAGTGTTTGGAGTTCTCCATGGAAGATGGACTACTTTCCCTGCTGGAGGCCCTTCCTTATGTTACTCTGTCAAGCTTTATGAGTATCGGTTAGCAGAAGGCTTCTTCACCTGCTTATCTTTTCCATCAATCTGTTAAGATCGCTCATTGACGGGCAGCTTTCCTCATTTCTATCTTAATTTTTTTATAGGAAGGGAAGCTTCGTTTCCCTCTGTTTTCATTTTGTTAGAGAGAGGAGGAAAGTAGAAGGTAAACCCATGGCTTGAGTTTGTCATTTTAAATAGCAGAATATTTTTTTTCAAAGTTCTCAAAATGATTACAATGGAAGCAGGTTGGACCACTTTGAGAAACATTGCTTAAGTGGATATGGACCTTCTCTGTCTTTCTGAGCCCCTCTCCCACCCACAGCATAGGGTTAGGATTCTATCCAGGAGTTTGGCTGTCAGGCCTACCATTCATTATCTGTGAGAGACTGCACACTGTTCAAAGGAATTTATATGTGTTACCTTATGTAAACTTCACAAGTGAAGTAGATAATGTTGATGGTTTTTCCCATTTATACATGAGGAAATTAAAGTTTGTCAAATTTCATAAATTTAAATAAGATACTCATGGTCATTGAACCATATTATAATCAACAGCCTATCATTACTCTGCATAGTATCGTATTGATTTGCTATGAGTGTCAAATAGAAAATAAAGGCAAAGTGTTGGCTACATGAGACCCTATAAATAAATTTTAGCCCTTTTTTTTTCACTTGTCTTAAGCCTAAAACATATGAAACTGTACACAGCCTTAGCTGTTACCTTCTTTCCACTTACCTTTTCCATATTCTGACTACTTGACTAAACCCTATATCTTCTCCAAGTCCATCCCTCCCATAAAGGCTGTTCTAGTTAGCCTGAGTTTTATATTTCTTAATTTTCACAATAATCATATTTCCTTTAATCATAGACAGTTTGTAGTGTTCATTGTGACTTTTTAAAGATGAATTTAGTTTTATTAACAAATTATTTCAATGTAGAGTCATATATTAAAATTCTGTGTTATTTTAAGAACACACAGAAGAGGACTGGACAGAGATTAAGCATTCAAATATTTATCGATGAAAGATTTGATTCAGTATAACATGTATGAGGTTTCCAAATTTAGTTCTGTAGGTGGTCCAGCAAGCATATGGATGTGTTCATGCAGCATCAGTTTTCCAAGTACACAAATATGAACCTGAAAAACCAGCATCTATATGTATGTATAAGTATATATAAACATATATATATGTACATATGTACATATATATATGTTTTCATATATATATGAAAGTACTGAGAATTGAGCTTTTTCCCATTCTTCACTTTTCTCCTCCATTAATACATTGCAAATCCTTTTCCCTGTAGTATTATGGGAAGAGAAAGAAACATTATACTTGCTATTTTTCCACCAATTACCCTCTTTATTTATTTTTTTTTTAACCAGGGACAACTTTCACAATTGACTCCATTTTCACGCGCTCACCAAATAAGTAAACTTAACAAAAAAGAAACATTGTGCAGTTTAAATCTTTGTTGAAAGCAGTATGAAAGTAAGTTTAGTAAGGGACAATGGTACTAAACACTCAATAACTAAATATGACAGAGAGAACATTAATGCTGATTAATGGAATTCTCTGAATGCTTATTTTTACAGATCAAAGCCAATTTACCTTATTCAGCAGAACCAGTTTCATCTGAATTCTCACTTTAATTAATGGGGCTTCCTAAAAGAAGCCAGAAAGAATGAATGGTAATTAAATGCTAATTTTGCACAGTTAAAATTACCACAAATCACATGCAAATTGGGTAACATAATCAGTAAAGGATCTTTCTCTGTGCAGTTCCTGGTGCCATTATCTGAATTTATTTTATGTTGTATGCGGGGAGCACAGTCAGGACTCTGGGCAGACAGCAGCTTGTCATTTCAGAGACTCAGAGTTCACTGTTATCAGGGCCGATTGGTTGATAAAAGCTTGAACTAGCTAGTAGCTGTGGGAAAAGAGACAGGGAGATAGATATGAGGATGTTTAGAGGTAGAATTAATACTCCTTGCTGATCAAATGAACAAAAACAAACTCTTCTCTAAAAAAGAAGTCATGAAAATGTGGGTTCAGTAAATGGAAATAAGTCACTATAATTTAAAATTTTTAAAAAGCAGTAAATACTGCAAGGGAGAGAATTTATCCCAGTTAAAGTGATGCAAATTTTGTATTTAAATATCTTTATACAAGATCCCTGTAACTTCCATGCTGATGTAGCTGATTTTAGTAATTATGTAGCTTTTCTAGAAAAGTCTTTATTTTACCCAGTACAGGTCTCTCTAGCTACCTGTTTCCTTGGAGATGATGTAGTACTAAGTACTGTCTTCTGAGTAATAATCAGGTGTTGATTATTCTCTGTTTGTCCTTTCAGCACCCAACCCTTCTCACCCTGCTGTGGGTGACAGAATTCTGACTTCTGTGGACTGTATCACATACACTCCTTTGTGCTCTGTTCCCCTTATGGAAGCACCTGCAGGAGATTGGTGGGTGGGAGGAGAATGAGGTCAGAGTATATATTTCCCCCACCCACTCACTGGGCTGTGGTTGGCAGTGGCTGTGTTCCTCTACTTAGAGCCACAGCACCTATTGGGGCAGACCCTCTCCCACCATTACAGCTCTTGTTGGCTTCTCGTGACAGCAACATATCTTTGCCCCTCCAGATTAAAGATGGCAACAGCTCTGGCTGTTGCAGCTCCTAGTGCTTCTTCTTCTCTAGTTGGTGCCTATAATTCTTCCCATAATTGTGTAAATAGTCCCTTCATTAAATAGTCTCAGTTATCATTTCTATGTGTGTGGCAAGGATCCTGATTAATAAAATGATTCATAGTCTGGAAACATGGTTAAATCACCAGTTTTTCTTTGAGGTAAGTATAAATGTAATGGGTTCTGTTTTTTCTTAATTCACTGTTCACTCATTTTTTTGCATTTCCTTTATTTTCTCCTCCTCAAATATTCGCCCTCCTTTCCCCTCCTCCCCGTCAGGGCTTTGGCACCATGTGTATTCATGTTTATGCCTCTGCACCCCTTTCTATATACTCTATGTTGGCCTTTAACCCTCCCATTGTAGTTCATCATTTATTTGCCTTTCCCGTCTTAAAAGTTCCTCTGCCCTAGTTAGCCTTGTATTCCCAGACTTTGAATGGTGCCTAGGAAAACTGGTACTCAGTACATGCTTAGTGAATGTATTACTATCTGGGGATGAGTTGCCCAAGAAAGGGCATAACTCTGAGGCTCTAGTGGTATTCTAGAAGATAGTTGGATCATCTCCTAATAGTATAACATAGTAGTTATGAACATGATCACCTTGGCCAGACTACCTAGTTTGACCCCAGTCTCTACCATTTGCACTAGTCAATGACCTTGAAGATACTTAACTTCTCAATACCAGTTTCTTTCTGTATAAAATGGTGATAATAACAGTAGTTATTTAAAAAGGTTGTTGTGTGGATTAAATGAGTTAAAATATCCAAAGTGCTTAGGGCCGTGTCTGGCTACATAAATATTAAAACAAGGCTACATAAATATTTTCTGCTATATTTGCTACTTTTATGTATCTTATATAATATATGCCAGTGAAGAGAGAGTTAAAATAGCAAACTTATGGTAAGCAAAGAGGATATTCAGAACTACCTGCAAACTAGACATAAATACATCATCAGAATCTTAGTACTTCCATTAAGAGTTTTAAAAATACATAAAATTGATAATGTGGAATTGTTGGTCAAAAACTTAGTCTATTGTTAGGTTCTTAGAACCCAGCAGAAGACCTTACATTTGTTTGAACAATGATCACAAGCCACAAGGCAACAGTCTTTTACAATAACTCTTATGGACATTCAATCTCAGGTAGCATTCTGTTATATTTATTAGTGGAGTTTTTACATAATAGTGCTATTTCTTTTCTCTGAGTACGTGGGAGATATCTCACTTCGGTTTCCTAACTGCAGATGATATTCACTAATTTTCCAGAGACTTTTGAAATATTAAAATAGGAAAATAGACAAGGCTTCTGGATGTTAAGTCCTTCAACTGGATCCTATTATTCTGACAACCCTTTCTATCATAGTGGTTAGTAGCAAAAGTTCTGAAGTCAGATTTTAGGGTTTAAATCTCCATTTAATAGCTATATGACCTTCAGAAAATTACATAAATTCTCTTTGTTTTAGTTCCTTTAATTGTAACATGAGATTAATAATGGTATCTACTTTATAGGATTGCTATGGGATTAAGTGAGGTATCATGGAAAGCTCTTAGAAAGGGGCCTGATAAAAATTAAGTGCTCAGATTGTTAACTATTATTGTTCTTTTGAAAACAACACTCTGAGGTAGTTTCACAGCAATTGTTGATTTGAAAGAGTAGGGACAAAGTAAATTTAGTAAATTTTTTTGGTAGTAGTGTTTATGTATAAGATGTGTTTTAGGCAAGAATAGAGGGCTACTTTATCTTCACTTTCAAGGTGACTGTAAGTGTGATTTAGATCTATGTCATAGATCAAAATTCTCCCTAATATCTGAAGGAATTATTTTAACTCTGGCATTAAGAGTACAAAAGAATTAATGGCAAAGAAATTAGTTCTCTCAAGGAAATGTTCCACAATTAGTTATTTGATGCAATGAAATTTCCACTTTTAGTTTAGTTAATTCAGTGTGTGTGTGTGTGTGTGTGTGTGTGTGTGTGTGTGCAGGTGCACACACACATAAAGCCTAAACAGTAGTCCCTCAGGTAATGTTATGAATCTAGTTCCTTCTCTTTCATTGAACTATTTTTACACTGCCCTGTATTCTATCACATAGACTTTTAGATCATATACTAGTCACAGTTATTTCTTGGTCTCAATGTTATAGCTGATAGACTGTTAGTGTGGAGTTCTCCATCTGAGACTGCTCAAATTTCAGTCTAAACTGTAGAATTTTACCAATTGGATTTTTGATGCTGTTGTAATTCTATTGTTTATAATTGTTATTGTGAAAAGCCCTGCCACTCACGAGCCTGGTGCCCTTACCCAAGTTCCTAAAATGAGGATAATAATGGTACTTAGCTTACAAGGATTTGAAAAAAAAATTGTAAAAGCTGTAGAACATAACTTGGCTCATAGTAAGCATTATATTAATATCTGTAAAATAAAATTAAACAAAACAAATAATTAAGACACAGTATAGATACTAAAACATTTGATGGTAGGGAAGTGACATTAAGTCTTCCAATTTGGGGGGTGACTAGTATTTTTGGTTTGTCAGATATCAAACTGAGGGACTACATTGCAGGAAGATCTATATCGGTTGGTTGAAGGTGTTTAAAAGTGATCTTAAACTACATTTATAGAAAAGTGGATTCCGAGCTTCTGGTATAGACCAAGGAAGCATGTAAGAAGTGGTGTAGGAGGTGCCCTGGGGAAAGTGGTCCTATGTGCTTTCGGGGCTAAAAAGTCAGGGATTATAAGAAAGGAATTAGATACAAAACAAAAAAACTCAGGAAATGCAATCGAAAGACTCATGTTGGTCTAGGCTTTAGTGTCATGGTCTTGGGCAAATTATTCAACTTCACTGCATTTTAGTTGTTTCATTTGCAAAATGTGTGCTTTTTAGTATATATTTACATTGTAAGATTGTTGTATTACATAATAGTGGGTGTTCAGGTACTTCATTCACTGTAAAATAAACAAACACACTGTTAGTATTCTTATTGTTGATGAAGCACCAATGTTTCCATTTTATAGAACAATAATGGTTCATGTCCTATAATTTTTAGGGTACTTTGATATCCCTAGGGAAAAATTAAACCAAACTAGAGACGATACTGAAGAGCTTACTTCCCTCTACTACTTCCATTTATCAGCCTCTTAAAAAAAGCAAAAGAAAACAAACATTACTTATTTTTATTAGTTTCAGATGTACAGAGAAACATAATAGTTAGACATTTATACCCCTAACACACAATTGAAAATGGAACTACCTTATGACCCAGCAATTCCACTCTTGGGCATCTATCCAAAGAAATCCAAAACACTAATTCAAAAAAAAAATGCACCCCTTTGTTTATTGAAGCACTATTCACAATAACCAAGATATGGAAACAGCTGAAATGCCCATCAATAGACGATTGGATAAAGAAACAGTGGTATATTTGTACAATGGAGTATTACTTGGCCACAAAGAAGAATGAAATCTTACTATTTGCAATGATATGGATGGACCTAGAGAATATTATGCTAAGTGAAATAAGTCAGACAGAGAAAGACAAATATTAGATTGGTGCAAAAGGAATTGAGGTTTAAAAGGTTAAAAATAATGTGAAAACTGCAATTACTTTTGCACCAACCTAATACCATATGATCTCACTTATATGTGGAATCTAAAGAACAGAATAAATGAACAAACAGAATAAAAATAGACTCAGAGATATTAAAAAATACATTTTTAAATTAAATTTATGGGGTGAAATTGGTAATAAAATTCTATAGGTTTCAAGTGTATACAATTCTATTATACATCATCTATATATTGCATTCTGTGTTCACCACTCAAAGTCAAATCTCCTTTCGACATCATAGTTTTTATTCTCTTCTACCACCTCCCTCTTCCCCTTCCCCTCTGATAATCACTAACCTGTTGTTTGTGTCTATGAGTTTTTATTTATTTATCTGGTTTGTTTATTGCTTTCAGTTTTATATCCCACATATTATTGAAATCATGTGGTTTTTGTCTTTTTCTGTCTGACTTATTTTGCTTAGCATGATAATCTCAAAATGCATCCATGTTGTCGCAAATGGTAGTATTTCATCTTAATATTCCCTTATATATATGTACCACATATTCTTTATCCAATCATCTATTAAAAGACACTTTGGTTGTTTCCATGTCTTGGCCATCATAAAGAATACTGCAGTGAACATAGATGTACATATATCTTTACAGATAATGTTTTCAGATTTTTAGGGTAGATACTCAGAAGAGGAATTGCTGGGTCATATGGTAATTCTGTTCTTAATTTTTTGAGGAATCTCCATACTGTTTTCCATAGTGGCTGTACCAGTTTACATTCTCACCAATAGTGTATGAGGTCTGACAATTAGGTTCGCAAACTCATCCTAGAAAAAGTGCTACATACCTCATTGCTGAACATCACTATGGTCACCTTTGAAGTACACCCCTTGGGAAGCTATGCACTGATACCAGCACCTAGTCCACCCTTGAAAGCAATTTTGGAACTCTTTTTCTGGAATGGCCATCAGAACTGTCATCATATTACTCTTGATGTCCTGAGTGTCATCAAAATGTCTTTCAATATTTCCTTTATCTTTGGGTAAAGAAAGAAGTCATTGGGAGCCAGATCAGGTGAGTAGGGAGGGTGCTCCAATTCAGTTATTTGTTTACTGGCTAAAAACTCCCTCACAGACAGTGCTGTGTGAGCTGGTGCATTGTTGTGATGCAAGACCAATGAATTGCTGGTGAAAAGTTCAGGTCGTCTAACTTTTCACGCAGCCTTTTCAGCACTTCCAAATAGTGAACTTGGTTAACTGTTTGTCCAGTTGGCATAAATTTATAATGAATAATCCCTCTAATATAAAAAAAAGTTTAGCAACATCATTGCAACAAGTTCGTGAACTTAATTGTCAGATCTCATATGAGGGTTCCCTTTTTCCCACAACCTCTCTAACACTTGTTATTGCGTGTCTTGTTGATAATAGCCACTCTAACAGGTGTGAGGTACTATCTCATTGTGGTTTTGATATGCATTTCTCTAATAGCTATTAAAATTCAGCATGTTTTCACATATCTGTTAGCCGTTTATATGTCTTCTTGGGAGAAGAGTTTGTTCAGATCCTCTGCCCAGTTTTTAATTGGACCGTTTGTTTTTTGGTTGTTGAGTTGTGTGAGTTCTTTATATATTTTGGATATTAGCCCCTTATTGGTTGTGTTGAAGGGAAGTAAATGCAAAAATAAATGAATGGGACTATATCAAACTAAAAAGAAACCATCAACAAAACAAAGAGGAAACTAAATGAATAGGAAGATATTTGCAAAGAAAACATTTTGAAATCAAATGTAAATTTAGCTTAAGACTAAGATATAAGCAAATATTTAAAGAGTATCTCTAAACTTTGATCTTACCTATAACTACTGTAATAAGTCATAATAAATTTATTAAAACTTATACAAATCTAAAATTTTGCCTACTCTGTATTACTGCTTAGGTTATTGAAGTCTATAGTTTGCTTAACATGACACAACATGCATCTTTTTTATTTATTCTAAAAGCAATCTTTCAATGTTCTACCAGCCATTTTAAAATTTTTAGATTTGATAAAAATTAAATTGCACATTCTTTAATTTTGTAATATTTTAGCCAATTTTTATTACTAAAGAAGTAAAACAGTTTATTGGATATGATTATGAAAAATATGATTCTTATGCAAAATTTTGGAGAGGAAAAATAAGACATAGTTTGTCAAATAGAAGATGAAAACAATCCCTCATTAGAGAATGGTCCTTGCAAAATAGCCTACCCTTCAGTAAGTTCACATTTACTTAGGATTTACATGGCCACACACTATTCTAACACATTCAAGTTTTAACTCCTTGAATGCTCCTGACAATCGTGTGAGGTAGGTCTATTATTATATCTATTTCACACATGACAAATTCAAACCAGAGAGAGGATGAGTGACTTGCTCAAGATTACACAGCTAGTACATTGTGGAAATGGCAATATATAGAGTACGACAAATTAAAGTGTTATAGAAAGTGAGGTCAGCTTAAGAAGAAAATTCTCTTTAATTATACCACAACCTTAAAAACATATGAAAAACATTTCCATATGTGTATTCTATTAAAAAAAAAATCTATGGAGCAAGACACTATGATTTAAATTTAATAGATGAAGAAATTCAACCTCAGCTGAAACTAAATTACCCATGGTTACCAGGTAGAAAGCTTAAACATGATTAATTAGCTGGAACTGTGGAAAACTGTAGTTGGATGCCAAGATACAGGGTGAGCAATTTAAAAAAAAAAAAAAAAAAAGAAGAAAGAAACTTGTTTAGCTCTTCCCTCTTCTGGAATAATGTTTCTCCAACTGAGTTTTGTAGATGTCAGCATGTGGTTGGACATATTTCTGGAAGCTCTCAAGTTATCTATCCTAATTTTTAAAATTGTTTGCAGTTTGATGATAATAAAATCTTAGCATAAACTTACTCTAGATCATCTGGATGTACATTATTATAATCAAATAATACTGGTGATTTCAGTGTTTGTGACTGCCATTACTTTTATGATTGTCATGAGTGCCATATACTGCTAATCTAATTGTTGTATACCAACTAGAAAATAACAACTGTGAATTTAATATTTGACTCAATAAAAAATAAAAATGATGTCATTCTGTACTGGATAAACAAAACAGTTCTACAGAAAAAAATATTGACTATTCGAGCTAACACAAGAAATGTGGTAGTGCAGGCTTGCTATACTCAGAAAACAAATACAGTAGTAATCGGGACCTTATTCATTTTAGACATGGTGACCTACTGTCAGCAGATCAACTCAGCCCTTCCCAAGGATCAGTGCATCATACTGGACAAGTTTATAAACTATGGAACCAGACAGCCTGGCATCAAATCTCAGCGATGCTACTTACTGGAAGTGTGACTTTGGGAAAGTTTAGTTAACTTTTCTGTGTCTCAGTGTTACCACCTGGAAAATGGGAATTGTGATTTCCCTACTTCATGGGGTTGTTTTAAGGCTTATATTAATATATTGAGACACATAGAACAATTTCTACAATACAGTAAATCCTAAGTAAGTTTAGAATGCAATTATTATACACAATTATACTAATTTTAAAAACAATTTTATTGAAGTATAGTTGTCATAGAACAAAATACACACTTAAACATGTGTATTCTTGCCTCCTTTGTTGTAGATTAATCGACTGTATATGCATGAGTCTGTGTCATTATATTTAAAGTAAGTTTCTTGTAGGCAAGTTAGTTAGGTCTTGCTTTTTTTAAAAAATCCAATCTGACAATCTCTGTCATTTAATTGGGTTATTAAGAACTTTAACAAGTTGATTCTTGATATGCACAATAGTTATATAAAGTCACCACACTTACTGAACCAGTGAATACCATTATTTCTTGGGAAAATAGTGAGGTTCCTAGAGCTTCTGGCCTTCACTAATTTGTCAGCCCGTCCATCGATAAGCTTGTTTCATGTGTGTTTCTTTTGAAAGACACCTTATGTAACATGTCGTGTTGATTTATGACCGCTGAAACCATGGCCAACTGTAATATAGCTTGCGCTGGAATGAAGCTCAGCGAACACACCCTGTCATCATAAGGCACAGCCTTCCTGTGCTGAGGAACACCACGCAGAGTTGAGCACCATGCTTGGAGACCATTGAAAGAGTGAAATCACCAGCAACAAGCACAAACAATGCAAAAATGTGACCCAAAAAAGACCATGAAAAGGATATTTCTTTACAGCATGAGAGCTGAAACAAGAAGGCAAAGTGTCTGTTGCCTTGTTAAACTTCATCTGAGAACTTGAATGTTCAGTGCTTAAGTTTTTCACTGCTTTGTACAAATCCATGGATGACCTGGAAAGTGCAGCAAATGAGGATTTGAGGTTACAAATAACTGTTAGTGAGTAGACAAATTTGTAAATATAGAATCCAAAAATGATGAGAGTTGACTGTACATTTAATATGATTATTGATATGGTAAGATTTAAATCTACCATTTTTTTTCCATTTGTCCATTGGTTCTTTACTTCCTCTTCTCCTTTTCCTGCCTTATTTTGTATCATTTCACTTTATTTTATTTAATATATCTTCTTGGCTCATTATAAACAACAGCTGTAACTGTTGTTTTATTCTTAAACTCTATTTACTAGTAGCTTTAGAATTTACATTATACACCTGTAGTATATAACAACCAATATTCATGTGATATTATACAATGTCATATATAATAAATATATACTTTCACTTCTCTTTACCTGGCCTTTGTATTATTGTTGTCATGAATTTTACTTCTGTATACCTCATAAGGCCGAAAGTATATTTTTATTTTTTTAATGCTTTAAAGAGATTGAAGTAAAAAAAAATAGTTTCTATTCAATTAACATTTCCTATGCTTTTTATTCCCTTTCATAGACACAGGTTATCTCGTATCATTTACCTTCTCTTTTAACATTTCTTTAGTATAGGCTGTTGATGAATTCTTCCAGATTTGAACATCTGAAAATATTTTCATTTTATGTTTGTTTTTGAAAGATATTATCTATGGGTAAAGATTTGTTTTTAATTTTTAAAAAAATTTTTGCTCTTTTCATATTGTTTTGGTTTGTTTGTTTAATTAGTTTCAGGTGTACAAAACAATGTAATAGTTAGACATTTACACCCCTCACAAAGTGATAACCTCCCTCCCCCAATCTGCTACCGCGCTGACATCATATATAGCTGTTACAATTCCATTGACTCTATTCCTTATTATAGTTGACATTCAGTATTACTCAGCTTCAGCTTCAGGTCTATAGCGCAGTGGTCAGGCATCTACTCCGTCCATGAAGTGGTCTCCTTAATAAGACAAGTGCCCATCTGACACCCTACAAAATCTTTACAACATTGTTGATTATAATCTCCAAACTGTCTTTCTTTCCCCATGGCAATCTCGCAGTTACCGATTGTGTTTTCTAATCCCCTCACCTTCCCCCTCATCCCCACGCCCCTCCCATCTAGCTTCTATCAGTTTTTCCTCTATATCTCTGAGATTGTTTCTGATTAGTTTGCTCATTTATTCTGTTCTTTAGATTCCACATATAAGTGAGATCATATGGTACTGGTCTTTCTCAGCCTGACTTATTTCACTTAGCATAGTGTTCTCTAGGTCTATTCATCTATGGATACCAATTTTGGTTGATGGTTTTTTTTTCTTTCTGTAGTTTAAAGATGCCACCCCATGGCTTTTTAGCTTCATTGTCTCCATCACGAAATCTATTGTCCTTATTATTTTTCTTTTTTTGTGTGTCATTTTTCTCTGGCTGGTTTCCAGAATTTTCCTTTTGATTTTTGGATTTAGGAAATTTTATTAGACTATACTTTGCCATAATTTTATATTTCTCTTGCTTGGGGTTCATTGTGCTTCTTGGATCTGTGGATTTATAATTTTTATCAAATTTGGAAAATGTTTGGTCATGTTTTCTTCAAAAAAATGTTTTCTCCCTCTCCTTTGGCAATTGCATTTATTCATATATCAGGCTGCTTGATGGTATCCCACAGCTAACTGATTTTTATTATTTTTTAGACGTCTTTTATTCTGCTTCATTGTGGATGGCTTCTACTGCTCTCTTCAAATTCACTGATGTTTCTTTTGCAGTTTTTAATTTTCCTTTCATCTCATCAAGTATATTTTTAATTTCAAGTATTGGAGTTTTGATCTCTAGAAGTTCAATTTCAGTCTTTTAAAAATATCTTTGATATCTCTTCTAAATGTGTTCAGTCTTTCTTCTTCCTTCTTAAACATATGCAATACAATTATATATCTGTCTTAATATCTTCAATTACTAATTCTATCATTTGTATAATTTCTGTTTTTTTTTTTTTTCAATAATGTTCTTCCTTTATGGTCTTATTTTCCTTCTTCTCTGAATTCCTGATCATTTTTTATTGGATGACAGACACTGCAAATTTTACCTGTTGGATGATGGATATACAGAAGGTGTCAAAAAAAAAAGTATACAAATTTTAAGAGATGTTATCTATGCTTAAGCAGTAGTTTGCTGTAATCAGAAATGTCTGGACGCTGATGGTAACCACTTTGATCACCTCTTGTAATTGCAGAAGTCAAATGTGACCTGTATTCATCTTTTGTTATCAGTATATATTGAGTATTACAATTAATACAGTATTTTCCTTTCTTAAAATGTGTATACATTTTTTTGGCACCCTCTATATTTGTATCCCTAGAAATATTTTTGAGTTTGTTCTGAGATATAGTTATGTAGAAACTGTTTGTCTTTTGCACCTTACTTTTAAACAGTTAGTGTTGGACCACAGCAAGTGTACCTATAGACTTCAGCTATCTATCTACTAGAGTATGCTATCTAATACCCTGTGAGTTATGTCATATTCCATTCTGATTGATAGAAACAGGCACTATTCTTGTTTCTATGTTTGTCCAGAGATTGTTTCCTCTAATCCTTTGTGGTTCTTTTCCCCAGCCTTGGATAATTTCTTCTCATGCTAGTGCTGATCAGAATTCCCTGAAAATTTAAAGTAGAGTGTCTCTAGATTTCAAGAGGTCTTTCTCTCCAGCTCTTTGCTGGTATACTTTCCTGTCAACTCCTGCCCATTTTAGTCTACCCAAACTCCCAGCTCTGTCTCCTCAGCTCAGAGAGATGCCAGGCTCTGGCTGGCTTCCCCTCTCTACATTGCAGCCTGGAAACTTTCTCTAGTTGTCAGGCTTGGGCAGTTTCAAAGTTCATTGTATTTGTTTCCCATTGCTCAAATATTGCTCTTCTTCATTGTCTGATATTTGATTACTTGAGACATGTTCCAGACAGGAGGCTAAATGCTCTCCCTGTTACTTTATTTTGACCAGAAGCAAAAGTACTCTGACATTGTTTTAATTTTGTTGGTTTTGTGTCTTTGTTTGTCTTTAGCTTATAATTTTCATTTTCATTTTATAGTTATATGTGATACAGATGTAAACTTTTCTATCTCTGGTATATACTATCTATATCCTAAAATTTTAACTTATACAAGCTAAGCATTAAAAACACATATCAGATTTAACATATTAGGTATTGAAAATTCTGAACCAGAACAACTTAGGTGGATAATAATCTATGAATAGTAGGAAAGCAAGGGAGCCCCAATAAAGACATCACCCTTAATTTTTCCAACCCTTAATTTTCCCCATCTTTGGTAGATTGTCATGGTAATACAAAATGGTAGAAAGGTTGAGAAAATATTTAATCATTCAGACTTATAAAATTTTTGTGGAAGTTGCTTTCATTGATTCTGGCTTAAGATAGAATATCATCTATTTCCATTAGATTGGAATATCCATGGGGGCATCTTGTTTGCCACTGATTCCAACACTTAGAACAGTGTCCAGACAAATGCTCAAGAAAAATATGCAGAATATCTTAGAAATAATAATATCAATGCAATCTTCTGAGATTAAAAACATCAAAGTATCTGTGTCTTCTCTAATTGTTTTTACTTCACTAAGAGGCCAAGACTAAGTTAAGAGGTGGAAGAACAAAGTCTTAGTATCCATAAAGCATAGAAGAGGTAACTGGCAGATGTAGTATGTGGACTCTAGTCCACCATTGCTGCTTCCATTAATTATTGGAAGACCTGGACTGTAACTTCTGTGAGCAAACTAATCATATGCATTTTGTTTCTTCCTATATTCTCAGGGCCTAGAACATGTGATATATACTCAACAGAAATGAAAGAGGGATTATTATTTAAGGTATGAGATGACTATGAACCACTCTGTGATTCTGAAGGGAATCTGAGGGAGTTGTTTTTTATTGCTGGTAGAAGAAGAGAGTAGTGGAATTTAGATACAGAATGGGTAGATCCAAATACAGCTGTGGTATAACAGGGGAAGGGCTATTTACATATACACGAGTATATATTTGTCCTACCCAACCCTTGTTTCTGCTTAATAGCATTCAGTGAGCTCTTCATCATCCTAACAGTTTCTTGAAATATATCAAATCCTGCCCTTTAAGCTACTTGTTATTCTCCATATTGATTGAAAAAAGTGACCTTAAATACACCATTTAAATTTTTGATGCCTAAATTAGCCACTCCTATTTTCCCCAGAAGGATGGCATGAGTATTAATATTTGAAATGCTCTATTTGGTATTTGATGCAGCCGAGAAACCAATATGACTTTGACAGTTGATTAAATTCCAGTGACAGTCACAGTGAACAGAAAAAAAAAAAAGAAAAAAAAGAATGCAAACACCACAATGGTAGAATTTCAGCAGAGAAAAGGGCATGTCTAAAGCTGTGTTAAATTATAAAGGATGAATTACTTGTGGTGCAAAAAAATGGGGAGAGCACTTCCATTTCTGTCACTGATCCTCTGTTCATTCATTCAACAAATATTTGAATGCCTACTATGTGCCAGATACTTCTACAGGTAATTTTTTACATCACCGAACAAATGCTTCCTCCTCTCATTTTCCCTACTTACATTCTATCAAGAGTGGGGAGAGTAGACATGAAGATAGAAAATGAATAACAGGCTAAACAAACAAATCAATGTTATAGGTTGATACAGGCTTTGAGAAAAAGAAAAATAACAGAGTAGGTAAGGGAGTTTAAGGGATAATAAAGAGTGGCTGCTAATTGCAACTTTAAATAGGTAAGATTTGATCAAAGACTTGGAGATTAAGTAATTAGCCATGCAGATGTCTGTAGAATCGCTTTCTGGGCTGAAACAACAGCTGAAACAAAAGCCCAAGCCTGGAATGCCCCTAGGGTGTCTTGAACAGAGAGGAAAAAGACTTGGAGAGAAAGTCAGAGAGAAAGCAGGGAGTTTGATTATGTTCAGGTTCTTAGGTCATTGTATGGACTCTGGCTTTTATCTTTAGTAAAATGGGAAGCCATTACAGGATTTTAATTAGAAGAATGAGCTGATCTGGTTTTGGCTTTGAAAGTTGACCCACTGCTGTGTTAACAATAAAGCTTTTGGTATGTAGGGCAAATGTAATAGTGGAGATGTCTTTCAGAAAACTTTTGTGATAAAATAAATAAGAGATGATGATTTTGACCAGGATGGCAGCAATGCAGATGGTAAAAAATGGTAAGATTTTAAATATGTTTTAAAGGTAGATAAAGCAGGCTTGCATAGATTGGATGAAGGATATAAAAGGAGTCAAGAGCCAGCCCGGTGGCTCAGGCAGTTAGAACTCCATGCTCTAACTCCGAAGGCTGCCGGTTCGATTCCCACATGGGCCAGTGGGCTCTCAACCACAAGGCTGCCAGTTCAATTCCTCGAGTCCCGCAAGGGATGGTGGACTCTGCCCCCTGCAACTAAGATTGAACACAGAACCTTGAGCTGAACTGCTGCTGAGCTCCCAGATGGCTCAGTTGGTTGGAGCACATCGTCTCAACCACAAGGTTGCCGGTTTGACTCCTGCAAGGGATGGTGGGCTGTGCTCCCAGCAACTAGATAACAGCAACTGGACCTGGAGCTGAGCTGCGCCCTCCACAACTAAGACTGAAAGGACAACAACTTGACTTGTAAAAAAGGCCTGGAAGTACACACTGTTCCCCAATAAAGTCCTGTTCCCTTTCCCCAATAAAATCTTAAAAAAAAAAAAAAAAAAAGGAGTCAGGGATGCCTCCAAGGTTTATGGTCTGAACATTTAAAAGGATGGAGCTTCCATTAAGCAAGATAGAACTCTGGAGATACAGAAGGATTGACTCACTATCACTGCCTAAATAATCTGCAAAACTCTATTTTTACCTCCCTTTGAAGGAGAGTGTTTTCATTAATCTTTCTATAATGCAAACATGACCATAACCTTAGTTAATTAGAAGATTACTTCAGATCACATTTAAAGATAAAGTCTAAGCTTCTTAACCTGATTTTATTTAGCTTTTGCATATTTCTTCTCCCTGTATATTTTTCCCCTGTGCTCCACATCTCCATCACCACACAGACTGTTATCATGACGTACTTTCATCTCTAAGACATACAACTTCCATTTCTCACTATCCTGCATGTGTCATCTTAGGTGTTAATTCTTCAGAGAAGCTATTGTTGAAAACTACAGCCCATCCTCCAGATATACCCATGCCTTAAGCTATTGCCATTATTTGAACAATTTCCACATTATATCATAATAGCTTGTGTAATTTTATTTATCATTCACTATAAGCTTCAGAAGGATCTCAGTCTGACTGATTTCTCTCTATTCCAGTAATTTATTGCTGTAACAACCAACCCCAAAACAGAGAGCCTTGCAGAGCAATAATCACTTATTTTGCTCACAATTATATAACATAGGCTGTCTCTGTGGAGAAAGTTTATTTCTATTCAATTTGGTGTCAGCTGGGATGGCCCGACTGGAGTTACACTCAAAGATACACTTTAAGAGGACTCATGATGTGATTGCAAATTGGTGCTGACTATAAATTCCTCGCCATGATGTTATTGACTCTGAGAGCAAGCTTTCTAAGAGATTGAGGCAGAAACTATATCACTTTTCATGACCTAACCCTCTAAGTTATATAGCCTCACTTTCACTATAGTCACAAACTTGCTGAAATTCAAAGGGAGGAAACATAGACACCCAACTCTCTATGGGAAGAATGGCAAAGTCACATTTTAAGAAGAGTCTGTAGAACGAGAGCTATTGTTGCAGCCATTCTGGGAATATACAATCTGCCATCCTCACTGTTGTGTCTTTGTGTTCATCACACAGCAAATAGTCTGGAACATATTAGAGGCTCAAGAATACCTTTAGAATAATTACGATGTCTTTCTTAATAACTTTCTTTTCAATCCATTATAATAAATTTCCCTTCACATCTGAAAAGATACTCAACATCACTAATGATCAGAGCAATGCAAATTAAAATCACAATGAGATATCACATCACACCTGTTAGAATGACAATCATCAAAAAAACAAAAAAACAACAAGTGTTGGTGAGGTGGTGGGAAAAGGGGAACCCTTGTGCACTGTTGGTGGGATAGCAAATTGGTGCACTACGGAAAACAGTCTAGAGGTTCCTCAAAAATTGAAAATAGAACTATCTTATGATCCAGTAATTCTACTTCTGGGTATTTATTTGAAGAAATCAGAAACATTAATTCAAAAAGACATATGTACCCTTATGTTTACTGCAGTGCTATTTACAGTAGCCAAGATATAGAAGCAAGTGCCCATCAATAGACAATTGGGTAAAGAAGATGTGTTACATGTACACAATGGAATATTACTCAGACATAAAAAATGAAATCCTCCCATTTGCAACAACATGGATGGACCTAGAGGGAATTATGCTAAGCTAAATAAGTCAGAGAAAGACAAATACCATACGATCTTACTTAAGTGCAGAATTTAAAGCAAAAATTATATTAAAAAAGAACCCAAACAGAAACAGACTTATAGATACAGAGAACAAACTGATGGTTGCTGGAGGGGAGAGGGATGGGAGGCTGGGTGACAAAGGTGAAGGCATTAAGAAATACAGATTGGTAGTTACAAAATATTCACAGGGATGTAAGGAGCAGCATAGAGAACATAGTCAATAATACTGTAATAACTATGTATAGTGCTAGACTAATGGGGGGATCACTTTATAAATGATATAAATGTCTTACCACTACACTGTACGCCTGTAACTAATACAAAATATTATTGAATGTCAAATATAATTGAAAATAAAAATGATGATTAAATAAATTAATTTTTAAAAAAGAAAGGTCTCTTCATTATGAATAGCTCAGTCTGTTGTCTGTATTTTGGCTTTGTTTTATTTCTAAAAATCATACTATTCATAAGGAGTTTGTTCATGTAACTAATTACCATAACATTTTCATTTAATATAATAAATATTTTCCAAAAAATATCTATTTTCCAAATCAAGCTAAGAGCTAAAACAACAACAAAAAACAAAAAAATAAAAACAAAAAACTAGATCTTTTTCATAGTTCTTTTCATAACACTTAGCATAATGCTAGGCATATACAGTTTCCATACCTCATTTGAAGTAACATACTTCTTACAGTGCAGAATTCATACTTTGATCCTCTATTTATTAGCTCAGATTCCTCTAGAACTAAAATTTGTGCTTGCCCTTCCAGTCTTTTTAAGAGGAGTCCTACCTGCTCTCTCTAGACTTTCTAATTACATTTCTATCCTGTAGGAAGATTTCCCAGTAGGATTTTAGTCTATGATCTTCTCCAACATACTTTCCATCCTTTTCTCAACCATTGCCCCAGCCGTCGGCATCATCTGTACCTTCTCTTACTATCTCACCTTTGGAACTTCCCTGTTGGTTTGTCCACCCTGCAGTCCCACCTGGTTTCTGTGTCCCTGTTGCCTATGGTGAGGATCACTCTGCCCGTCTTTCTTCCACCTGCTTTTTGAAACCCACTAGACCATAATCAGTGTGTGTTTTTTTAGCAGAAAAACAAACAGAAAACAAAAATCTCATGTGACTTTAAATCTTACATTATAGAACAGCGTTTTCACATAGGTGACTGGTAGTGTACTGAATAAATGCTTTTCCAAGTTTAAAAAAGCTTCCATAGCAGTTGTTTTAGAATCTAGAAGGACACCTTTAAAGAGTTGAAAGTCCAAAGTGAAAATAATTTATAGTTAGTTACCCTTCATATTGAAAAAGTACTTACGAGGTGATTACTATTTGCCAGTCTGTCTCTGAGGGAGATGTTGGCACCAACCTTTATTCAGAAAAAGCCACTCATTTTTTATTGCTTCACCCCAGGATCACTGTGGCACTGCTGCACAGACCTATTATCTCCAGAGCAAATATAAACGACCATCTCGGGCAAGACAAAAATATTGCTTGCAAAAGATGCCGACACGCTGAATTAGGTAGTTGTAGCAATGCTAAAATATGTCTTTTAGTTTCTCCGTTGAGCCAAGGGCTCCAAAGCATTTGCAGTTTTCTTAAGACCAATGCCAATTTGATCATTTGAGCCTAAGGATTGTGAGCCAAATGAAACCAGGCCAGTCTCTGCACTGGAGGAGCCTGCTTCAAAGCCTGAATGGGCCCCACAGTGGAGAATCTCCAGGAAGACAAAAGGGGCATGCCAAATGCTGAAGAGAGAAAACAGGCTGCCAGTCAGGAGACAGTCTAGTTATCAACAATTTTACTATGAGAAAATGTCAGACTACTATATTCTAAAGTATCCTCAGAAGGCTCTGCCTTTCATTGTTTATCTGATCTGATCCAAAACTTTAACCTAGCATGAGTTGATCCCTCTGTCTGCCTGACTTCGTTCTCCTTCTCCTTCTGCTCTACCCTCACTGGCCTCCTTCTGGTTCCTTGGACAAGCCAATCAAGTTTCTGCTTCAGGAGCTTTGCACTGGCCCATTTGTTCTTACTTCCTTAAGACTCAGTTCAAATATGACCAGAGAGGTATACTTTTACTCCTGATTGAAATAACCTCGTCTACCACCTCACTCTCATCCTCCTCACCTTGCTTTATTTTTCTTTATTTTTTAAAACACACAGTTGGTATATTGCACATGCATGCATTTCTTTATAATCTATCCCTTCCCACACGGATTTAAGTTCCACAAGAGCAGAGATTTTAATTTTGTTTAATGCTACAGTCTCAGGCCATAGAACAGTGGCTGGCACAGAGTAGGTACCCATTACATATTTGTGGAAAGAATACATTTTAAATGTGCCACCTCACTGTACAATACATTCCATTTTGTTGTTCCAAGCTTCCACTGAAGTCTGCTAATCACACAAAAACAGGTATGCATTTTTTAGAGGACAAATCAAGGAAAATAGGTGATTTCCCCCTTTATTCTGGTACAGAGCAGAGAGAAATGAATGGCTTCAAGAGGATGAGATTTGAATTGATTCATTCAAATTTCCATTAATATTGGAATTTCTAACTAGAGATGATTATAAATATGTAAGCTCCCCACCAAACTCATAGAAGTCTTTGATAGACCAGGATACAGGGAAGGGAACTCAATCTAACTTTATTTAAGCCCTAAAAGATAAGGTGACATCTACATTATAATTAATGATGCTGGCTGCTCCATATTATTTGCTTTGTGTTCTGTGCTTTGGGGCAGGGGCTGGGAGAGGAGGGAATCAACTAGTGAACAGGAAGTCCCAGTATCACCTATTCTGTTTCTTTATTGCTGGGCTTGTACAGTTATTTGTTCTATTGTACCTAAAAACACAAGGAAGCATGCAATATCAAAGGCCACTGCGTGTTAATTACAGTGATGCAGTCCTCTTTCTTAAAAGACGTTTGGTCATTCCTTTGAAACACTGTGCTTATTCTGTCTCTCCAGCTGTGATGTGGCCGCACAGATGCAGAGCTCTGCCCAGGGCTGAGCCCCGCTAGAGGCAAACGGGCACTTCTTCTAGCTTCACTGACACGTGAAATATCTCTGACCCAAGGTATTCAAGGATGAGATCTCACATCAAGTCAATCTCTAACAGAAGTTAAGCTTACCCCACAAAAAGCTTTCTTTTTAAATTTCTGGAGATCATTTGTAAGCACTTACTTAGTCATCTGAGGCATTACAAAATCAAACTGCTTGGGCTTCGCGTGTTTCTTTCAGGAAGGGGGGAATATTTTTAGTTTTTTCTAAGTTAATGTTTTCTAGACTCTTAGATGCTTTACACATGCATGAAAATAAGATCTCAAAATGATGACTAAGATGAGGTATGAAATGTTCCACTTCCCTGTTGATCTCCATCAAGCCTTAAAGCTCTTTAGTCATGATATTCAAAGAACTGTGATAAAAAGTTTTAAATATATAAATTAAGCACCTTTAAAATTCAGGAAGTTATTCTAAGTTGTTGGAACTTCAATAATAAGTGGTAAAAAGTGGGAACTTGCACTATTACAGGAAATAACGTCTATGTAAAAAAGGTAGAGTCCAGGGCTACAAGTCTATTGATGGACTCAAAAGAAGGTTTATTGTAACCTTTACACAATAGTACTTTGAGCACAATCAGAAGACACTAATTCTTTAAGACTTGTGGACCTCAATATGTACCAAAGCAAAAGTGAGTCAAATCTCCAAAATTTGATAATTAAGTCAGCATTAACCTTTTCTAGTTCTAACAATAGATGATCATGGAACACTGTTCTTAGTTTAGAATTTAGAGTTAGCTAAAGTGAATGATTTTTCCTCTTTCCACAGAACTAAATTTTTTTTACAGGGTAAGTTCTTCATGTATCTTTTTAATCTAAAACGATATAGAACTTCCATGTAAGTTTAACGCACAGAAGTGCACTTGGAAATGGAATGCTCTCATTGGCCATTTGCATAACTAAGTTGACTAGTATAATCTTAAAAAAAAAAAAAAAAATCAGAGTCAGCTCATGGAACACTTTTCATATAGAAAACATTATTTCTTGATTTATCCCTCAAGAGGCTAGCAAACATCTTGACAGATTACAGATTCCTGCTTTGTGTTTCTAAGCAAAGATTAGGCTTAGTCACATGTTCATCAGAAACAGCACACCTACATAGATGGAAAAAACTGGCCCTGAGGGATTTTAGATGGTGCATTAGGCAGCAGTGATGGGAGGCCATGGAAACACACCTTTGTTGTGGTATCAGAGTAAGAGAAGAGGTGAGCAGAGATTCAAGAGTCCTATGATGCCACTCTGACCCCAAAGGTAGCAAGACCAGCAAACAATTCCCTCCTCTGTTGCCCACATTTCTTTCTCACCTCCTCTACCTTTCTCTCCATCTCCTCTTCTCCACTGTGGAGTCTTTCAATAATCTTCAGTAAAACCCCCAGTGACAGAACTTTGAGACCCCTAATGGCCTGAATAAATTGAGATGCATCTCCTGTTAAACAAATCATCCACTTGCTCATCACTGGTTCCCGATATTGGTCCTTTTTTAGTCACATAAGTAAAATTGTGGTAAAGGACAAACTATCTCATTTCTGGGTTACTCAGTTTATTACTTTTTTGCGTGCTGCTAGTGGCTTTGTGACAAACTTCCATCCCCACCCACCACTACCCCCATACTCATTGATTCTGGAAAAAGACTGGGCAGAAGAAGAAAAAGGAGATTTAAAAAATTAAATTTATCGAGAGGCTTGGGAAGAAAACCAGAACTAGAAACTACCGCTGAGACTTTAGGTCATTTACATGAAGACTTCTTGAAACTGTCACCTGGGAGACAGATAATTAAGAATCATTACCGATCACATTCAGTTTTCCTTTCATCTTTTTGTGTGTATTCAACTATTATTTAATGAAAGAATCTCAAGACAATCCTTGCATCTCCTTGCCTCATAAAATTATTAATATGTGTCTATTTTGGGGCAAGCTACACTTCACCATGTACGCCCAGGGATTGGTGATCGCTGCTAAATAACTCCACTTTATTTTATGAGTCATTTTAGACAAAGGAAATTGGCAGCGTGGTTTCAGGAAGAGGAAAAATTAAGCACAACACAACAAAACAAAACAGAGGTAAACATTGAAGTCCCTGGAGTATTAATAGTGCAGTTATTTATATCAGAGTAAATTGCTCCCGTAAAGAAAATATGACATCGGAAAGAAACATGGAGCTGTTTGTTGTCCCTTCTGAGGGCTCTCCCCAATCTGCCTATAGCTGCCCTGGGAAGTAAGGCCTGTTTACCAGGAATTGATATCTCTTTAGTTCCAGTTGTTAAGACAGCCTCCAGCTTGGGGACCTGTCTGGGTACTGATTTATCACTTTGATGTTTTCACAAGTTTCTTTTTTATTTTTGTCTCTCAGTCTAGTATGATTTTAGCAGGTAATTCCCAACTCTCTTCTATGGTATGTTTAATAGTAGACTTTTAAGACAGGTCTCTTTTTTATGGCTGGGTGGAATATATTTCCCAACCATGTACTTAATCTCAGAGTTTGTTGAGAACTGTGAGGGTTTAGCTGTCCCACTAAATATAGCCTTACAACACTCAGAAGGGATTAAGAAGTACAGTGAGCCCTATTTCCACCTCCATCCCCCACTTTGGGGAGTAAATTGATTTCCTGCTCATCGGAGGAGAAATAATATTTTTTTTCTCATTATGTCCCTTATTTCATAGTGTTTCTTTTATTCCTAAAGGCAAAAGTTATGAAATTCTAAGGGAGAAAATGATTATTGTATATTTATTCCTAAATTCCTCAAAGATTTTACTATCTTATCAAACAATAAATATTCTCCAAACACCACCATAAAAATGAGAAAACTTGTGAGCACTTTCACTATGTTTTCCAAAAGAGAGATATTATGAGTTTCCTTTCACTGTCTAAATTGCAAGATTACAGAAAGATGAAATAAAAACATCAGTGGGTATTTGATGTTACACACTGTTCAGCATAGATACCTCTGAGAAAAAGAAATGGGCTATGAGAATGTCTAGTTATTTTAGTCTCCTTCTAGTTCAGGCTCCAGAGAGGATATGGGCCAGGATTTTTGCTAACAGTTACTGCACCCTTATAATGTGAGAGAGTTTTGCTAGGTGCTAGAGATCAGTATGTGGGAGAAAGGAGATATGGGGTGCTAGAAAAAAGCATCACAGTGGAAGGAACATTGGTTTTGTTCTCACGCACTCCCACCTTTTGCCAGTGGCCTTGGGCAAGTAACATCTTGGACCACAATTTTCTTATTTATAAAATTGGCACAATAAAATTATAAGAAGTATTGTTCTAAAGGGTACAGATTATTTATGAAAGGTACTGGCATATGATTGGTATTTAGTTAAATGTTATCGGTATCATGATATGGTCCTTGAACTCCAGGAAATTACTGTTCACTTAGGGAACAAGATGATAAATACACTTAAAAAAAATTTTATTTAAGGTATTATATATTAAATTCTTATGAGTGTTAGAAATGCTTCTTCTCAGGCAAGAAGAAGCCACTGGATGTGTTAGTTGGGAAGTCTTCAAAGAAGAGTCAACTATGGTTTGACTTTAGAGCATCACCAAGTGGATAGTGAGACTGGATAAAGCATTATGGGAGGTAAATATTTGAAGATATGAGCAGGAAATTTAGCATAGCAATGGGCTTGGGTGAAAAAAAAGCACGAAAATCAGCAAATGCACTTTTTAGGGTTTTCAGACTCCAATTTGAACCTGAAAAGCATGATCTTATAGGATTACCTATACAGGTATTCATTAAGTCAATGTTTATTAAACCCCTGCTGTATGCTTAGCTTTACTCTAGAGTGATGAACGATGATGATATGGTCCCCGTTTTATAGAGGCTACAGTCTAGTAGGGAAGTCCACAAAAAACAAGAAAAACAGAGAACATAATAAAATAATAAAATGATTTTATTTTTATATCTATCTATCTATCTATCTAACTATCTATCTATTTTGTGATATATTTAGAAAAACAAACAAACATCCACTCAAGATGGGTAGTCTAGTAAGGGCTTTTTTGAGGTCAAATTTTAAGTGCAACATAAAGGAAGGATCTCCCATGCAAAACATAAGGAAGAGGAATTTTTGAGGCTGAGGAAACAGGAAGAAGAAAACCCAAAACACAAAAACAAATCAACCAAAAAACCAAAAGCACACTGTTTGAGAGCACATGCTGCTCCAGGATTGGTCCACAGATGAGCAATATTAAGATTACCTGGGCCTTGACTGGCAAGGAGGAATCTTGGGTACCACGTCAGATCTACCGAATCTGAATCTGCGTTAAAAAAACAAACAAAACAAAACAAAAAAACAGGTGATTCATATACATATTAAATTTGAGAAACAGACTAGAAATTAACTTTGAATTAGGCCAAATGGAGGTTTTTGGCTGGGTTGGGAAGGGCTATTTCAGTTGAGAGGGGTAGGATGCAGATGGAAATGGGCTGAAGAATAGCTGGGAGGCAATGTGTGAACACAACATGTAGACAACTTGTCGGGGAAGTGTGATTTGTGAGGGAATAGGAACAGAGGATAGAGGCAGTAACTGAAAGGCAATACAGGACCGAGAGAGAAGTTGTTTAAGATGAATGATGTGTATTTGTGTGCATAAAGGTTCTATCTGGACGAGAGGGAGAGTTGATGATGAGAATATAAGGAGAATATCTAAGGATCAGTGTCCCTGAGAATGTAGGACAAGTCCAGGAAGCAACATGGCAAACTCAGCCTGTGATGGAAGAAATGACACTGAGCAAAAAGGGAGGGTACATGTGCTCTGTAGATTTATGGATGGGAATATGAGCAGCTCTGGCACAATAATTGTTTTTGTCAACAAAGCATAAAGCATGAACATCAGCTATAACAAGGAGGAAACAAACATGAGAATATGAAAAGGTGGAAGTTAATGAACTCGTCTCTGCAGAGCAAGTTGAAGAGAAAACAAATTGTCGGATTACAAGAGAGGGGTAACGAGATAGTGTTCGGTATCTGTTTAAATTTAGCAATCCAAGTATATAGTGAAATCTGTCCAGTTACATGATTCTGTTTTGTTTTGGTTTGTTTTTCCCTAGCTGTGCTCACTTCATGGGCACAGGTGTAGAGAAAGCAGATGGTTGGGTTCGCATAAGGTTGAGGTTAATAATCAGAAGTTATCATTTAACACTACAACGTGTCTAAGTCAAGTTTTGGCAACTGTTTTTGTCTACAGAAGTTAGAGGTTAGATGCAAGTAGGTAGATCAAATGATAATAATATAGTGCTGATTATTCACTTCTACTATATTCAGGTTTTGAATACATTTCCTGGGCACTTCATAGCAATGCTATGGCTTAGGCAATATCAGCCCCACTTTAACAATGAAAACTGAATTTAAAGAGGGTTCAGTAAACCTTAAGTAAATTATAATGCCAAGAGTCAAATTAAGATCTCCTTAACTCCCACCACCAAAATCATGTCATTATAATAATGAAAAAAATAACTTTTTAAAAAGAAAATAATGACAAGATTGGGATCTCTTAATTTGTGTGGGATTTTTTTTTTCTTTATTTAAAGCAAAAAAAACACATTAGTTTCATTACATTTTTTTGCCAGTAGTGTCATAAAATTGAGTGAAAGATGACTTGTGTTCACTCTTTTCAATTGTGTACAATCATCAAATAAACATGCACTGTTGGAGACCTTGCCTCTTACATTTCCTTACCACTGTGTGAGAAGTCTCAGAGGAAGGTTTAAGCTAAGCATTGTGTAGGGATAGCCCTTACAAGTTTTTGAGGTGTCTACAAAGGATCTGTCTTAACTTGGTACTTGTTTCTTTGCAAAATATGGATATGGCATTTATTTTGATTGGTTTAAATTGCAAAAATGTTAGGCAATGAAATTCCAAAATAAGTGTCAGACAAAGAAGTCAAATAACAAACTCAAATGTGTACAAAGGGCTGGAAGGAATAAAGGAGTGAACAAGGTAAGGCAGAAGACAGTGGAGGAAAGCATAGAGCCTATGGTAAACTGGGGAGCCACTCAGTTTAATCCAATTGAGGCCACACAGGAATTCCAGCTCAGTCTTGCTAAATCCTCCTATTATCTAATAGAAGACAGAGTAAATTTTTGTGAAATGTAAATATTATCTTTTTAGATATTTATTGGCTAGCCAAACATATGAGCCATCATGTTGTTAAAAGATAACCTGAAGCATATTAAAATTTTTAGTTTATTTGAACAAAAGTTAATTCAAACAGGGCAGTGCCAAATCAGAAGTGGTTAGAAGTGTTCCTCCAACAGGAGCCAGGGCAAAGAGTTTTATAGAGAAAGTGCAGAAGCAAAGCAAGGAGAAATTGTTTGATTGGCTATAGCTTAAAGCCTAGTTGGCTCTTTGTGACTGGTTATCCTTAGCGTTTTGATTTTGTAAACTTGAGGCATTTACAGGCTTAGATTTTGGTTTACTTCTCTGTAGGCTGCCATGGCATTAAAGCCATCTCAGTCTAATGGCCTTCTTGATTAATTAATCTCACAATGGTTAGGCCCATGTGCCTCATTTTTCCCCTACTGATAGAGCTAGAGATACTTTTAAATTTGTGACAAGGATCACACATTACCAGCTACCAATGTTAACAAGCCAGACATCCTTTAAAAACGTCTTTTAAATGGCTCATTTGAGAAATATGATCTATCAGGTATAATTAAATTAGACATCTTTTGATTTGTTTTTTAATTTAGAAAAGTTACCTGAGTGAATAAACTACCTTCAAACATGATGTAAAATAATGTGAGAAAAATATGCTTTCTTTGTACAAGTCATCTTTAATGAATGGGTTACCAGTGCATAGGCAAAGAAGCTTCCTTAGGAAAGAAAAGTAGTGTTTATTCAGCAGTGTTTCTCATTTATGCACCAAGGAGTTCCCAAACTTAATCAATTTATCATAATGAACTTCCCAGGGTTAGTCAACAAGAGCATTATAAGCACAGCAGGTAGGTTTTCCAACAATAATGTTATTATACTTCTTTCTGCATAAAGAATAATTTTAGCAACTTTGTGTTTTACATAAGTTGAGCTCATAAATACACAAAAGCCACAGTGACAAAAGTCACAGCCTGTTAGCTACGATTCACACACGATATTGTCTAATTTCATGTCAAGGAGCAGTGAAAAAGTGGATAAGGTTCTAATGTAAGTGAAGTTCTTGCTATTCCCCAAATATGCCTGAAACTGTTGTGACTCCATGTTTGGTGTTAGATTTTTTCCCCCTGAACCGGACCCAGGATACCCATCAAAATTATTTCTTCCTGCCAAGCCCAGGCTCTCAACAGCTTCCTTCCCACTGGTTCTAGGGAATGAAAGACTCAGCTATATGTACATGTATCCACTGCAAATTCAGGTGTGCTAAAGTAGGTGGTGCATTTAGGAAATATGGATTGCAGACATTCTTTTTGGTAGAATGCAAGGAGCCTTATGAGAGAGAGAAACTAACTAAATACATTGGATTTGATGGCTAATCTACAGAGCTAAGACTTGCAAGAATTTGGAACAATGACAGTCCTTTAATCTCTTATGTCATGTGCCTGACAGTGATAGGACCTCAGAGACTGGCACCCCTGATGAGCAAGGGGGATGGGGCAGAGTCATTATGGAGGAGTGTGCAACCCTAAGACTAGCAATCTGGGTATTGACAAGGCCCATGTGGAAACGAATGCCAAATTCCTGAGAGGGGAGTGTAATAAACAAAAAGGATGGATTAATTAGAGGAGCTTTTACTGATCTGATATTAGAGCTGTGCCATAAGAAAGAGTATGCGGTTAAATGAGAGATCTGTTGCCTTAAAACAGAATTATTAATTTCTATGAATATGATCCCTTTCCAAATAATAATAATTATAATTTTAATTATAATAATAATAATTATTATTATTTTGTTAAATTTGTAGTTAACTAAGGACTCTGTGGTAGGTTAATCTCCAGAAACTGAATATATACCTACATGCAAAACAGACTTTGCAGTTGTGATTATTTACGGAATAGAATGACTGGCCTCCCTCCTTTCATGCATGCCCTTTTAGAGTCTGTTCTCCATACAAGAGCTTTAGTATTCTGTTACAACACACATCTGATCTTGGTACTGCCCTCCTCAAACCTGCCCAATGGGATAAATTCTGAAGTGCAGACTTTTGCTTACAAGACCCTGTGTGATGTGGTCCCACAGGTACTTCTCTAGTCTTTCTACTATGCTGATCCGTCTTGTCCTGTGCTCGTCACCTGGGCTTCATTAAGGGTCTATGAAGATGCCACACACACGCCTTCTTCAGGTCCTTTCCAATTGCTGTTCCATCTGCACGGAACACTTTTCCCTCCAATACACATATTGCTTGCTGAGTTGCTTCCTTCAGGTTTCTTCGTAACCAACAGCACCACCCTACTTAAAATAGCATACTTCCATTTGTTTTATCCTTACCCTACCTCAACTTGACTTTTCTTCATAGCACTTGTTGCTATCAGCCTTCATATTATTAATATATATTAATTTGCTTATTTGATTACTTTCTGTCTTGTCCACTAGGAAAGACAGAACCTTTGCCTGTTTTATTCATTGCTGTGCCTCTTGCACCTCAAACAATGCCTGCCCTCTAACATAAGTAGGCACTCAGTTAATATTCTTAATAAATGAATTGTGAACAGGCTAATCTTTTACAAAGTATTTTTTCTTCCTCTTTAAAGTTTAGATGTTATGAATGTAATATCTACAGGAAAAATTCTAGAGAACAACTTTTGAGTGCTACAAGAAGTTTCTTAAGAGCCGTGGGCTTAAGAACCCCTTAAGCCAATGCCCTGTCTCTTTCACGTGGTAAGGGTCAGCTCACTGCCTCTCCTGAGGTTACTCCAAGTATCTCCACAGCTTGGAGTCCAGGCTGAACTAAACCTTGTTCTCAGCAGAAGAAGGAAACATTTCCTCCCCAAGTCCAAGGCCTATCTCATTCTATGTTTCTGGATTGATCCATTTCAAGATCAACTGACAATGGGAACATCTATTTTCTTCTTGGAAGACCCTTCTCCTGTACACAGGGGGATACTCTGACCTCTTATCTTAGAAAATACATTCCAACAAAGACATTTCTTAAATCTGGATTATTTGTCTTCCCATCTCAGGTTAAGGTTCATCAAGACCTTTCCTTTTTCACAAGATTTTTTCCAGAATAAGGAGAAGGGGAGATGAGAGCAACATACTCTTCTGGCTATATTTCTTTGTTTATCTCTATCTCCTCTGAGCAAATGTTTAGTCAGGAAAATTTTATCTTCTGAAATAACTTTCTGGTAGAGGGCAATTTAAATCCATATTTAGAAAAAATATATAGCTGTCTCTAAAGCTCGGATATAGATCTGTAAATATGCCTAACCTAATTCGCCAGATTAAATGAAACATCTAATATCTCAGGCAGAAACTATTTAGGTCTCTTTACAGCACCAAGGGCCTCTCCAAAAACATGTTTGCCTCAGATATACATAATACATACGTATACATCATCATAAGAAACCACCAGAAAGGTCCTACTCAGACCAAAGGGAAGTTAGGCCTCCATTTTAGGACAAAAATTATTTTTAATCTTTAAAATTGAAGTCTTTCTAACTTCACAAGAAATATCTTGAGGAACATTCTCCACTCTACTGATTTTTATTTACTTTCAGTCTCAGGCAAAAATCACCACATTTTTTAACCTTCTGTAATCCATATTCCCATGCCCAGTAGTCCCTTATTTTGTTATTAGAAACTGAAAAACAGCATGCAAGGACATCTTCCTGCCCAGTTTTTACTTATGAATTTGTCCTAAGTCCAGAGAAGGGCTTGTGAGCCCATATCCTTGTGGCTTTCTCAGGGAATGATTGGTAGTATTTGGAAGATCTCTGAATGTCACCTCTCCTCTCTCACTTCTTCAAGGCTTTGTTCAACTCTCATCTCTCAGTGAAGTCTTCTCTGGCCACCCTGTCTAACACTGAACCCAGCTTCCTCCTCCACCCAAACCCCTCGACCTGGCACTCTCAGTTCCCCTGACCCTGATTGGGATGGTTACAGATATGTCCGTGTGTTCTTTAATACTCCTTTCCTCAAAAGGGGAAACTTAATTCTTTTTCCTGGAGTGTGGCTGGACTTAGTGAATAGGATGTGGCAGAAGTGATGGGATGTCCCTTCTGAGGTTAGGCTGTCAAAAAACTGTGGCTTCTGTCTTGGGCTCTCTCTCCCATTCTTTCTCCCATATATTCTCTCTCTCTCCCATATTCTCTCTCTCTCTCTCTCTCTCTCTCTCTCTCTCTCTCTCTCTCTCTCTCTCTCTCTCTCTCAGATCATTCGCTCATGGTGATGTCAGCTGCTGTGTATATGAGCAACCCTATGAACTGACTCAGGTGGTAAGGTAACGAAACCTCCTTTCAACAGCCATGGGAATGAGCCTTAGTTGACTAGAGTCCTGGCTGACTCACTGAGTGCAACCTCAGGAGGGACCCTAAGCCATAACCATCCAGGAAAGCCACTCCAAGATTTCTGACCTTCTGAAACTGTGTAAGATAATATGTTTGTCATTTTAAGCTGCTAATTTTTGAGGTAACTTGTTATATAGCAACAGATAACTGTTATATTGATATAATCTTTCTATTCCATTGATTAACTTTAACATATTAGTTCTGCTCTGTCCAATATGATAGCCATGAGCCACATGTGGCTATAGAGCAATTATAATATGGCTGGTGTCACTAAGGAACTGACTTTTACTTTTAATTAGTTAAAATTTAAACGTAAACAGCCACATGTGACCAATGGCTACTTTATTACCCAGTGTTTGAGTTGATAGTATACTAACATTTTATGTTATGTATTGTCTCTCTTCTCCTGATACAGGAATATAAGATCTTTGAATGCAGAGATTTTTGTCTGTTTCTTAATTAATGTGTTACAAGTGCCTAGAGCAAGGTGTGGTACATAGAGGGCATTCCATAAATATTTCAGTAAATGAAATGGGACCTGTATTTTATTTCTGTCTCATGTATAATTAACTCTGCAACTTCTCCATGCCTTGGTTCTCCTGGATTTAAATTTGATGGGAGGGAATTTCACTTAACTCTCATGAAAATGTTTTCTAAACTTAAAACTATGCAATTCTGTGAAATGACATCTTTAGCAATATTTTATCAGCTGACCATAATGATTTGCTGTCTCTTTCCTTTCACCCTCATCCACCAGCTCTCAATCACCTACATACCTTCAGCTTTGTGGATCTTTATATAAGTATCTTCTTGGCTCATAGTTCTGTATCCTACCATGCAAATGGGCACAGGAATTTTGACAATTATGTTCGTGACAATGATGTTCCTAAACTTTTTTGACCTCAGAGGGATTATTCATTATGAACTTGTACCAACTGGACAAACAGTTAACCAAGTTTATTACTTGGAAGTGCTGAAAAGGCTGCGTGAAAAAGTTAGACGACCTGAACATTTCGCCAACAATTCATAGCATCACGACAATACACCAGCTCACACGGCACTTTCTGTGAGGGAGTTTTTAGCCAGTGAACAAATAACTGTATTGGAACACCCTCCCTACTCATCTGACCTGGCCCCCCAATGACTTCTTTCTTTACTGGAAGATAAAGGAAATATTGAAAGGAAGACATTTTGATGACATTCATGACATCAAGGGTAACATGATGACAACTCTGATAGCCATTCCAGAAAAAGAGTTCCAAAATTGCTTTAAAGGGTGGACTAGACACTGGCGTGGGTACATAGCTTCCTAAGGGGAGTACTTCAAAGGTGACCACAGTGATATTCAGCAATGAGGTATGTAGTACTTTTTCTAGGATGAGTTCATGAACTTAATTGTCGGATCTCCTATCATTCTATTTCTCTGGCAACCTTGTGTTCCACCACCAAGACATGGTGCTTTTTGTGGGACCAGAGTTACTTCTTTTTATTAAAATGCATTACAGATAAAGACATCTGAGGCTCTAGTTTTCCCTCTTTCTGTTCTTTTTTTAAAATTATATTTGGTCATTACCAGTATTTTTTCCCCTTTTTCTATAATCACATCTATTTTTCATTACAGATTTTTTTTCCTGATTATTTAAAAGTTTATTTGGAACTTCTCTTCCCCTCTCTGACTTTGTTTGGAATCCACTAGATCAAATTATGATGCCCTAGGTGAAAATGTTGTATTCAGTCTTCATGAGATCATCATTTACAATCTAATTTTTTTTTACATTAGTCAAAATCAGAAAACCAAATACTGTCTTTGATAAGTTCTTAATTTTCCCTTCATATCTGCTGCCAAATTTACAGTCTCCAATTGAAAAGAAGAGAAAAAAACCTCCAGTCTTAGTCTTTTTCCTACCAAGAGCTTCAGTGTCAGTAGGGACATAGTTCATGTTTATTTTTCCTGAGTTATCTACCCTTCTTGAATTTAAAGAAGCAGAGAATGGTCAGGAGATCTGAGTGTTGGCTGTCTTCCATATGTCTCTGGTCACAATTAGAAGGCAGCATCCCAAATTTTCAACTTTATCTGCCATCTTGCATCCTTCTTAGCACCCCATGTCTTTGTCTCAGGATTATTGAAAGGATTCATTATAGTTGATTGTATATATGAATCCTATTTATTGTTATATAAGACGTGGGCTCAGGAAGTCTGGATTTACCCTGTTTGGGAAGAGTTTGTAATATCTATTAAACGAAAATGGTCCTGAGTTGTCTTTCTTTTTCTCTTTTTATCACATTGTTGTACTTTTTAAACTCTGGACTCCAGTTTTAATTCTCCTTTACCATCTTTGAATTTCTTAGACTGTCTGGCTTTCTTCCTAGATTTTGTTTCTGTTTAGAATCTTGTCTATTGTTTCTACCCTGTTTCCCTGAAAATAAGACCTAGCCAGATAATCAACTCTAATGTGTCTTTTGGAGCAAAAATTAATATAAGACCTGGTATTTTATATTGTATTGTATTGTATTGTATTGTATTGTATTGTATTGTATTGTATTGTATTCTATTCTATTCTATTCTATTCTATTCTATTCTATTCTATTTTGTTCTATTCTGTTATACCCAGTCTTATAGTAAAATAAGACCAGGTCTTATATTAATTTTTGCTCCAAAAGACGCATTAGAGCTGATTGACTGGCTAGATCTTATTTTCGGGGAAACACGGTAGGAAGGCAAAGCCTCTGCAAGAATTTTTCCAGCCTTTGCAAGAATTTTTCCAGACATCAACTTGCATCAGTAACAAACATAACTAGTGACTTCTTCAAGCAAGAAGGCAGACATATTATTCCCAGAAAGGTTACATATAAGCTTCTAGGGTCTCATTTTGAACTCTAGTTTTTCTTAACTTTTCCATAAAATTCCACAGCAAATGCTGCTTCTGTCACTCATTTTGCAGCTGGGATTCTTGGGAACCTGACCTGGAGGTCTTCCTAGTCATTCTCACAATCCCTCCACTACCCACTGTTACTCTATGTTATATCAGAAGTTTTCACACTTGATGGTGCCTCAGAAGCGCCTAACGGGTTCGCTAGGACAGAGTTTTTTAAATCAGTGGATGTGGGATGGGGCTTGAGAATTTGTATTTCTCAAAAGCTCCCAGGGGATATTACGCTACTGGTCAAAGACTGCACTGCGAATCACTGGATTATGGGATCTAAAACTCATTAGTTCACTAGTCAGTGGTAGTGACTGAATTATAGAGACCAGGAAAATTAACAGCACTTAATGACTATTTACTCAGTGGGTATTCTCCTGCCATGGAAGCCTGTTTTCCAGATTTCTTTGAGCATTTGGGGATAGTTCATATAACTACATTCTTAATCTTCCTGTAACCTAACAATTTCAGAAGGCCAACTTAAAATGTTTTTCCTTAGCTTGGATACCACTGTGTTTCCCGAAAAATAAGACCTAGCCAGACAATCAGCTCTAACGTATCTCTTGGAGCAAAAATTAATGTAAAACCTGGTATTATATTATATTATATTATATTATATTATATTATATTATATTATATTATATTATATTATATTGAAGACCCAGTCTTATGGTAAAATAAGACCTGGTCTTATATTAACTTTTGCTCCAAAAGACGCATTAAAGCTGATTGTCAGGCTAGGTCTTATTTTCAGGGAAACACGATAATTTTTCAAGGACTATAGAGGTGGTAAGTGTATGTCACTGAGGAGTGTTCTTAGAAACTTTCCAGCTCCTCCATTTATTTAGAGCCACATCCAATCCTAGGTGACTTTGTTTACCATCAGAAGTCAAGCTTTGCCCTTCCATGAAACAAAATAGCACGCTCACAAACTGACCTCTTACATTCATTTCACTTCAAAATATCTTAGTTTTCCTCTGAAGTCCAGTATTATTGACAGCTTTAGGCATATGTGTTTGTTTGGTGACTTCAGGGATGTATAATACTGGCAAACTCAAGCAGTTTGTATATAATGTGCATTCTAGCGAATTCCATTATGGGCCCAGCTCAATTGCTGCAGCTCCAGGACAGCCAAGCCAAGACTTAGCTAGCAGTCCACCTGAGAGCTCCTTCCAGAAACTAGCAACCAGCGGCTATGGGACTATTTTATTGAGAGATCAGGATGAAGTTTAAAAGCTTGAAAAGTAAATTGCAAACCTTTCAAACAGCCACATCAACTCACATAGTGGAAATAGTAAACCCATATTGTCATAATTCTGTTTATTTATATTTTGAAGAAACCAAAAGCAGTTTTTTTTTTTTTTAAATAATGAGTCAGTCATAATTAATAAAAGGGCTACCATCATCTGTTTTCTCTATTTTTGCTTTTACTGTCCTTTTCCATTAGAGTAATAATAAAAATTACAAAAAAATCCTTGAGCATTTATTAATTAGCAGCCATTTTTGCTAAGCAATTTGTGTATATTATTATACAACCCTTACAAAAACCCTATGAGAAAGGTCCTTTCCATGTTTTGCAGGTGAGAAGTTTGAGACATAGACAAAGTAATTTGCCCAAGGTCACAAGCTACTAAACAGCCTCAAAATGGGTGATTTTATTGTTCATCCAGACTCCCAACCCTAACATTTAATCATTTTGCTGTGAGCATCACAGCAGTGTCTCTGGCCAGTCTACCAATTTTCTGGCTCTATTTCTCAGATTCCCTAGGGTTCTTAAAAGGCAAGAGCCAAAACATGTGGAGCAGATTTGGGTCGTCCCGACAGTAGAAGCCATAGTAGGAACCAGGCAATCAATGGCACTGGCTGAATGATGGAGTGCAAGAGAATTGGCAGCAGTTCCTAAGAAGAACATCCTGACTCCCTGGGTATTTTATGGCCACAGGAGCCTATTCTCCCGATTTCTTTGAGCATGTGGAGGTCCTATAGCCCTGTTCTTATTCTTCCTGTAATCTAACTATTTCAATATGTCAACTAAACATTTTCTTTTTCCCCCGTGATTCCTCTTCCTCTTTTCCCCCTAAAACAAAGAAGAGAATGAATTATAATAGATAAGAATTTAACATATTTTAATCCAAAAATATTTTCGCTGCCTGAATTTTTACTATTAAATGATTTTGCTTTAATGATTTTTCTGTCTGGTTGAAGCCAGAATTATGAGTTTATTTACACCTTTATCTATAAATATTTAGAAGTGTTTCACAAAATCTTCACATAGATCAAATTTCTAGTTTCCAACAATAGGATTCAAAGTAGCAATAGTCCTTCCTCAATTCCAATCAATATAAAGGGCTAATAAGAATGCAAAATTGAATATTCAAATCTATGAACAATATTACAATGGCACTTGTTTGTCAAACTAAAAATACCTTAAGACTCGCGATTGAATAAAGAAACTGCAGTACATGTATACAATGGAGTATTACTTGGCCATAAAAAGAATGAAATCTTACCATTTGCAACAACATGGATAGACTTAGAGAATATTATGTTAAGTGAAAAAAGTCAGACTAAAACAAATACTATATGTTCTCACTTATATGTGGAATCTAAAGAACAGAATAAATGAGCAAACAAAACAGAAATAGACTCAGAAATATAGAGAAAACAATTTAAAAACTGATGTTTGCTAGATGGGAGGAGGTGGGATGGGGGAGAAGGTGAAGGGATTAGAAAGCACAAATTAGTAGTCACAATATAGTCACGGGGTGTGAAATATAATATGGGGAATGTAAACAATAATGTTGCAGAGATTATGCAAGGTGCCAGATGGGCACGGGACTTATCAGGGGGATTACTTCTTAGACTGTGTAGATGCCTGACCACTACACATGCACCTGAAGCTGAAGTAGAATAATATTGAATGTCAAATATGTATATATATATATATATATATATATATATATATATATATATATATATATATGGGCTGTGGAGTACAGCATAGGGAAGGTAGTCAGTGGTATTGTAACAGCTATATACAATGTCAGAGGGGTAGTAACTTGGGGGGGTTATCACTTTGTGAGGGGTGTAAATGTCCAGCTATGATGTTGCTTTGTACACCTGAAACTAATGGAAAAAGAAGAAAAAAATACCTTAAGACTTGGAATCATATTCTGTATTTTATTTATAAATATCAAAGGCAGAGAGATCTGTAGTATACTTGACCCATCATTGAGGGTGACACAAATGTTGGTTTATCAATAAACTCTAAGTATGATACCATAATAATGTTGAAAACAACACTAGCAGTCCATTTTACAGAGTGCATTCACATAGATTACCTGATCCGATCCCACTATAAAACTTGAGAATAGAGCTATATACAGAGAATCTGATTCTAAGTAGGTTAAATAACATGCTTAATATGATATAACTAGTACTTAAGTACTCTGGTTTTCTTAATTCTTTCTATATATTTTTCTGCCACCTGTTTTATTCTTTTATGAAAGCTCAAGTAAGAAAGAATGATACTAGTTAATATAGCTTTATAAATTAAATATGATATAAAATTTTTAAATAAATAAATTCAATATTATATAAACTTTACAACTCTGAGTGGTCACTTTTTATATGGGTTATAACCCTAATATTATGAGTACACATTTTCTCTCTGTTTAGCTCTAACTTCATGTTCACATTAACAAATATTTTAAATAATGTTGATTTATTTTAGGTGGTGGGCATTTGGTAACTCCTAGTGGGTCACTGATATAACCCTCACTAAAGCCAGTGGATACGCATTGGGGTGCTATTGAGTTGAATTCCAGATGATAAATTAGTTCTAGAACACTAGATCTTTCCTTTAAAAATAAAAATATAAATTCAGATACCAAAAAATCCACCCCTTTATAATGTACAATTCAGTGTTTTTTTTTTCGTTTTTTTTTGTTTTTTGTTTTTTTTTCTTTAGTATATTCTCAAGTTGTGTGACCAGCACCACTGTGTAATTCCAGAACATTTTCATCACCCCAATAAGAAACCCTGTTGGCCCTCTCATGCTCTGGTAATGATTAATCTATTTCCATGTTTATGGGTTTGCCTATTCTGGAAATTTCATATAAATAGAATCATCTACTCTGCCTGGCTTCTTTCACTAAGTATAAAGTTCTTAAGGTTTATCAATGTCATCACATGTATCAGTATGTCATTTATATTTTTTTAAGATCTCTTTTTTATTATATTAGTTTCAGGTGTACAGAACAACAAAATGAATATACATTTACACCCCTCACAAAGTGAAAAGCACCTCCAAGTCTACTGCCCCTCTGACATCGTTTATAGCTGTTACAATACCATTGATTGTATTCCCTACTCCGTACTCCACATCCTGTGTTCGTGTGTGTGTGTGTGTGTGTGTGTGTGTGTGTGTGTATAATTATAGTTGACATTCAATATTATTCTAGTTCAGCTTCAGATGTACAGCACAGTGGTCAGGCATCTACACAATCTATGAAGTGATCCCCCCGATAAGTCCAGTACCCATCTGGCACCCTACATGATCTTTGCAACATTACTGATTATATTCCCCATACTATATTTCACATCCCTGTGACTATTTTGTGACTACCAATTTGTACTTTCTAATCCCTCTTCTTCTCTCCCATCCCTACCCTCCTCCCATTTAATAACCATTAGTTTTAAACTTTATTTTTTCTATATCTCTGAGTCTGTTTGTGTTTTGTTTGCTCATTTATTCTGTTCTTTAGATTCCACATTTAAGTGAGGTCATATGGTATTTGTCTTTCTTAGTCTGACTTATTTCACTTAGTATAATATTCTCTAGGTCCGTCCATGTTGTTGCAAATAGTAAGATTTCATTCTTTTTTTTAAAAATAGCAGAGTAATATTCCCTTGTATAAATATATCCAATTTCTTTATCCAGTTGTCTTTTGATGGGCATTTTGGTTGCTTCCATATCTTGGCTATTGTGAATAGCATTGCAATAAACATTGGGGTGCATATATTATTTTGAATTAGTGTTTTGGATTTCTTTTGATAAATACCGAGGAGTGGAATTGCTGGGTTATAAGGCAATTCTATTTTTCTTTTTTTGAGGAACCTCTATACTGTTTTTCATAGTGGCTGCACCAATTTGTAATCCTACCCACAGTACATCAGGGTTCCCCTTTCTCCACATCCTTGCCAGCACTTGCTGTTTTTTGATTTATTGATGAAAGCCATTCTGATGGGTATGAGGCGGTATCTCACTGTGGTTTTTATTTGCATTTCTCTAATGATTAGTGACATTAAGCACCTTTCCATATATCTGTTGGCCATCTGTTTGTCTTCTTTAAAGAAATGTCTCCTGATGTCCTCTACCCATTTTTTAATTGGGTTGTTTGTTTGTTTTGGTGTTGAGTTGTATGAGGTTTTTTTTAAGTAAATTTTGGATATGAACCCCTTATCAGATGTATTGTTGTCAAATATTTTCTCCCATTCAGTAGGATGTCTCTTTGTTTTGTTGATGGTTTCCTTTGTTGTGAAAAAAACTTTTTAGTTTGATGTAGTACTTCATATCTTTTTATGGTACACTGTGTTTATATATAGTACACTTTGTTCATCTGCACATCAGCTGATAGACATTTAGGTTACTTCCATATTTGGGTTACTATGATTAATGCTGCTATGAAAATGTTTATTAAGAAGAATATGTGTTCTGAAATTGTTGAGTGGTGCATTCTGTATTTGTCTTTTAGGTCTAGTTTGGTTTTATAGTGCTGTTCAAATATTCTATTTCTTTGACAATCTTCTGTCTAGTTGCTGTATCCATTATCGAAAGTGGGATATTGAAGTTTCCAACTGTTATTTTGAATCATCTATACTTCCTTTCAATTCTGTCAATTTTTGCTTCATGTATATTGGAAATATGTTGTTAGATGCATATGTTTGTAACTGGTATAAATTATGCATAGATTAACCATTTTATCATTATAAATGTCCTCCTTTATCTCTACTAATAAAGTAGAGATTTTTCTCTCATCTTAAAGATATTAGTATAGGCACTCTAGCTCTCTTTTGCATGGGATATATTTTTCCATCATTATATTTTCAATATTTTGTCTTTGAATCTAGTGTTTTTGTTGCATACAGTATGTACTTGAATCATGTTGTATTCTTTTTCCATCCTGCCAATCTCTGCCTTTTTATTGGATAGTTTAATCAATTTACATTTAATGTAATTACTGATTAGGTAAGATTTATGCCTTCTATTTTACTGTTTGTTTTCTGTATGTTCTATGTAGTTTTTGTTTCTAATTCTTCTATTACTGCCTTTTCTTTTGGTGTTCAATAGATATTTCCACTATTAGTATTTAAATTGCCTTACCACTTCTCTTATTACATTTTTTGAGTTATTTTCTTAGTAGTTGTCCTGGGAATTACCATTAACCACTTTATTCATAGCAATCTAGTTATAGCAATATGAATAATGTATGAAAATTCTGCTCCTATATAACTTGGTGCTGCCTCCTTTATGCTGCTACTTTCACAAATTATATCTTTATATATTATAGGGCCATCAATATAATGATTGCATTATGCAATTGTATTTTAAATAATATAGGACAAAAATAAAAAATACATTAACACTATTTTTTATATTTACCTATGTAGTGCCTATATAGTTACATTTATTGGTACTTTCTATTTCTTCATTTGGATGTGAGTTACTGTTTAATGTCTTTTCATTTTAGTTTGAAGTAATCCTTTTATTTATCTTGTAAAGCAGATCAAATAAAAATGAATTATCTCATTTTTTTAAATCTGGAAATATCTTAATTTTTTTTGAAAGATTACTTTTATTGACAGTTATTTTTCTTTCAAGCACTTCAAATAAATCATGCTACTGTTTTCTGGACGCCATGGTTTGTAATTTTTAAGGCTGCTGCAATGCTGGGAGGCAGAGATAGAGAGATGGGACTAGAGTAAGTGAAAATGCCACAAATCTCACTGTTATTACTGAGATTTGGTTGTTTTTCTTTACTAAATGCTCCCTATTCTCTGGACTGTTGTAAGCCTTCGGTTAATTTCTATAGCTCTAAAAAAATGATTCCGATAATTTTTTTTCCAGTTATGTTATTTCTTTTATGGAGTGGGATATTTTCAGATATCCTCACTTCACCATTTTTGCTTATGTCACCTGTTAAAACATTTGGTTCTTAAACTTCTGGTTGTTGGTGGTTTTGTGGTTCTGGGATCTTTCTGTGGATCTCATAAAAGCTAAGGATATGATTGGCAGAAAAATCCATGTATGCATTCACTCACACTACTTTGGACAGCATTCTACTGGATTCATTAATACACTGAGTCCTACCACAGATCCCTCACCAGAAAATTCTAAGGTGAATAACCCCTGTTTTAAAGCCTCTTTTTCCTGAGCTAACATGAAACCCTAATACAACTCCAGCGTACATAATTCCAAAAACAACCTAGTAGCAAATTTAGTAGATAAATTCAATTTTAGTTCCAGCCAATTTCCTTTTCTGAAAAATCATACCTCATAATGTTGTGAAGATCACATGAGAAAATGAATATAACATCACTTACAATATTGTCAAACAATAAGCACTTCATAAATTCTAACCATTAACAACATTATTCTCTTCTTTCCATCCTGTTACTCCTTCATTACTTCCCTGAGGAAGTTCCTTCAAAGAGCACCACGTTTGTATGCATTCTTTTAGAGTCTTTTAGAAATACATAATTTGCTAATGCTAACATTATTTTGTTGGAGGAAGCATTTGAATACTAATCTCCACTTTAGGAAGGGTTATGTAAACGCAGGATATGGCCTCGATTGCAAATATGCCAACTCTACACATAAACATTGAAAAGTGGAAGAGGGAGGAATTATGGATGACATTGTGAAAAAATGCTGTATAATTGGAGGAAAGGTTGTATAGATTTGATTTCTATGTTTCACTTTGAATTACCTCATTTTCTCAAATAGTTGTTAGATAAAATTCAGACCCAATCTTACTACATTCATTTCCAATTTAAAAAATCTTATGTAACTTTAGTGATAACATAAAATCTTTTTCCATACAAATAAACAAAGTATTACATAAACAGAACAACAGTAATCTAAATTAAAACCTCAAATTCAATTTATACTTTTAAAAACTATGACTTCTCAATTTCAGTCATCATAATAGCTGCCAGGGCTTAGTTACGGACTAGATGAGTCTTCATGGATGACCTAGCATGGGATAAATCATAAAATGAAGTGAGTCCAAAGTCAAATCCAGGTAGTCTGTGAAACACCTATCTATTTACTGTGATGTACTGATAATACTGAACACAGAGAACAAGACGTGCAATTCTTTCGAATTTTATCATTTCTTAGATAGCAAATAGTGCACAGATGCTTCACATGTTCTTACATTCAGAATTCTTACATTCAGAAAGTTTATAAGACTAATGGAGACAATGAGTAGAAGAGATAAAATTACTGTGCAGTTCTTCCTCATTTAGGACCTCTCTGCAGTCTGAGGGGGTCCCAGATTAATATAGGTCACTAATGCACAATGAATAGATACTGGGTAGATAAGATGTTGGATGAAATCATGTAGAACAAAGGTCACTTTACTTTTCAAGGTCAATTTAAAAAAAAAGACAACCATGCACAACATACCACAGTGACCATGACATTTTCTGTCATAACTCGCTAAAATGTTAGGAGACTGCCACAGACACTTTGTATGTAAACGCATTTATCTCCCTTGACTATTGAGAACCTTTGCTATTGTATACGCATTTCTTGATTTTGTTTTTATACACTGTACTTGCTGATCTCTTTTTGTTTATTCTTTAGTGAAGGATGCTTGTTTGGAAGTACAACAATGCTATCAATCACATTTCTTTTTGTCTGGATTATCCCAAACTTTAGATTTTAAGCCTGCATATGGAGAAGCCAGGAAACTATGTTAAGAATCAAAGGCAGCTTCAATTAAGACTTACAGATTTCAGGGCATTATAAAATACTCCTGATTACTTCTATAATATGTGATTCAGGTAATTTTACATTATTTCCCTCTTTTTAAGGTAAACCCTCATTGAGGCTGTGCTAGTTCATTTATAGATTTTGAAAGCTTCTCTAGGTGGTGTTATAATTAGACCTTCCAGGTAGCAGGAAATTTTGCTTTGTCTTCCCATTTAACAGCTGTGTTCCCAGCTGAGTCTGTTTGTTATAAATAAAAGTGGCTCTTTAAATTTACATTCTCTGCATGACCAAGCTTGGCATCAGATCTAGCTTCTGGATGATGCCAAAGATAAGCACCAAAAGATGTCAGATTGAACCTCTGTACCATGGAGTGTCAGATGGCATTGTCAGCCATTACTGTATACTTCTGCTAAAGGCAAGTGATGTGACCAATGGATCTTTGAAAAGTGAATTTCTTCCAGTCTTTGAATGTTTTTGTAATGTGATTGGCAATGAATCCCCATGATATGTCTATGGAGCATAATGAACTGTGATATATGCAAGAATAGAGGTTGTGAAAAATATAGGACACTTGTTGACCTGAATGATGATATTACTTTGCTCAGGCCATGGGCTTATGGAGGAGTGAATAATCTCTTTAAATAGAACCCATCAAACAGCTCAGAATAGAATGATGTTTTCCTATTTCTTTTAGAGGTATTTTGCCTCACAGTTCACCCTCTTTGCCTTCCTTATTGATATCAATAGGATGCAGAGAATTTCCACTGGACAAGTCCCTGCATCATCTATACCAGCTTTATGAAAATTTGCAAGGACCTATCAGAACAAAAAGGCTAAAAAAGATAGAAGTTGCTTTGTTGTTTCTAAGCAGTATTTTCAGTTAATATGTGAACTGTGGAATAGGGTTGGGGAGGTGAAGTCACCAAAAAGCTACAGAACTGTAAACGTATACTTTGACTTCCTAAAAATTGTTTAAATTACTTTTATTGTTTTCAAAAGCTTCATCTGTGAAACTCAGTTATATATAACTAACAGTAACTTTTTTCCCACGTCTTCAGAGAAGATTATTAACTTGGGGTACATCCTTAAACCCACTAACATTGTAAAAAAATGCATATGTTTTAAAAGTGTGTATATGTATCACGAACTTCTCTGGGGGTAAAGTTCCTTAGGTATTTTTGTTGTCATTGTTGTTATTTTCTTTAGAGTCTCAAAGAAATCCACAATGGTTTAGAACCATACCTAGTTAATATATATTGCTCTAACTCATTTTAATAACATTTGTAATTGAATGAAATATATTCAACCTGAAATGTTTGTCCTTTTACCTCTACCAGTCTGTAATCACAATGTACCACATGAAAAAACTTCCAACTCATTTGCTCTCTTTTTTACCTTATCAATTTTCATCATTCATAATTCTGTTTTTCACTATCTGGTGAAATTTTGAGTATTGAATATATCTAATTGAAATAAAGGGAGACAAAATTCAAGCATCCTTTCAACAAATTAAGAAAGCACTGTTTTTGAGCAATAATTCTTGGGTTATTAACTAACAAAATAGTTTTTCGCTTTTTCTCTTTTGTTATCATAGACATTATACAGATGGATGGTAAAGTCTGAAAATACCTTATTCGGATTTGCAGCAAAAGCTAGTCATTTTTTTTTGTTTGTTTTTTGTTTTTGTTGTTTTTTAAATAGAAACTATTTAAACCGTATCAAAAAAGGTGAATTTTAGGTCATGTGACTGTTTCTGCACATTTATCTTTCAGCATTGAGATCAGATCCTTAGAGACATGAGCTCATTTTTCCTTGCTTAATCTAGACAAATAAAATTAGTACTTGTAGTTCAACTTTCTATTCCATTTGCATTAATTGAAATTCCAGCACACGACCCCATTTAAAGCTTAGCACCTGCATACTTTAGTTAAGACTCTCAAAATGACATTATTGATTTATAATACTTCAGCCAAATCATTTTTATATTGGAATAAAAACCGCTTTATATCTGTCACTAAAATTGGTTCTGCTCATACACAGAAAATAAGAGGAAAAAGTAAATTATTTAGTCAGATCTTCCTCTCCCCCCAGCATTTTGAGAAATGTTAGTAAGAAAATTTCACATATGTTAAACTTAATTCATGTCACCATATTTAGTCATCTTTGCATTAGTAATTTATATTTTGATCATTTATTACATGCTGGATAAACACTTGACATGCAGTTTCTCATTTAATTCTCATCATATGTATAAGAGGTTGGAGCTATTATAGTTTTTACTTTATAGGTGAGGAAACTGAACTGAGAGAAGACAAATCACTTGCCCCAGACTACACACACAACAGACTACAATCTTTTAACTAAAAGCATGTATAGTCTATCTTCAATATTCATGGATTCCAGATTATTACATTTGCCTAGTGGCTAAATTTATTTCTAACCCCCAGATCAATACTTGCTGCACTTTTGTGGTCATTTGCAGACTGTGCAAAAAATTTGAGTCACCAGATGTGCTCGTTCCAGCTGAGGGCCAACAAGGCAACCCTCTGCCATCTTGTTTGAGCTTTCACATTATAAGGAAATATTCTTCACTGGGTCTATTTAGGACCACATTTTTTGCATATTTATATTTTTTGTTAGCCATTTCTGCGTTTAAAATGGCACCCAAGCAGAAGTACTAAAGTATTGTCTAGGTCCCAAAGGGCAGGTAGGCTGTGATATGCCTTACAGAGAAAATATGTGTGTTAGATAAGCTTCATTCAGGCATGAGTTATAGAGCTGTTGTTTATGAATAAATCATATATATGACATGAATTGTCTTTAAACAGAACACACATAAAACAAGATTATATATGGATCATTTGAAAAAAAATGTGACCAGTAGCTCACAGAAATTTAACCCTCTATTTCACTTAGGAACCATGTTTCAGTATTTGTTAATTTATTGTTCACAGCAACTGTATAAAATAAAACTATCATGAATAATGAGAATCAACCGTACTGGCCTTCGGTAATAATCACTCTTTATTGAAGACTTAGAAGTTTACATCCATTACTTAGTTTTATTTTCTGCCAAGTCAAGTATGTTTATCCTCATTTTACAGATGAGTCTCAAAGCCTCAAAGGTAAGATTGTCACCCAGCTATTATGTGATTATATGATATTTGAATCAGGCTGTCTTCAAAGCTGGCACTCTTTACTATTATGGCACATAGACTGGTCATTAATCCCATTTGTTAAAACTTCCTAATAAAGATACTAATCTTTAAATCAGAAATCATCATTGTTTATAGAAGTTCTGTGTAACCGGCGAGTCTATAAAACAAACAAAACCCACCACTAGAAAACAGTAAGATTGTAAAGTAACAGCCATTCAACAATGCTAGAGGAACCCTGCGCATTTTCAAAATAGGTGACTATTTTTTGTGAAATAATTTCGGAATGACTAAAAGATTCCTTTGCCCCCTGATTGCTTTCATTCCACAATCTTACTTTTTACTTATAAATTCCATAATGTAAACTTCATTTTATGGGATAAAAATCTTCCTGCTTCTTTGCTAATACAAACCACCAGGCTGATAATACATGAAGTGGAATTTAACTGGTAGCCCTCCATCTAACCTGGAGAAATAAGAATTTCAAGTATGCAGGCAGCATAGAGCCCTGCAGGGCCAAGCAGGGTTGGGTGCTGCTACAGAGCAAGAGTGGCTATCTCGTTAATGTCCCCAGGACTGGGATGCAGCAGGGGATGGGCTAGAGGTAGAAGAACTAGTGGGAGGAATACAGGTCCGCTTTATCTAAGACCTGCTTTTACCGTGGGCTGACTCTGGTTCATTGGCGTGCTAACCTTTCTTCAGCCCTGCTCTCACTTGCATTATCAACCAGGTAACTCCTAGAGCTGTGTTTCTCAAGGTATCAGGCTAACCTGCCTACATCTGAAATACCTGAAATATGAAGAATGCCCATTTGTGAGCCCACATCTACTGAATTATCATCTCTGTGAATGGCGCTGCCTTCTCTTAGGCGAGAAGCTTGTAGGAAAGTGAGGAACAAAATAGTATAGTTAAAAAAGGTAGTATGGTGGAAACATCAGTCGTGTGAGAAACAGAATGCTTGAATTAAGCCAGCACTTACCACTTACTAGCTGTATAAGCTGGGAAAGTCACGTAATTCCTCACTGAACCTCAGTTGCTCCATCTCTAAAATTGGGATTAACAGCAAAAACACCGCCAATGACTATGCTACACTAAGGCTTAAATAAAATCAGACATGTAAAACTGCTTTGCAAGCGTAAAATTCTTGATTAAAAAAATAATGTGATGCTTTTTAAGATGGTAAAGTGATAAATTAAATGAACTAAAGCTTTCATTATAGAAAGACTTTATATTCCAAGTTTGCATCACAGAAGGAAGAAACATGGTACAGCACGGAATATGTTGAAGACTAACTCCCCTCCCCCCACCCCCAGTATCTTTCCCTCTCATCTGCTACAGATGCTAAAATTGTATCATTATAGGTAATTTTTGGTTTCCTTTAGAATGCAAATGATATTTGGGAGGTGAAATGCTTTGAATCTAAGTTATTAATAACATTTTATACCTGGAAATGCCAGGGCCAAAAAAGAATACCTAGGGAGTGAAAGGGGCCTTCAAGGTGACACAAAAAGACAAATTTTGCCTACCTGAAACTTGGTCTCTTTGTTAATTCAGTGATCAGAAAACAACCAACCCATCAACACACACACACACACACACACACACTCACATGACACACACTCACACTCACCTTGTGGTAGAAAATGGAAGGAGATAATTAGTGAAGCATTAGAGAAATGGACAAATCAACTTTTTAATTAAGCCAGAGCAGAGGAAGAAAAGGAAGTATTACAGCCCATGACAAGATATGCAAAAATTCTCTGTATAACTTGGGATGTCTTGATATAGGAAACGATGGGGAAAAAAATCAAGGAGAAGCAAAGTTAGGTGGCTCTTATGTACTTCCTTTCTTTGTCACCTCATCACTAACCATGACTGCTGTGTCATTTACATTGGTGAGAACCTGGCTATAAAATATAATACTTGGCATTTGTTTTTGTCACTTTCTCTCCTGTGGTGGCAATGTTCTTACCTATAGTAACCTCTGATCACCTGTGACCCACCAGTGCCTTCCTTGTCAATTGCTCATTACTATCCTGCTTACCCACCACCTCTCAGAGTGGTTTTTGGCAACTCTATCAGAGAACCAACAGTTCCTCCTATTTATGCTATGGAAAACACTTTATTTATGCTTTTAGAAAAGCACCTATCAAATTGCATTAGGTTCTTTCCTTTTTTTTCTCATACATATCCTTCTCTAACTCTAAGATGTCAGCTCCTATAGGTCTGCAGTGTCATCTCTTCAGTTTTACATTACTAGCACTTAACAGAGAGGACAACACATGGTAGGTTTTGAAAATAGGATTGCTGAGGGAATTAATATTATGATTACTACAATTTTTAGTTTATCAAGGTCATTATAGCTACTAAACTTTTTATATTATCATATCACCAGACTTTCATTTTTCTTTCTAGCTTATCAGTGATTTATATTTTTTATCATATTATTGGATAGTTATTCCGCTTTACATTCTAGGTTATAATTATGACTGTAGCATACTCTTTTTGATTCATATAAATTACCTTCTAATTCTGGCTAGATTTTTTTTTTACATCCTCCCATGACTGCGCTTACATTCTTTATTTTAATGCCAATAAATTCCAATTTAATTTGCTTCCTAGGAACTTAGAGATTTCCTTTTAGCTACCCTATTTATCACCTTTTTCTGAATCTTCAATTCTCTAATAAAATTATTTTCTATTATACCAAATAAATCTTCCCTCTGTCAGGAAATTTTAGTTACCTTGGGCAAATAAATACCATTTTGTCCTCAAGAATTATCTGGTTCCTCATGACAATAGTATTCTCATATTCTTCAACAATAACATGGTCGTATAAGACAGATATCCCTCATGTTTTAAAAAATTAACAAATAAAACTGCATCATAGAAAATTAGTAGCCAATGAGTGCTTCCCAATTCTGAACGAATTTTTTATAAAGTAATTATCTCCATTACTATTAGCTCTTGAGTCATTCATTGAAAATACACTTATTAGGCACCGAGCATGTATAATACATACATTACACATAGATTATTTTTTGGTAGAAGAGTTTTAAAAATATCCTGATAAAGGCCATGCCACCACCTACCGACAGCCTGGCTCTGTGATGCCCCAGCCGCCGCCCGTTCAACCTGGGATGCACAGCGTTTCCCACATTTTAGTTCCTTTCTCTCCTGAGTACCCCTCTGCATCCTCCTCAAGCACATGGCCCCCTACAAGAACCCTTCTATTTGTAGCCTCTGTGGCTCTGGCAGCCAGGATGCCCTTTGTTGAGAGGATCCTTTATCAAGCAGAGATGCACTGAACAACCAGAATCAAGATCACTGAGCTACATCCCCAACTAATGTGTGTGCTCTGTGGAGGGTACTTCATTGAGAACACAATCATAACAGAATATCTGCAGTCCTTCTGTAATACAGTATTGTATGTTACCTGGTGACCAGCAAGTATTGCCCTATCTGTGATGTGCAAGTTCACAAAACTAGCCCACTACTAAATACAAGGTCAGATAACATTCTTCAAGGTACTATATACCAATTTGTTCCAGGCCTTTTCAAAAATGAAATGAAGAGAAGGGATTTTTATGCAGCTCATCCTTTAGTTGATGCTGCCAAATGCTCTAAAGAAGATAGAGAAGTTGCCAATGAAGATAAGAGAATTATAACCGATGGTGAAATAATAAGCTTATCCATTGAATTCTTTGACTAGAACAGATTGGATCAGAAGGTAAACAAAGACCAGGAGAACTCTAAAGAGGAGGTGAACGAAAAGGATCCTTACCATGCCCAGCAGCAGTGACCGTGATGCACCTAAGAATGTTTCTCAGAAGTAAAATGGTCATACCTAATACTTTCCAAATTTATGTCATGTATTATATGAAGAGGAACACTTACAGGATTACTGTACACCAATGGATACTGCCTACATTTAACCTGAAGAAGGAATGGTCCGCTTCCTTTGAAATACAGAGATTGACCTACTTGTAAAAGAATGGCGATCAGTCAGCAGAGAGATAGACTGACAAATGCTGGAGAACTGGAAAGTGACTCTGGGAGTGACAAGGCCCAGCAGGAAGTATTCCCTCTACCGCTTCTTGTTGGCCTAGCCCCAGCACTCCAGTTCAGTCTTACCCTCAGTTTCCTCACATTTGCAGTATTTTGAATGGAACCAGCAACAGGCCCCATAATAACCACCAATCTTCTTTTGCCAATAGACCTCGAAAATCGTCAGTTAATGGATCATCAGTAACTTTATCTGGTTGATGCCTGAGAGTGTTGAGGAAAAAAATTTAAAGCCCTGATTTACTCCAATATCTTCATGCCATTCCAGCTTTATAGATGTGAATACATGTGACTATTGTCCAATTTGCTTTCTTTTGTAGTGACATTAAATTTGATGATAAAAGATGGACTAGATGTGATATTCATATGGCCATTAATTGAAAGATTGTTCCTATAAAGAATTGGTTACTGAGCAGAAAGGCAAGAGTTTATTTTTCTGTGTGTTAGGAAGATATGAAATGGTTACTGTAACCATTGTTTGGATTTGAAAATATTCTGCTGTGAATATAAACATTGGACCATAGTTTGTTAATCTCAACTAATGCCTACGTAACATTCTCCTTGATTGTTCTTCTTATTAAGCTGTTTTGTGAACCTGGAAATTCAACAAATAGAAAGAATAAGCATAGAATAAAGCATTCTATGTAGCCATGTCACTGTGAATAACGAGTTCTTGCATACTTAACCAGTTTAATTCTTATGTGATTTTTACTTCTCCATTGCTAACACAAAGCCTATCAAAGGAAAGTGAACTTCAGTTTTATAATCTGTATGCCTAAAAGCGGGTACTACCGTTTATTTTACTGACTTGTTTAAACGATTCACTTTTGTAAGAATCAGATGGCATTATGCTTGTACAATGCCATGTTGGTATATGACATAACAGGAAATAGTAATGTGTGATATATTTATAAATATTATTAAAAATATTGTGTTTCATGCATTCAGAAGTGGTTGTCAAAATTCTCCCGTCTAATTTGACCTTTACAGCTACCCTACGTTTGAACCTTATCAGCATAAAATATTTTTACTGTGGATATCTAACTCTAAAGTCTGTTCTATTGGAAGAAATTGGCAAATCATAATACTGACTTCTCTAGTGATACATGGTTTACTTTTAAAATATATTGTTGCAGTAAAGGAAAACTTTTAAATTAAAAAAATCCTTATTCAAATGGATCCCTCCTAAAGTATTAGAGATTTAAATGTAACTCTGTTTAGTGGTATCACTGATGTTTATAATATGGTTGTATATTAATTCAGGGAATTTCTCTGAGTAGGGCTATCTAGTTTCATTTTATTCAGCACTTTTGATAAGCTTGTTTTCACATTTTTATCTTCATAGAACTTCTTTCATTTACTATACTCCTAGGAGAAGCGACATTTTGCCTCCCTATGTAAAAGCTTTAAATTTATATTTCTCCAGATTCACATCCAAAGATTACTAAACCCTAGTATCCTTCTTTGTTTATTTGTTTCAATGGCACTATCATAGAAGGATGTATTATCCCAATCTTGGCTCAGGAGACATCTCAATTAGATTATCCATGCACATACATATTAGTTTTCTTCTGACCACCACCGCTTTTCTTTGTTTGTAGCTTAAGAGTATTCTGTGCTATTGTGAGGAGAGTATGGAGATGGAGAGCTTCTTCATGCAGGACAGGCTTGCAGCAAAATCCTGGGGCGCAATCTGGCATCATTTCTACCAGTAGCCAATGAACCATATGCTGGTTACTCTTGAATGAAAGTGCTCCCAGTTCACAAACAGGAAGGACAAATAGATACTTCCAACAATCACTTTTTAGGGTTTCAGGTCTGAGTCCTGAGTCAATAGTCTCCCATACGCGAACAAGAAAAAAACTAAAGTAGTTGTTTTACTCAAACTTATCTGTGTAATTGCTCTGTGAAGCCTCAGCCACATTTAGGTAGGGCGTTTTGGCAATGATGGGCACAGACGCCAGTGCTCTCAACTTAGGCATCAATGAACGCAAGCCATTTTCGGAATGAGGTGGATGATAACTGAATACCTACCAATTTGCACTTAATCCCTTCACCTTTTCCACCCAATCCCACACCTCCCTCCCATCGGGCAACCAGCAGTTCTTTGTATCTACGAGTCTGTTTCTGTTTTATATGTTCATTTAGATTCCACATATAAGTGAAATTATATGATATTTGTCTTTCTCAGTCTGACTTATTTCACTTAGCATAATACCTTCTAGGTCCATCCATGCTGTAGCAAATGGTAAGATGTCATTCTTTTTTGTGGCTGAGTAATATTCCATTGTATATATGTGCCACATCTTTATCCAAGCATCTATTGATAGTCACGTACGTTGTTTCCATATTTTGGCTATTGTAAATCATGCTGCAATGAACATAGGGGTGCAATAGTCACAGGGATATAAAATACAGAATAGGGAATATAGTCAACAATATTGTAGCAACTATGTATGGTGCCAAGTGGGCACTAGATTTATGGGCGGCGTCATTTTATAAATTAAACCACTATGCTATACACCTGACACAAATATAAAATAATATTGAATGTCAACTGTAATTGAAAAATAAAACATAAAATTTTTAAAATTTCAAAGGGGGGTTTTATTCATATTACACAGGAAAATATTTTTTTTTCTATATCTATTGAGGTATACTTGACAAAGGTGCATATATTTAGGGTGTAAAAAATGAGTTAGTAAACAACAACAACAACAAAGTCAGCCAAAAATGGCAGCCTCTGAGCCTCAGCACTGGACATCAGTGATATCAGCGTTTGAGTTAGCAACTTTAGTGCACTTTTGTGGTGAATGTGTTGTTTTTGACATTAGTTACCCTAAGAGACATTATCACAGCTAGTCATAGAAGAAAACAGTAGCATTAAGTAATTGTTAAGGAGCATAAATCCGCAGGGTTCACTTAAGAATCTGCTACCCTTCCTCCAATTTTTCACTCCGGGGACTCTCAATAATAATTTGATAAGTATTTTAGAAAAGGGTCAGAAGTTTATAAAGAGTAGGTGGGGTAGAGTCAGATAAATACATATATTTTAACTTTTATTTACTTAATTTTAATTTTTTGTTGTGATAAAATACCTCTAATGTACAATTTATTATGACTAACATCTTGTACTTCACAATGTTGTGAAACCATAACCACTATCTAATTCCAGAACATTTTTATCACTTCATACCCTTAAAGGAAACTTCAGAGCCTTAAGTAGTCACTCTCCTTCCACGTCTTCCTCCTAGCTCGTGACAAACACTAATCTCTGTCCTCTGTTTATGAATTTGCCAATTCTGGGTATTTCATACAGTGGAAGCATATTGGCCTCTTGTGTCTGGCTTTTTTCACTGAGCATACTGACTTGAAGTTCATACATGTTGTAGCATGTATCTGTACTTCATTTCTTTTTATGGTGAAAAAGTATTCTATTGTATGGATATACCACATTTGTTTATCCATTCATCAGTTGATAGACATTAGGTTGTTTCCACCTTGTGGCTACTGTGAATAGTGTTGCTATGAATATTCTTGTACAAGTTTTTGCTTGAATACCTGTTTTTGTTTTTGTTTTGAGTATACACCCTGGAGTGGAATTTCTGGGTTATATGGTAATTGTATGTTTAATTTATTGAGGAATCAAAAACATTGTTTCGACAATGGCAACACTATTTTATATTCCACCAGCAATGCACAAGGATTCCTGTTTAATTTTTAATTAAACAAAGGGGGAAAATAGTTACAAGTGTGAAGTTTTCCAACAGTTATACACGAATATTGTGAACTGCTAAATGCTAGTAACCTGAAATTCTAAAATCGATATTTTGACAATATAATACTCCAAAGTTGACACAGAAAATTTGTACAGATTAGTAACTACGACTAAATCTTTTCTTCTAAAAATATGGTTTCACAGGTGATTTCTACCAAACTTTAAAGGAATACATGTCTATTGTACACAATTTGTTTTCTATAGCAGAAAAGCAAAGAGGATGTACAACTCAGATTTTGATGTGAGTGTAACTTTGATATCTGTATCAGTCAGGCTCTCAGCAGGAAGCGGTTTGCACACTCTCACTGTAGAACTGAGAAGATTTTAATGAAGGGACTCTTTACAATCAAATGGGCTGACTTTAGGAAAACCAATAGAGAATAGTTTTACACTCAGGCTTACAACAATATCACACAATGTAATATTGTTGTCATCACAGCGAATATCACTCTTTGGCCTAAAGGGGCAATTTGCAGGAATACTTTGCAAAATTCAGAGTGGAGCTGGGACCTTTGGTAGAAGGATGCATCAAACTACAATCTAATAGAAAAGAAATTGGGGGAAAAATAAGAAGACTTCACTCATCTCTGGTCCTTGAATCCCCTGCCAGAGGACATAAATGACAACTGTCCCAGAAGCCAGAGAGCAAAGGAACCCATTGATGAAATCCATTCAGTCACATTCCATGATACAGAGAAAAGAATATAGAACAAATCCAGAAAGGCAAATGAAAAAATATCCAGTAGAATATCAAAACTACATGAAGATGCAATAAGAAAATAAATTCACAAGCCAATTCCCTTTGGAGTATAGATGAAAATTTTCTAAATATTAATTAGCCAGCAATATTCAGCAGCATATTTCTAAAACATATACCATAGATCAAAAATGATTTACCTCAGAAATGCAAGGACAGTCAACATCAGAAAATGTAGTAACATGATTTATCACACTAATGGATGCAGAGGAAAAATCATATGATCATCTCAGTATATGCAGAAAAAGCTTTTGATAATGTTCAAAATCCATCTGAAATTTTTTTTAAAGTAGGACTAAAAGGAAACTTCCTTACTGAGATAAAATCTATCTTTACCCATCTCTATTGGTACCCACCTCAATTGCAATATAAAGCAAAACAAGCAAATTAGCAAGCATAAAGTAATACCAAATGTCATAGTATATTAAAAAAATTTCGGGAGCTTTAATACTAGGAATTAGGCAAAACTCTGATATACTACTGTTTAACATAGAACTGGAAGTTCTGTCCAATTAAATACAAAGAAAAAAAAAAGAAATGTATGTGAATTAAAAGAAAGAAATATTCAGTATTTGTAATTAATTGATCCTTTACAAAGAAAACCCCATATAATAAGCAGACAAACTATCAAGGCATTGCAGCAAGATCGATATGCAAAAATCAATAGCACTTCTTGGCAACAGGAATAAACAGTTAGAAATTGAAATAGAAAATGGGATACAATTTACAATCACATTAAAGACAATGAAACATCTAGAAATTAACCACCCAATTCCTGAAATAAGAAAGTTTAGAATGCATTTCCAATGTCTTGTTTTCTTTTGCTCCCACATCTAATTTACTACTGTCTGAAATATTTCCCAAATCTGTGCACTTCTCTTCACCTCCATTATTATCACCTTTGTTGAAGCAACCATCATGTCTATATTGCTGTTCAATAGTCACCGCAGTCAAAATTAATAGGCAGTTGACAGACTAAGAGAAAATATTTGCAACATTAAAACATAAACTTTTTTTATTATATACTGTATGGCATGGTTACTATAGTTAATATAGTTTGGTGCCTAAACCCTATCCTAATTGGTTCAGAACCAATACTTTTGTGGTTTATCTGTGCACTGGAACTTTCAACAGCCCCTGTGTTTCCCAGGGAGCCCAGTGTGTTGCCAAGAAAAAAAAAAAAATCTCTTAATTTTAGAATAGTTTTATATTTACCGAAAATTTGCTGAGGAGTTAACAATGGGGGGATTGGTTGCAGGGTATATATAAACTCTCTGTACTATCTTGGCCATGCATTAAATATGAATTCTGGCACTTAAGGGGTAGGGTTAACTTGGATGGAGGGTAAAGAGGAAAGATGAGTAATTAATAATAAATTATAAGTATGAAGAACATAATCTACTAGTGTTTTGTTGTAAATTAAAAAGTAAGATCAACTCAATTTGTGCGCATCAAAAACAAGCCCTAAGAATACCTCAAACCAAGCATATCGGACAGGAGACTTCCGGTCAAGATGGCAGAGTAGGTAAATGCTGTGCTTGCCTTCTCTCAAGACCACATCAAAATTACCACTAAATTACAGAGCAACCACCCTAGAGAACCACCTGAAGACTAGCTGAATAGAGCACTTATAACTAAGAATATAAAGAAGAAGCCATGTTGAGACTGGTAGGTGCGACAGAGATATAAAATGAGCTGGTTCTACACCCATGTGTGGCAGTTAAGAATTGAGAAGGATATCTTGGCTGCGGATGTCCCCTTGAGAAGCGAGGTGTCCCAGCCCCACACTGGATCCCCAGCTGAGGCCACTGGTGCCGGGAAGAGCAGTCCCCAGAAAATTGGGCTGTGAAAATCAGCAGGGATTCCTTGAGGGTGAGACAGAGGAGTCCCAGCTGTTTCTCTCAAAAGGCCCCCACATGGAATTACTTGCTGATGAAAACACCCATTCTGAACTCCAATGTTAGGGTAACAGCTCAAAAAGTGCCAGGGACATACAGGGAGGAACTGAAATATCTGGGTTTAGGTCAACAGCTGGAGGGGCACCTCTCTCTGTTATTTTGTTCCTTTGTTGATCCCTGCCCCGCACAGAGCTGGTAGATGCCTTTGAGGAGCCCTCCCCTAACCTAGCCTACAGGCTCAGGTGGACACTAAATCTGAGTCTCCATCAAACTCATTCAAATCTGGTGAGTCCCTGAGGACCCACTCCACCCAACACATGCACAGGCAGAAACCTTACTCAGCAACTGTTACTCACAAGCGGCTGGCCTTGGTCCATACTGCGGACTTTCCTAAAATCTCTGAAAGGTCCAGAAACCCCAAATGAGAACCACCTGGCTTTTGTGTGCCCTGTACCTCTTGCTAATTGACCCAGCCCAGTGCTAGTATCAGCCAGCCTCAGTTCCCAGCATAACCTCTTCCAATCCCAGCTGTGCCTCTAAGCCCAGCACAGGCAGCTACCAACCACAGATCACTTTGTAGCTACTGCCATGTGGCAAATCTTCAGTCAGTTTTGTCAAGAAATAAAAGAGAGGACCCAAATAAATAAAATTGGAAATGAAAGAGGAGAAGTGACAACTGACACCACAGAAATATAAAGGATTATAAAAAAAAAAAAATACTATGAACAATTTATGTCACAAATTGAACATCCTGGAAGAAAAAGGATGCATTTCTAGAAACATGCAATTATCCAAGACTGACTCAAGAATAAACAGGAAATTTGAAAAGACCAATAGCTACTAATGAAATCAAATCAGTAGTCAAAAAACTCCCAACAAACCAAAGTCCTGGACCATCTCTATTGCAAACTATTTCAAAAATTCAAAAGGAAGGAGTCCTCCCAATCTCATTTATGAGGCTGACAGTACCCTGATTCCAAAACCAGAGAAAGATATTACAAAAAAATAAATATGAAATTATAGGCCAACATTCCTGATGAACATAGATTCAAAAATCTTCAACAAAATATTAGCAAACTGAATTCAACAATACATTAAAAAGATCACACACCATGATCAACTGAGATTTAATCTTCAGATGCAAGGTTGGTTCAATATCCACAAATCAATTAACATGAAACACCAAATAAAATGAAGGATAAAAATTATACGATCATATCAATAAATGAAGAAAGATGTTTGCGAATGATACATCTGATAAGGGGTTAATATCTAAATTTTATAAAGTACTCATATAACTCAACACCAAAAAAATCGAACAATCCAATTAAAAAATGGGCAGAGAAACTCAGTAGATATTTTTCGGAAGAGGACATACATATGGGCAATAAACATATGAGAAGATGCTTAATGTCAGTAATCATCAGAGAAATGCAATTTCAAAATCACGTCACACCTGTCAGAATGGCTGTCATCAATAAATCAATAAACAAGTGCTGGTGAGGATGTGGAGAAAAGGTAACCCTTGTGAATTGGTGGGATTGAAAATTGGTGCAGCCACTATGGAAAATAACATAGAGATTATTCAAAAATAATATAAATAGAACTGTCTTATGACCCAGTAATTTTAATTCTGGGTGCTTATCCAAAGAAATCCAAAACACTACTTTGAAAAGATATATGCACCCCTATGTTCACTGCAGCATTAGTTACAATAGCCAAGGTATGGAAGCAACCTAAGTGATGATCAATAGATAATTGTATAAATAAGTGGTAAATATATACAATGGAATATCACTTGGCCATAAAAAAGTATGTAATTTTACCATTTGTGACAACATGGCTGGACCTAGAGGGTATTATGCTAAGTGAAATAAGTCAGATGGAGAAAGACAAATACCATATGATTTCACTTATATGGGGAGTGTAAAGAGCAACATAAATGAATAGACAAAACAGACTAATCTATACAAAGAACAAACTGATAAGCTTGCCAGATGGGAGTGGGGTTGGGGGAGTGGGTGGTAAAGGTGAAGTGATTACAAAGTAGAAATCAGCGGGGATGCAAAGTACAGCATAGGGAATATAGTCAATAATATTGTAATAACTATGTATGGTGTCAGTGGGTATAGTAAACTTATCAGGAGGACTACTTCCCTAGTTATATAAATGTCTAACCACTATACTGTACACCTGAAAATAATCTGATATTAATATAAATTGTAATTGAAAAATGAAAAAAAAATTTTTTTAAAAGCGTACCAACCAATCAATCAATCATAATGACCATCAGCAACGAAATTGTAAGGTATAAATAAAACCATTTTTTAAGTTGTTCAATTGTAAAATAGCAACATTTATGTATATTAATGTTTATCATTAATCATTTAATAATTTTACAAATATTTTTGAACTTTCAAAGTATGATACTGGGCTCAATTGAGGAACATAAAAATGTGCATTTAAATAATTTAGGAGTTTTTTAAATATTTTTATCACATCAGTATGTGAATTAGCATGCCATATACAGAATTTCTGAAACTCATAAGCGTATTATTTTTGTGTTATTTTTTTATTGCGGCTTCTTTGTTATTTTAAAATTTATTTCTCATAGACTAAAAACATCAATTTAAGATTCCCAGGGAAAGTCCATTATTATATATGCCATTCAGTTTCTAATACTTGATTATCTTTTAAAACATAATTCGGCATTGTTTGTAGTATCTTTGTGAAGAAAAAGTGAAAATAGTTTTCCTAGATATTGCTAAAATTTGAACTTCTACTCCCCTTTCATTCCTTTTCTCTGTGAAACTTGTCAGATTCAACATTATTCTTAGGTTCAAAGCTATTTTTAATTTAACATTACCATTCAGCTTCTCTTTTATATGCAAAAGCTTACAGTACTAAAGTGTTCTCCCTGAATGTACTGGCTCTACATTCTATAACTACAATAAGATAAAGTGAAAAAAAACACATAAAAACTTCCTTCAACATGGATTTTTATTCTATAACTTGTACAACCTCCTTCTAGTATAACATCTAAATTTTATTTGAACAGAAAATACATTTTTAAGTCTGTTTTATACATACTTTTTTCAGGTAATAATATATCCTAGAGATCTCTCCGTCGTCGTATGTAGCGATATTCTTCATTTCTCTGTATAGCCATCTCATAATTTATTGGATGCACTGTTGTTTATTCAACCAGTACCCAAATAATAAACATTTAGAAGGGACAAGTGCTTAGGATATCTTTTCTAACTTCCAGGCTTTAGAGCTCCCTCTTGTATTGTCTTTGTGAACTGTTCAAACATAAGGCACAGAGATATTCTATCTCGTGGCCCTTTCTAACTTTCTGGGCCTCCCTTTTCACTTGTATCAATTGTACCTGTTTTGCTATACTTCAATTCTGTTCTACGCAGATTGTCTTTTCATTTTGAAGAGGGTGACACCAGCCGACTATAGCTCCTCCAGACCCTGCTGCAGGTCCAATGCTCTCATCTGCAACGTGGAGAATATGCAAAACCTGCCTAGTTTCAGATGCTCTCCTTAGGTCTGCTGCTCTTTTCTGGAGCATCTGTGAGGATATGGGTTTTTTTTCCTGGCCTAACATCTGTGAGATACCTCATAACTGCCTTCTGTCCCAAATGTTGATACTACACAGCTTGTATAGCGATAGAGTTTGTCACTCTATTTAGCAAATAAAAAAAGATGTGCCATATCTAACCGATAAAAATTCATGATGCTCAGTTAAATTTGAATTTTAATTGAACAATGTATAATTTTACATTGGTTTTATTTATACCTTACAATTTTGTTGCTGAAGGTCATTTTGATGGGTTGGTTGGTTGGTTGGTACACTTAAAAAATTTTTTTTTTCCATTTTCCAATTACAGTTTATATTCAATATTATATTAGTTTCAGGTGTACTATATAGTGGTTAGACATTTAACTACATCCCATTTAATATTTGGGACATACTTACATTAAAAATGATTCAAATTGAACTAAATGTCTTGCATTTTATCTGGCAAGTTAATTCAATTTCTCTTTTTAATCTTTATGGATAAACTCAGGGAGATTTAAAGCAATACCACTACAGTGGTCATCAACACAGAACTCCTACTTTTTTGTTTGTTTTTAAATTTTTATTTTGGCTATATCTTATAGTTATTAATGATCCTTTTTATATATTCACTTTTTATTTATTTGAATTACATGATAACAGGTGTGTTTCCAGAAAGATATGGCTTTCTAATTTTACCTTTCTGTAAATGTCCAGGGATATTTGCAACTAGAGAAGTGTTGTGGAATGAATGTTTGTGTCCCCCCAAATTCATATGTTGAGATCCTAAACCCCAGTGTGACAGTATGCGGTGGGTGGATTTGGGAGGCGATTAATTCATGAGAGTGGAGCTCTCTTGAATGGATTAGTGTCCTTCTAAAAGAGGCCCCAGAGAGCTCTCTCTCCTCTTCTGTCACAGAAAAGACAATCTATGAACTAGGAAGCAGGTCTGCACATAGAGAAAAGACCATCTATGAACCAGGAAGCAGGTCTGCACTGAATCTGCCCACACCTTAATCTTGTATTTCTCAGCTTCCAGAACTGTGAGAAATAGATGACTGTTTTTTAAAGCCACCCAGTCCATGGTTTTCTGTTATAGCAGCCTGAACTAAGACAAGATGCATCAGTGTTAAATGTATCTAGCTCTGCTTCAAGTATGTGTGTTTAGGGTATTGATTCTGTTGGTGGTAAGGACTTTTGATAGGTCACTAATTTATAGTAAGTGTAGTTCATTTTGAAGTAATATTTTTAATTCAATAAATTATATAATGCTTCAAGGGAAGAATCGCTATGGCCGTGAAAGGAGAGGGAGATCTTAAGGTAACATTTAAAAGAGAAAAAAAAATGACTGGGTGTCTTAGAGGGAAAGAACAAGGGTTCCATCTACATCAATTAGCACTAATTATTCATTAATAAATGTTACAAGGGCAAGGGACCAAAGAGAAGAGGACACAACATTTTCAATTCATAAAAGGAGAAAGGGATTGAATCCTAAATAAAGAGGCAACAGATGTGTCAACACTTAAGAAAATGGGAATGAGTTTTTAAAGGTCACAGTAAATTCTTGGGATACCAGTTCACACACACACAAATGCAAGAGGAAATGTAGCCAACTCCCTTTCCCCGCCCCGCCACCACCAAAAAAAAAAAAAAAAAAAGCATTAATTTTCTAGGCAAAAAGGGCTTATCCAATCTCCCCTACCTCTAAAAATAACAATCACCTTCCATATTTAGGTAGAATATGAAAGAATATTTAAGAATTGAATTTAGAAGAATGCTCTTATTCTAGAATACCTGAATATTCTAAATCGGACCTTACTATTTTATAGAAAGTCAATATGAACAAGAACCGAGATTATAGGCAAAAAGGGCATAAAAGCAACAAACACCAGAAAATGCACAGAAACAATTTCACATAAAATGGTGTCTGTGATGGAAAAGTACCCATTATGGAGGGTAGAAGATAGTATGATTCTAAGATCTTTAAAGGGAAAAAACAAAGGAAATATATGAGACTAATAATATTTTAAAATTTTAATGAAGGAATTAATTTCAAATCATTAAGTCACATTTCAACTGACTGCCAGTCTGCCACCTGCCCTACCACCATAGGAGAGCATAGAACAGATGAAGAAAGAAGGCCAAGAAGGAATGTTAAGGCGCTTGTAGGTGGTGGACTTTGACCTTTACAGCTTGCTCTTTTTAATGTTTCTATACAAGGAAAATAAGGCATACTAAATATCGCATGCTATTTAATAAAGTAACTGTTAAGTTGGTGCAAAAGTAATTGCGCTTTTTGCAATTATTTTTAACCCTTTAAACTGCAACTACTTTTGCACCAACCTAATATTTTTTTTCTGCAGTTCAGACATACATTTTGAAGTGTTGGACTACAGCTGGAATAGAGAATGCTGCAAATATATTTCCTGGTTAGTTTTACTGATAATTTCGGTAGGCTCTAGATATTTTCAAGGATTTTGCAAACTTCTTGAAATGTTTTTAAACTAAGATAAAAATAAATTATGTCAAACATCCCTCTTAGGAAGGGGAGGGTTAGAACACAAAAAAATAATATTTTGGGTTTTGGAATTCTCCAAAGTCTTTTCCTTACTGCACTGGATTGCTAAAGATGCTATTGAAAGAGAAGGGCCATTAAATGCTATGCAAAAATCAGGTCCACTGAAAGTAGGAAGTTGAATTATAAGTGACAAGAGGCAGATCATTAACCTTCTACAGTGTCACTTTAAGAACAAGTTAAAATCCAGTCTAAAAGTAATCAAAGTATACCAGAGAAGTGAAGACTACATAGATAAGGAATAGACACTTGGATTTCAAACGGGAAAGTAAGGAGGTTATTTTGTTTTTGAAAAGTATATTTTTAGCATCAGTTTTAAGTGTGGTAGAAGTTCTGTAATAATGAGTACGTTTGTAACATAGGTTAAAATATTAGAACACATTGATGGTTATGCCCACAGAAGAAATATATAAAACTTTGTTAGATTCAGCAAGGATGAGGACAGAGCTGCACTGCCCAGGAGAGTACCCACCAGCCATACGTACCTTTAAAGCACTCAAAATGTGACAATCCGAAGAGATGTACAGTAAATATAAAATACAGGATTTCAAAATCTTAGTATGAAATAAAATGTAAAAATCTCAACAATATATATTGACATGTGTTAACATTATAATGTTTTGTGTATACTGAGAATAAAATATTATTACACTTAATTTCACCTGTGTGTAGTAAAAACTTTAACCTTGCTCAAAGAGAAGCCTGGCCTATGCCTTCAGCCCTTGGGAGGTAATCTCTAAGCCCTTGGAATGTCCCGCTGATAAGGATGTCTGTTTATCTGGAAGTCTTGGGCATCAGCAGACAGTCTAACAATGTGATTTATGAAAGGGGCTTTGAGCCACATGGTATCAGCTCCAACCTGGGAGGGGCTAGAGACTGAAGTCAGCCATGTGGGCAGCCGACACTGTCTCGGTGATGGAGCGCCAACAGAAACTCTGGACGCCATGTCTTGAGTGAGCTTCCCTGGCTGGCGATACTCTGTGCATATTGCCACACATTGTTTCTGGGAAAGTTACCACTGTCCATGACTCTGCTGGGAGAACACGTATGGAAGCTCCACATGTGGAACTCTCCTTGACTCTGCTCATAACATCTCTTCCCTTGACAGATTTTAACCTGTACCCTTCCACTGTAATAAACCCTAACCAACAGTATAAATGCTTTCAGTGAGTTCTATGAGGCCTTTTTAGCAAACTACCAAAACTGAGAATGGTCTTACTCATATAGACCCTAACTTGCTCCTGGTGCCAGAAGCAAGGGTGGTCTTGAGGACCCTCAAATTTGCAGTTGGTATTAAAAGTGAAGATGGTCTTCCTGATGACTCTGGAATTTTGCCCCTGTTTCTCTTTTCTCTATTTACTGTGACTACTAGAATTTCTGAAAGAATACATACCTCATTTTTGTGGCTTGCATTGTATTTCTTTGGGGCAGCACTAAGGTAGAATCAGTGTCTCGCAGGAGAAGGTGGAATAAGGCAGGATGAGGTACAACAGCTAAACGTAAGAAACAATTATTTAAATGGCAATTTAAGTTCATAAATTTGTCTGGATTCTAATCATCTGTTTGGAACATAGTGTGGTCGATGTCATGAATTTGGTTAACAATAGGAGTGTGTACATTCAGTTTCCTGCCTAGGCTCTGTTTGACACAATGCTTATAGTGCTCTTTGAGAAAGGAGATTAAGGACAGAAATTCTAGATTGGAAAGACTGAATAGAAAATAATTACTTCAGAAAACACATTACTATGAATTTTTTTCATTTTACCCTGGTAAAAGAAACAATTTTCATTTTGTCCTTGGTCATATTTTTTTTGTTGTTGTTAAGGTGTTTAAAGCATATTTGATATATTATCTCATAATCCTGGCCAGGCTGTATCAGGCATCAGAACAAATTATTAGGTTGAGATAGGATATAAACTCTAAGTAAGAGATGTGAGACAGGAAACAAGAACCACCTCTTAGATTAAGGGGATCAAGATCTGTACTAAAGATACAAGATTTTAAGTGCCAACATAAAAAAAGTGATAAACCATCTAAAAAAGAGCTAGAACCATGGAACAGATTCAAAGTTTAAGATGAAGAGAAAAGTCAGGGCAATGCTGCCTAAACCTGAAATTATGCCTCATTTTCAAGGAGATCTGGGTGCTTGTCACATAGAAAGCATTACATAAATATTTATTGAAATAATTAGAAATAAAATAATAATGGAACGCCAGACAAGGAGGCATTTGCTGTTCTGTTATTAAGACTCTTTATCCAGCTGTCAGATCTTGATATGTGTTATATGAGGATTTAAGGTACAGAAAGGGACAAACTCACATTTATCGATCGCTTAGTGTATGCTAGGCACAGTCCTGGGTACGTTTAATCCTTAATAAAATTCAAGTAGTAAGTATTAAAATTTCATTTTTATATGATGATCCAGAGACTCCAATAGAATAAGTGAGCAGTCCAAAGTGAATAATCCAAAAGTTGGACTGATTCTTCCAAATGTCATGCAAGTCTTAGGTTGATGGCAATTCCGTGGCTAATAAGGAAATCTAGTTATTCTGATCCCCATACATTTCCAGACATGATTAATTTCATATAAGCAGGAAATGCAGTTAATTAAGAAAAAATGGCTGCTTGATATCCTATTAGTACTATGTTCACGAACGCTGGTTCCTTTTAGGAGTCAAAGACAACATAAAACTTTTCACTTGAAGGTGTTTAGTCTAGAAATCCAAAGAAACCCTAAATTATTTTATTCCAAAACTGCTGGAAGGCTACTTGGGCCATTTGTTCACTATTTAGGTGATACTATCCCTTTTATTTACAGTCTGTTTTTAAGGAAGACTCATTCTG